>NC_069380.1:1542187-1850625 GCF_027475565.1 Acinonyx jubatus | reverse complement strand
CTGAGCATCTACTACATTGCTTTAGTGATGCTTCAGTTATGACTTTCTTTTTTTTTTAATCGTAAGTTTTCTTGTGACTTTAATTTCGTAGAATGTAGATAATCAAGAAGTGGGACCAAAAAAGCCAAAAAAGGTGTTTTTTATGATAATGATAATACTGTTGTTTTACCTTCTCACATCATAAGCTGCCACATATATATAATACTTTTACCTGCATTATCTATGGGAACCTTTGGACAATCATATGAATTAGGTGGGGCAGAGGGTGTTAACCCCCCTTATAGATGAGAAAACTGAGGCCAGGATAGATGAAGCGGTTTGCTCCCAGTTACTTGAGGTGGTAAATTTTGCACCATTAGAACCCATATTTTCTGACTCCTTTGTCAAAACAGTAAGAGCCTTGGACTAAGCCTCCAGAAAGTCATGTAGAGTATTTTAATTTAGAATTTCTTCTGGACATAGTTGTAGTACATTTTCTTACTTGGTTTCTAACATGTTGAAACGACGATGATCAGTTCGGGACTGCTCGTTAGTGCTGGTCAGATTGCCGGCCGCAGTGAGTGGTGGACACCAACAAAGAAACCGGAGCAAACACAAAACAAAACGCACTGACTCCGGTGCACTTTGTCAGGGGGCGTGAAGCCTCATACACTTTAGTAGATAGATTCCAAGTCTTTCCTTGATTACAACATCATATAATAATTGCCTTAGAAATAATAATTTTGGGAAAATTTACATGGAGGAAGTTGCATTAAAAATGTTTGCTGGGGGGGCGCCTGGGTGGCTCAGTCGGTTGAGCGTCTGACTTCGGCTCAGGTCATGATCTCACAGCTGGTGAGTTCAAGCCCCGTGTTGGGCTCTGTGTTGACAACTCAGAGCCTGGAGCCTGCTTTCGATTCTGTGTCTCCCTTCCCCTCTGCCCCTAACCCACTCGCATTCTATCTCTGTCTCTCTCAAAAATAAATAAACGTTAAAAAAATTTGTTTAAAAAAAAAATGTTTGTTGGCTGTATTTGGAAAATTAACAGATATTAACTTAATTCTCTATAATCTGGGATAAATGAAGCATTGCTGTGTTAACCTCTTGCACTTCTAAGATTTGTACTAATGGTATTTTATACTGGTCTCATCGCTGTTTGCTTTGGTATGACAGTCTTAGTATACTCCTTGTCAATCAGCTTTGATCTGATTTCATTGAAATTCACCACTCTAAATTATTCACAACAGCTTTTGTTTCTGACCCTCTTAAGTATCAGAGTCTCTGTCTCAAGCACAGAAAGAATGTCTAACCCTGACTATGACAGAGTGCAGAGAGGCAGCACTTGAGGGTACTGATCAGTAGAGGGGGAGTTAAGAGGTTATGCACTTGGGATGACCATTGAGACCGAAAAGTCTGAAGGGAGCAGACAGGGACCTTCTACAAGGGTAAGAAAAACAAAAATTTGTGATCTCTCAGAGGCAGATTTGATGCCCCCCACCCCCCACCCCCCCTTCCTCTGTTTCTTTGTCCTGAGAAGGAGCTGTCCTCGTTTTTTCCCATAGGATTTCAGTTTTGGCTTGCTTCCCTAGCTGTCTTCATTACAGTGCAATGCACCTACTGTGAAGGTAACTTGACTGTAATGAGACTTGATTGATAATCAAACACTGGAAATGAGGAACCATATTGGGAATTGAGTCCTGGGCACTGTGATATGTGGTCTGTGAATAGGGAGAAATACTGTGTTGACATGTGTGGGAGTGCTTCGTTCTCAGTGCTTAGTTATCCATCGTTCTCCAGGAATCTCTGTTAATTTGGCCCCATGGAGCCTAGTGCTATGGGATATTGAATGTTTATGATGCTAATCTCAAATCCTTACAGGACTTCCAAATTAAGGAGCAGTAAAACAAATCTTTTAATGATGAGACTGTCTTACTGAATTATGGTTCTTTGAAAGCTGGTAATTTTAGGTACGTTAACACCAGAATATTTGGTTTCTGGTATACTTGTAACCATGCTGCATAATTTATTTTTATGTATTTCTTATGTCTTTGGCAGCAATTTGAAAAGAACTTACTTTTAAAAATTTGTCTTTTTATTTCAAAAGTATAAAGTGGAAAACAATACATACAGGTTGCTAGAAATGGCATATAAATGATGTATACCTATGTATTAAAAATTAGAAAGCTGTGAACAAATGTTTACAGTAATCTCAGGATGGTAGGATTGTGGGCAGCTTCCTTTGTACTTTTCTGTACTTTCTAGTTTTTCTAAGATTAAGATCTTTTTATGGGAAAAAGTTAAAAACAAAACATTCTTATGTTCGGAGAACTGAGTCTATATATAGTAAGACTGTTTTATTCTTAATTATCATGTGTTAAGAATATACTTTCTTTTATGGGTGAATTTTACTTCATCAGTGGGAAAGTTTGCTGTCTTGGAGAGATGGTCTTTACTGCCACTCACGAAGCCTTCCCATCCCACCGAGGGCTCCTTGTTTGTGTCATGAGGTTGTAGTTAAAAGAGACTTATTTTTAAAACGTCTTCCTTTTTCTGAGCAGCATTAACCCCAGAAAGTCCTCAGCTCTCAATGCTCCTGCCCTTTTTCTTCACTCATTTTTTCCTATCTTGACTTAAAACACATGCGTGTATTCTTAGGAAGTGTTTATTTCACATAAAAATGAAGCTTCATCGTGAGCATGTATTTCACTAATTAGAGTTGTGTTATTGAAAATTTGAGTGTGGTCATAGTTTAAAAATATGCCATTTTGTGGTGAATAGAGGTTGACACTAACAGTTTGTGGTAAATTACTTGTGGAAAATTACACAGATAATAATAATCTATTTGTAAGAGTGATAAGTTTGTGTTTACTGAGAGCTTCTGGGTTCATAATATTCTATTCGCTGAAGTCTGACTTAGAAAGGAGAGAAAAGCCAAGGCTGAAAGATAGAAAATATAGGATGTCGTCAAATGTTTCCAGAATCAGGATCCATGCAATCCATCGTGTTAGATCTCTCTGTGCGCTAATTTTTTGCTTTGAATTTTATTAATTTGAATTTAATACCTACTTTCCCCCGCTAAAGCCTGGGTATATTTAAAAATCTTAAGTTTTTAAAATGTTCATAGTTGGTCCCAGTGTTATTTAAATGTATCTGTGAGGTTTTGATTGTTGGTACTTTAATCGTCAATCACCATTTTAAAAGAAAGCCGTATTTTAAACTACAATTTTTTTTAACTAAAAAAAGAAGAAAGAGGGAAGGTACAAGATGAATTTCTAAGATCCCTTTAATGTGTAGAATGAAGTGAGTATGTGCCAGACTGTGTTCTCTGTAAGAGGCTCTCTAGTGCTTGGTTTCTCAGACCAGGTTTCTTCCTCATATGCCTGGGGCCATGCAGAGGCAGTTAAGCTTGTACACTTCTCTTGATGATTTGGGGAAGGGAGGACGTTTTTATAATGAAAGAAATGTATATCTTGAAGTAAAGTTACAAAGAGAGAGAGTGTGTGTGTGTGTTTAAACTAAACCGGGCGTATTAAGGGTACTTTTACCATTGTTGAAGGCAGCTTGGTCTATACCCGAGATTCCTGAGGGAATTTGCATATATTCTCTATTATTAAGCTTCCCTAGTGTGAAAAAGCCTAAAAACTGCTTGAATGTATGAGCTCGTGTGCCATCCATAAATATCAGTTATACAGACGTGCATGTTTATTTTCGTTGAGATAAAGAGGCAGATAGGCATTTAATTCTTTTTACAGTTTTTAGAGGAAAGTCTCAGACGTGTACAAAAATAGACATAGAGTATATTGGTCATCCATGCAATCATCCTTCATTCAGCCTTGGCAAATGTCAGCGCATGCCATTAGGAATTTAATTTTGTGTATGTTTGCTAAGATTTGCCAAGATAAGCATCTGTAAGGTCAAGGTACTGACATGAGAAGCATTTCTGAACAAAGATGTTGCGGTTGCTGGGCGGGTAGAACTGTGTTCAGCTGTCGTACAAGCACGAATAGTATCGTCTTGACTTGAACCTTTCGGTGGTTCAGAGGTAGCGTGCACATTTCTGTTTAACCCCTGGAAACTCGCCAAAATAATTTGTATCCTCTCCATCCTTGGCACCTTGACTCTAAATCTAAACAGTCTATGAATAAAAGCAACAAGTTGATATTAGGAGCCTGTTGGATAGAGCCATTAAGAACGACCATCTTCAGTTTTCATTTAAAAAACTTTTGTGAACTATTCCATTTAATGTTCTGGATGCTGTAAAATCTGTTGCATTTTTCATCTGTGCACTTTATAGACATGAGAACACAGACAGACCTGGATTCAAATCTCAGCTGGCCTTAATTAGTTACCTCTCCAAATCTTACTTGTTCAACTGTAAATGGGGATATGGATTGTTGTGTGAAGGGAATGAAGTGATACATTCACCATTGATAATCTTGAAATGTCATTTGCACTCCATGATTGAATACATGTATGTCCCGAGTTCAAGTCATAGGTGGATTTGTATAAGTGAAGTTGATTACCAGGCTACTTAGAAAGAAGAGCTACCTTTACTTTGTCAGGCCTAGTTTTGTGACTGGTAGGTGTAAGATCTAAAGATAGAAAATGTTCTGTAAACAAATGCTGTATTGAAGCAAAACATTGGGAGAAAATAATGCCTTACAGTTGTTTCTTATCAAATAATTACAGCAAACTTTGGCCTGTTCTATTCTAACTGCACTATTGAGCGAATTCTCAAGTTCAAGTAAAACTAGCAACATTGGACTCAGTATGGAATTCCATGGCAACTGCAAAAGAGTTTTTCAGGTATTGGTATTTTTGTTTTTACGTTTTATTACATTGTTAACACAGTCTTTTCCTAATGGAGTAAGAACACTTGTTTTGTCTAGTTGAGTGATGGCCTCTACTTGAAGATTTGTGTTGCAATTTCATCGTATTTAGTAAAGGATAAAGGATGGGATAGGATAGAGACTTGGTGCACGTAGCTAACAATTTAAGATTTCTTGTTAATTCTAGTCTTTAAACAAAACAAAAAAGGAAATACCGCTCCAAACATCCTTAGATTAGTTACGCTGTTCTTACTGCGTTCAGATACAACTAATTCAATTGGTAGGACTCTGCTGGCCTTAAAATAGGCCTGGCAGAATGCCAACGAGGGCCATGTAGTTAAAATGTTATTGCAGATGGTGTGGGCTCTTTGTCTCATATGCATTGTTTGGCTCCGAAGGAAAGTTATGTGAAGGCATTGGCTTAAATCCGAGGGCTCTGCACCAAAGCAACTGACCCCCTCCAGCTCTGTAGTAGCTGTCAAAGACTCGACCTCTCGAGCATTTGTATTATAGTAGATGCGTTCCGACCGGTGTCACTGGAAAGCATACTGTGCTATAAATTATGAGCAGGCCTAAAAATGGAAAATTTTCTTAAGGAGGTAGTGGTTTCCATCGGAAATTTTAGGGGTTTTGTTTGTTTTGTTTTATGGTTCTTAAATGGGAATACATTTTGAATAAGCTTTTGATCGAAAAATACGTGTGATTTATTTATTACAGGAAGAAGACCTTCGTCAGATCTTCATGCTAACAGTTGAAGTTCTTCAGGAATTCAGCAGGCGGGAAAACCTCAATGCTCAGATGTCTTCGGTATTTCAGCGTTACCTTGCCCTCGCCAATCAAGTCTTGAGCTGGAACTTTCTTCCTCCAAATTATATCCTTTTAACAACTGAATTGTGGTGATTTTCATAGATTACTTAATTATGGCTGAAAACGTTTTATCTTTGCAGGTTTGTAAAGCACATTGTTGAAAGAAAATACGCTTTTTTTAGAAATGGAATTTAATTTTTTTCTTTTTATAATATACAATGCAGTGGACGACTTACAAGATTTAAAATTTCATTCACAGCTTTATAGAAAAGAGTTCAATAAATGAAGGCATTTAGTGGATAGTGGGGCTATTGCTAACTAAGGACTAGCAGTGTTTCTTAGGAAGGAAAAGGAAAAAGGTGGGAAGCGCATTTCTATCAGGAAACTGAATCATTTTCTCTGTGTAACATGTAATTACGTTGGATTTTTTTGGCTGACCTTAAAGACTAATTTTTCATGCTCTAGTTTGATTTTTATGGATGACGGTATTGTTCAAGTGTGGATAACAAGGTAAGTAATACAGTTATTCTTTGGTGACCTTTTTTAAAATAAAAATCTCAAACTTTTATTTCTAGCTGATTATTAGTAATATAAAATAAGTTTAAGTGAGTTACATTGTAGGTATGTATATCTGCTCTTTGAAAAATCAGTTATTGAAGTAGAGAAATTTGTATTTTATAAAGCAGGTTCTTAGTTTAAGGTTTATGATTTGCTTTCTAGAACATTTACTGCCTGTTGATAGATTGAAAGCAATACTATCTAGTGTCTCTTAATTTTTTCATAGCTGAATCAGACAAATTCTTAGCTGATGTTAGGCAGATTACTTAAAGTCTCTGAGTCTCAGTTATTCCAAATATAAAATGGGGATATGGATAGTCAAGTGAATTTAATGCAGTAATACATTTAAAACTCTCGGGAGTTAGCTACTATTTATTGAGCTTGTAATAGCTTCTTTGAATAAAGAAGTTCATCAGCTAGCTGTCTGCGTTATGCTCTTTTTTTCTTGATCTGATATATAGGAGCTCTAATCTGTTGTATGTGTCTTTAATCAGTCTCCTCCTGGGGACCTGGATGAGGGGGAGAGGGAATCTGTTTAGGAGAAAAAAGACGATAAGCAAACAGGAAATACGTATTCAGCCGTATCAGAGATTTAGGATGAGACCCCTCTTTATCCCAACAGAGCCGAGGGTTGTTACATTCACATACATAGAGATCACCAAATGTTTTTGGCTGGTAAAAGTTTAAATTTTAAAGGGGTCAGGTAGGGTGAAGTACAGTGTTTTCTTCTATTTTCAAGCTAATACATTCATGTAGTAGAAAACTAACTGTGTGTTGTACATAGGGTGTTGAGTCTGTGACTCAGACCCTGAGTTCTCCAGTTTTCTTTCCCCAAGGCAGTCCTGATGAGCTGCTGCTTTATGGGGCAGAGCTCACAGTGACGGTAATTACTTTCCCTTTTTATCCTTGCTCTTTAATCATTTTTCTACAAGTAATTTATTTTATGTCTTCAGTATATTCTTTTTGGGGTTGTTAAAAGGCACATATTTTAAGTTTGCTTTTTTAAAAATTTCCCCTTTGAGTGTTGCAGTGTGAGTTTTGCTCCAGTTTTTGTTAGTAAGAAAAGGAAAGATGTTGAAAAACTTAGAGACAGATTTAAAAAGTAACAGACCATATGGAGCTATCAAAACATTAATTATAAACGTAGGGAAAATCAACAAAAGTTACACTGCATATATTGGAGCCAATTTTAAAGTCTCTGCGTTAGGGGGAAATGTAGTTGGCTGAAGAGTGACTGTTTTGTAGAGGGAAACAGTGCTCTGGGAGTTTGGAAACAAAGTTTGTCTAAAGATACACACACATAAAATATTTTTATAAAGTATTTAGATAAAGCTTTGGAAAACCTGTCATCTGAAAATAATAAGCACAGCTACAGTGTTCCCAAAGGAAATAATTCCTTGTTTAAAGAAAAGTAAGTCTTCATCTTGACCTTTGGATATTCTACTTCGTGACTTACAAATGAATTCTTCCGTGAGCGTAGTTCGCATAGTCGCCATTTGTTGGCTCCCTAGTCCTTCCTTTAAGTGGGTTAGCTTTAAGTGTAGGAGAAAGAGCATGGCAGTGGAGTTAAACTAAGCTACATTTTCAGTGCTAATTAAACGGAATCAGTTTCATGGAATCCAGTTCTGATATAATTTCTAATTTTGGGAATTTCTTGGTGATCTATTCAGTCAGTGGGGAGGGAATTGGATATTAAGCTTTGTACCTTTAAGAGGGCCTATAGAACAAGTTTAACCTAGTTATATGTATTAAGTGCATGGCTTTTTAGAAATGATTTATCTTTTAAGGTAGATGAGTAGCAAGTGGACCTTGTAAAATATGTATCTTGTAGCATACATATATATTAAAAAAAATTTTTTTTAATGTTTATTTTTGAAGGAAAGAGAGACAGAGCATGAGTGGGGGGAGGGCGGAGAGAGAGGGAGACGCAGAATCTGAAGCAGGCTCCAGGCTTCAAACTGTCAGCACAGAGCCTGATGTGGGGCTCGAATCCACGGACCGTGAGATCATGACCTGAGCTGAAGTTGGATGCTTAACAAACCGAGCCACCCAGGTGCCCCTGTATCAAATATATTTGATCATTTGCAATGATATCATGTTAAATGAGGCTGTATTAAGTTGTCAGTATCAATCCTTAATTCATAATTTTTTATGATTTGCTTCTCTTTTGCATCTTTTTATTTTGATGTAATTCTAAACATTCAGAGATAACTGTAAGAGTAATTCAAAGAATTGCTGTATGCCCTACTACCAAGATTCACCAGTTGAAAACGTTTTGTCCCTTTCTTTTTCTCTCTTTCTGTCTCTATATATACATAATTTTTTGTTGTAAAGATATGCCACATTTTTTATTTATCCATTGATCAACTTATTGACGGTTGGTTTCAACTCTTTGGTTACTGTGAATAATGCTGCTGCTGTGAGCACTCATTGTAAGTTTATGTTTGGACTTATGTTTTCATTTCTGTGAGATATACCTAGGAGTAGAATTGCTGGGTCATATGGAAACTCTGTGTTTAACCTTTTGAGGAGTTGCCAAGCTGTTTTCTGGAGTAGCTGTACCATTTTACATTCCCACCAGCAGTATATGAGTGTTCCAGATTCTCTACATCCTGGCCAAGACTTCGTAATCTGTGTGTCCATAGCCATCCTGTTTCGTACGAAGGAGGATCTCATTGTGTTTTGATTTGCATTACCCTGATGGTTAATTTATTAAACATTTTATGTAGGTACAGGCCATTGTTTATCTTCTTTGGAAAACTTCTATTCAGATCCTTTGTCTATACTTTAATTGGTTTGTCTGTTTAAAATTGAGTTGTAATAGTTCGTTTATATTCTGGATACAAGTCTCTTAAATACACGATTTTCACGTATTTCCTCCATTTCTGTGAGTCGCGTTTTACTTTTTTATGTTGTCCTTTGAAACACAGAAAATTTGCATTTTGATGATGTCCAATTTATTTATTTTTTCATTTGTTGTCATATCTCAGAAATCATTGCTTTATCCAAGGTCATGAAAATTTATGCCTGTGTTTTCTTCTAAGACTGGCTTCTTACATATAAGCTCTTATATTGAAGACTTTGATCCGTTTTGGGTTAAGTTTTATGTGTGATGTGAGATAGTGGTCCAGCTTTATTCTTTTGCATGTGGATATCAGGTATCCCAACAGATGTTTGACCATTGATTAGAAAGGTAGAAGAGGTGGGATGCGGGCGGGGGGGGGGGGTGGAAATCAGTTAGTTAAGCGTCCCACTTTGGCTCAGGGTATGATCTCACAGTTCATGAGTTTGAGCCCTGCGTCAGGCTCTGCTCACAGCTCAGAGCCTGGAGCCTGCTTCGGATTCTGTGTCTCCCTCTCTCTGCCCCTCCCCTGCTCATGCTCTGTCTTTCTTGCTCTCAAAAATAAATAAAACATTTAGTAAATAAATAAATCGATCTAGAAGAGGCTGGGGAAGTAGGAAGTACCTGATATATGTCATGGCGGTGAATGATTATTGTGTCTGTTAATGTGTAGTTTAGTTGCCCTAACATCAGTCTTTAATTTGGAATACCAAAAGAATTGATAGGGGAAATTATTCATATGAATAAATGGCCTATAGGGTTAGATATGCATGCTCAGCCTACCAGGTTTGTGTTTAGCAGGTATTACGTAAATATTGTTGATAAATGAAAGGACATGCTTATAACCTGAACTATATATTAGGCTGCTTGGGAGGAAATTTTGAGTAATTGACTGCTGAAGCTTTTGTAAATTTCTTACAGAGAAATGTGTAAATTATGACCTAAAAACGTTCTTGTGAATCCAGTGGACACTGACTCAACAGTGGAGCTAAGATGTGCAGAGAGATATTAGTGAAAAGGATGCACGGATTGAATATTGAGATATTTATTAGTATTTAAGACTGTTAGTCCTGTCATAATTAATTTGCAGTGATCTTGGGTCAAGATTAATGTGCATACAGGGTTTCGCTAAAGAAATCCTAACTCTACAGCAGGGGTTCTCAGTTGGGGTGATTTTGCACACTTGGGACATTTGGCCATGTCTGGAGACATATTTGGTTATCACAACTAGGGGAGTGCTACTTAGGCAACTGGTGAGTAGAGGCCAGGGGTATTACTAGACACCGTAGAATGCACAGGACAGCTCCCACGAGAAGTAGTTACTGTGCCCAAAAGGTCAATAGTGACCCATACAAAAACTTTTATGTGAATGTACTTAGCAGTATTATTTATAATGGGCATCAAGTGGAAGTGACCCAAGTAGCCATCAACTGATGAATGGATAAATGTGGTTTGCTCACATAGCAGAATATTATTCATCAATAAAAAGGAAGGCTGGTACTGGTACATGCAACAAAATGGACACACCTTGGAAACATCATACATCTTAAGTGAAAGAATTCATTCACAAAAGACTGCATGTTGTAGAATCCCATTCGTAGGAAATGTTCAGAGTAGGCAGGTCTGTGGAGACAGACAGATGAGTAGTTACCTAGGGCCAGGAGGTTGGAGGAAGTAGGAGATGATGGCTTAAGTGCATAGAGCTCCATTTGGGAGATGAAAGTGTTCTAAAATTATATCATGGTGACAGTCGTATAACTTGAAAAACCGTTGAGTTGTACAGTCAATGAGTAAATTGTGTAGTATGTGAATGAAGTCTCAAGTCTTTAAAAATATCAGTCATGTCAAGGGTTAGAAATCGTGCCATACGGATCAACTGCCTGTTGTCAGGGTAAGTTATAGAGGGAGATTAAGGGTGAGGATAAAGTTTTGGGAGATATTCCTGTTATGGAGCCACTGAAGTAAAGGGAGTGAGAAAGATCAAAGAGAAGCAGAGAAGATCAGTGGTAGCATCTTTGGCTCCAACAGTAGTAAGAACCAGGAAGAAGCAAAAGAGATTGAGCAGGACAGTGGGCAGTTTAGATAAGCAGAGGGGGATAACTAGGTGAGTAGTCTGGGAAGCAAAGATACGTGGGCGTTTCAGAAAATAAAGGTAATAGACATACTCTGATACTGACAGGGAAGACGTAGATTGGGTATCGGGACATAGATAGTCATGTGAAGAGCTGTTTATGCATTGCGCAAAAGCCATTTCAGTGAATGAGTAGTGATTGGTCATTGATGAGGTAGAAAGTGTAGATATTCCATAGACCATGAACTGTGAGGAATGGAATGAGGATTTGAGACACTTGAACCTTTGGTTTGGGTTTGTACTTTGTACTTTGGAGAGATGAACCTATTTATTGCCCAAGGGAAAGAAGTCAGAATTGAAGCGAGAAAATGCGATCTTACACGTACTAGATAAGCCAATGATGTGGATTTTTAGATAGCCTAGGATGCAGTTCAGGTAGTGAGGAAGATAGTAAGCTTTAGGATGCATGGCATGCCTGCCACCATGACCCAAGTTTCTTAGCTCTCAAATGCCGTTTTGATCAGCTTTGTCCAGGTTTGTTCAAAAGTAGGGAGCAAAGTGGTAGACATCAGTATCTGATAGAGTCAAACAAAAATTTTTTTTAATGTTTATTTATTTTTGAGATAATGTGAGAGAGTGTAAGCAACAGAGGGCAGACAGAGGGAGACACAGCATCTGAAGTGGGCTCCAGGCTCCGAGCTGTCAGCCCAGAGCCCGACGCGGGGCTCCAACTCACAAACTGTGAGATCATGACCTGAGCCGAAGTCGGACGCTTAACCGACTGAGCCCCTCAGGCGCCCCACTGATAGAGTTTTTAAGTGTGTGTGTGTGTGTGTGTGTGTGTCTGTCTGTCTGTGTGTGTGTGTGTGAGAGAGAGAGAGGGAGGGAGAGAGAGGATGTATAAAGCCATTACGAAGTTTCTTCTTCAATTCTTTTTTTTTTTTTTTAGTTCTTCCCCGAACTGTTCTCTATTTATACTGGTATTGTACACTTTAAAAGGAAAGTCGATCTGTAAAGTCATTAACCAGTGTATGAAGTAGCTGTATTATCCTTCCAGGTATATTTCTGCTTTACAAGAAACATATCCAGGAGGAACCAGCCAGAAGAATTTCTGACTTCAGGCCATTAGAAGGAAAGGTTATGTCGAGAGTAGTCCTTCAATCTTAGGTTACGATTGATTATGCTAAATTATGTGTTCACTATACTATAATATTTTGAAAAATATTCTGTAGTTGAGCTTTGAACTTGGTAGTTGTTATATCTGTTTTCTTGCCCGTGATATCCCCCTAATGGCTTGCAGTTATTATCCCATTATACATACTGTAGTTACATATAACTACCAGAGACAGTAGGGCCTTTGGCTGTAGGAGACAGTTAACAAAACTGATTTTTGATGTCAACCTGCAGGTGGTTGGAGAGTGAACAAGAGGATGCCCACTAAGTTCTTTGCTTCTGCATGAACAGGGCTGTGCAGTTTTGTTTTCTCTTCGTGAGCCCATGGATTTTTCACTTACTACTTTATGTAGTTCGAATCCATACAGGAGCAGGGAGGAATGGATTGAGCAGAAGAAAAAAGTCTCCCCAAGAGGAAGCTTAACTTTTTAACTCTCTTAATTGCTTAGTAATTTAAGGCCACAGGCAACTTAACAGTTGAACCCTGTGCGCCAAGAGCAGTGTCTTTTGGTGCCCCTTTGGCTCAGTAAGTTAGATCATTTATGTAGGTGTCTGTTGGGCAGATCTGACTTAATTCCTTTAAATGCAGGATTTCTCATTAGAAAATGACTTTCTTTAAAATTACTTAATTATTTATAAAGGAATCCATTGAGTTCTTAATTCCGTGAACTGTCTAGGTTATCAGTTCAATAAATTCTTAATGAATGCCGCTACTTACATGGTAATCCTGTGCTGTGCTCTGAAGTATCGAGTTTAAGATTGTATTATTTGCAGAATGATATTGATGGGAAGATGGTAAAAGAGCTCCACTAAATCCATGTTTTTCCCATGTGTTAGGTTTGAGTGAGTAGTGAATACTCAAGAAATTACAATTGTATACAGGGTTTTTGTTGATTAATATCTACAGTAAATTCTTGAAGGCCTTTCTATGCATTTTAATTTTGATGGCAGGGTTTTTTCATTGGCTTTAGAAAGCTGTGGTTTAGAGAGAGCATTAAGACCATGTGGGTTTAATCTTTTTATCGGTTAAGTAAACTGCTTTTCCCATGGGTAGAACTGTACTTTCTACCCTGATCATTTGTCTTTAGCAGATTTGACCATTATTTGCACTGGGAAAAAAAGTGTTTGTGCGAATCTGTTACCAGTTAATGCAGAGTCACTGTTCTACTGACAGTGGGCTGATAGGGTGATCTTTATATATGAAGATTACACAACCACCCACCCTAGACAGTTCTGGTGGATATACCAGTGATTAATATTATTATTGTGATTCTGCAGCTCAGCCTTGAATCGGATTTTTAAGTTGCTTGTTAGAGGGAATTAGGCCTTTTCTCTTTCTTCACATCTGTTTTGATGGCTAATCCTACACTAGGATAGGTAAGTAACCAACATATTGGAATGGAATGCAAAAAAGAGCTAGATAACCTTTGAAAGTTCTCTGCCCTAACCACCAAAACATTTATCCACATCTAAATGTGTAGCGTTAACTGTATGAAAGTAATGGAAATGTAATCTAATTGGGGTAAACATGATATACTATAGTCTTTTGCATTTTTAATCTTAGGCGCGTGCGCTCTCTCTCTCTCTTTTTAACGTTTATTTATTTTTGAGCGACAGAGTGTGAGAGGGGAAGGGACAGAGAGAGGGAGACAGAGAATCCGAAGCAGGCTCCAGGCTCTGAGCTGTCAACACAGAGCCTGACTTGGGGATTGAACCCATGAACCATGAGATCATGACCTGAGCTGAAGTCAGACACTTAACCCACTGAGCCACCAAGGAGCCCCCAGGCTCTCTATTTTTTAATCCACTGAGGATAGTAAATATTCCTCATTATATATCAATTTCCTTCACAAAAAAGAAGGAAGTGGGGAATTGTCATATATGGAAGACTTTAACATTTTAAACCCATGTTTATAAGTCATCTAAAATGTCTACTTGGTACATTATGTCTTGTGGTTTCATTAAAAGTATTCTTGGGGCACCAAGAATAGAACATGTGACTTTTTTTTAAATGTTTATTTTTGAGAGAGGCAGACAGAGAGATAGACAGAGTGCTAGCAGGGTAGGTGCAGAGACAGGGAGACACAGAATCCGAAGCAGGCTCCAGGCTCCGAGCTGTCAGCACAGAGCCCGACACGAGTCTCAAACCCATGAACCGCGAGATCATGACCTGAGCCGAAGTCAGAAGGTCAACTGACTGAGCCACACAGGTGCCCCCATGTGACTCTTGATCTTGGGATTGTGGGTTAAAGCCCCACATTGGGTGTAGAGATTACTTAAAAATAAAATCATTAAAAAAACAAAGTCCTACAACTGTATGCTTAATTGAGGATTCATATTTAAAAACTTAAGTTTGGGGCGCCTGGGTGGCTCAGTTGGTTAAGCGGCCGACTTCGGCTCAGGTCATGATCTCGCGGTCCGTGAGTTCGAGCCCCGCGTCGGGCTCTGTGCTGACGGCTCAGAGCCTGGAGCCTGTTACAGATTCTGTGTCTCCCTCTCTCTGACCCTTCCCCGTTCATGCTCTGTCTCTCTCTGTCTCAAAAATAAATAAACGTTAAAAAAATTTTTTTTTAAAGAAAATAAAAAAAAAATAAAAACTTAAGTTTGGAATTTTTAAAAAAAAGATACATGTGGACATAGCATAAATTTTGAGACCTAAGATATATTGCTTTTTTTAAAAATCATTGTGATATAATTCACATACCATACAAGTCACACATTTAAAATGTACAGTTAAGTGTTTTCTTTAAAGTTTACTCAGAGTTGTGCAACCATCACCACCATTGATATAGGGAATATTTATCACTCCAATAAGAAACCCCATAGCATACCCTTGAACATTCCCACCCTGCATTCCCACTCACCTCCACTCCCTTTTAATAGCAACTGCTAATCCACATTCTGTCTCTATAGATAATTGTTATTCTGGATGTTTTATTTAAATGGAACCATACAGGGGTGCCTGGGTGGCTCGGTCTAATGTTAAGCATCTGACCTCAACTCAGGTCATGATCTTGAAGTTCATGGGTTTGAGCCCCACGTCAGTCTCTGTGCTGATGGCTCAGAACCTGGAGCCTGCTTCGGATTCTATGGCTCTCTTTCTCTCTGTCCCTCCCCTGATCACGTGTTTGCTCTCGCTCTCTCTCTCTCATTCTCAAAAATAAATAAAACAAACAAACAAACAAATAAATAAATGGAACCATACAATACGTGGGTTTTTTGTCACTTTTATGTGGCATGTTTTTGAGGTTTATTCATGTTGTAGCATGTATCCGTATTCCATTCCTTTTTATTGCCAAGTAATATTCCACTGTGTGCATAGTACTGTGTTTTATTTCTCTGTTCATCTGATCGGTCGATGGTCATTTGAGTTCTTTCCATTGCTTTAAAATAATTTCCAGTACAGAATGCTGCTGCTGAGAACATCTTTTTCCATACTTGTGGATGTATGTTTCCATTTCTCTTGGGTGTATATGCAGGAGTGGAATTGCTAGGTCATATGATAACTGTTATTTAACATTTTGAGGAACTATCAGACTGTTTCTCACGATAGCTACACTACTTCTGCATTAACATTGTAGTATATGAGTATTCCATTTTGTCTGCATCCTTACCAACATTTGTTTCTGATTTTTTGTTTATAACCATCTTGTTTCATACAAAGTGGTATCTTGTTGTGGCTTAAGAATTGCCTTACCCTATTGATAAATGCTATTGAGCATCATTTCATTTGGGGTTTTTTTGGTCATTTGTGTATCTTTAAAGAACTATCTGTTCAGATCCTTTGTTCATTTTTAAATTGAGTTAGTCTTTTTTTTAATCTTTGAGTTGTAAGAGTCCTGTATATATTATTAAAATCTAAAGTAAGTTCTCCTATTTTGTTGGTTGTCTTTTTTACTTTATTGGTAATGGCCTTTGAAACATAGAAATTTTTTAATTTTGATGATGTCTGATTTATCTGTTTTTCTTTTGTTGTTTCTGCTTTTGGATATATTTATAAGACAGCTCTGTCTATAACTTAAGGTCAGAAAGATTTTTTTTAATTTTAATTTTATTTTTTTAAATTTATATCCAAATTAGCATACAGTGCAACGATGATTTCAGGAGTAGATTACTTAATTCCCCTTACCCATTTAGCCCATCCCCCTCCCCGCCCACTCCCTCCAGTGACCCTCTGTTTGCTCTCCATATTTATGAGTCTCTTTTGTTTTGTTCCCCTCCCTGTTTTGATATTATTTTTGTTTCCCTTCCCATATGTTCATCTGTTCTGTCTCTTCTTGACATCTGTTAAGTCCTCATATGAGTGAAGTCATATGATTTTTGCCTTTCTCTGACTAATTTCACTTAGCATAATACCCTCCAGTTCCATCCACGTAGTTGCAAACGGCAAGATTTCATTCTTTTTGAGTGCCGAGTAATACTCCATTGTGTGTATGTATGTATGTATGTGTGTATATATATTATGTATGTACAGTGTACTATATATAATATGTATGTACGTACATATATATATTTTATATATATTTACATACACACACACACACACACACACCACATCTTCTTTATCCATTCATCCATCGATGGACATTTGGGCTCTTTCCTTACTTTGGCTATTGTCGATAGCGCTGCTATAAACACGGGGGTGCCTGTGTCCCTTCGAAACAGCACACCTGCATCCCTTGGGTAAATACCTCGTAGTGCAACTGCTGGGTCATAGGGTAGTTCGACTTTCAGCTTTTTGAGGAACCTCCATCCTGTTTTCCAGAGCGGCTGCACCAGCTTGTATTCCCAAGAGAGATTTTTTTTTAATAGACTTTTTGAAGAGGAATTTTAGTTTCATAGCACTATTGAGCAGAAGGTACAGAGATTTCCCGTATCCTTCTTTCCCCCTAAGTTTTAGCAGTAATGGCTCCACATGCATTTGCAGGTTTTTGTGTGAACAAAAATTTTCAGCTCCTTTCTGTAAATGCCCAGGAGCACAATTGCTGGGTTGTTTGGTAAGAGTATGTTTCGTTTTATACGAAACTGCCACACTGACCTCAAAAGTGGCTGCATGGTTCTGCACTCCCACCAGCAAGGGATGAGTGTTCCTTCAGCCACACGTCCTTGCAAGCTTTTGGTGTTGTCTCCTCTAGATTTTGGCCAAAGGGGTAGGTTGCACTGGTATCTTACTGTTGTGTTAATTTGCATATATCCCTGGTGACCACGACGTGGAGCATCTGTCCACGTGCTTACTGCCACCTGTATATCTTTGGTGACGTGTCTGGTAAGGTCTGGCCCATTTTTTCAACCAGGCTGTTTTTCTTATTGTTGAACTTTAAAGGTTTTTGTGGGTTTGGGATAGTATAACAGTCTTTTACCAGAAATATCTTTTGCAAATATATTCGACTAATCTGTGGCTTGCTGTCTTATTCTGTTAACATTTCCTTCACAGAGCAGACGTTTTTAATTTTAATGAAGTTCATCCTACCATTTTTTTCTGTCCTGGATCGTGACTTCGGTATTGTATCTAAAAGGGCATTGTCAAGTCATTGTTCGTCTAGATTTTCTCCTATATTCTAGGAGTTTTAGTTTTGTGTTTTACATTTCGGTCTGTGATGCGTTTTAAGCAAATTTTTGTAAAGGGTGTAAGGTTTGTGTCTAAATTTGCTTTTGTTTTTTTTGTTTTTTTTTGCATTAAAGGTCCAGTGTTCAAACATTATTTGTTGAAAAGACTGTCTTTACCCCGTTGTATTACCTTTGCCCCTCTATTAAAGATTATTTGACTATATTTATGTGGGTCTGTTTCTAATCTCTTTATCTGTTCCATTTATCTGTTTGTCCATTCTTTTTCCAATACCACACTGTCTTAATTGTTGTAGCTTTATAGTAAGTTGGATTGTGTCAGTCCTCTGACTTTGTCCTTGTCCTTTATCTTTAGAATGCAGGAGCAAGGGAGAAGGGAGTTGGAGAGAGAGAGAGAGAGAGAGAGAGAGAGAGAGAGAGAGAATGAATATGAATCTCAAGCACACTTAGCATAGAACCCAATGTGGGGATCGATCCCGTGACCCTGGGATCATGACCTGATCTGAAATTAAGAGTTGGGATGCTCAACCAACTGAGCCACCCAGGCGCCCTAACTTAAGGTCACAAAGGTTTAATCTTCTATTTTCTTCTAAGAGTTTTATGGTTTTTTAGCCCATACAGTTAGGTCAGTCATACATTAGGTCTGTCATCATTTTAAGTTAGTTTTTGTATATGGTGAAAGGTGAAGATCCAGTTTCATTTTTTTGCTGAATATCCTGTTGTTCCTGTATCATTTGTTGAAAAAAAGTATTTTCTAGTTGTAAATGTGACAGTCTGTTTCTGGCTCCTTATTTCTGTTCTGTTGGTCTTTATGTCTGTTACTGTGCCACTGCCACAGTGTCTTGATTATTATAGCTTTGTAGTAAGTTTTGAAATCAGGAAGTGTGAGTTCTCTAACTTTGTTCTTTTTTTGAAGATTATTTTATCTTCTCTGTGTCCCTTGCATTTCCATATGCAATTTAGGATCAGTTTATCAATTTCTGCAGGAAAGGCAGCTGGGATTTTGATATAGGTATTGTGCTAAGTCTGTAGATGAATTTTGGGAGTATTGTCATGTTAACATTGTTAAATTTTCTGGTCCATGAACATGGGATATCTTTCTGTTTATTTAGATCTTTAACTTCTTCCAACAATATTTTATAGTTTTTGGAGTAGAACGTTTGGAATTCTTTTGTCAACTTCATTCGTGTATATTTTATTCTTTTTAATTCAATTATAAATGGAGTTGTTTTTAAAATTATTTTCATATTCATTGTTAGTACATAGGAATACATTTTAAAATTTGTTTTTAATGTTTATTTGTTTATTTTTGAGAGAGAGAGAGAGTGAGCGAGCGAGCAGGGAAAGGGCAAGGAGAGAGGGAGACACAGAATCCGAAGCAGGCTCTAGGCTCTGAGCTGTCAGCACAGAGCCCGAAGCGGGGCTTGAACTCAAGGACCGCAAGATCATGACCTAAGCCGAAGTTGGACATTTAACCACTGAGCCACCCAAGCGCCCCTAGAAATACATTTTTAATGTTAATCTTGTACTATGTAATGTTGCTGAATTTGTTTATTAGCTCAAATATTATGTTTAGTGGATTAAAAATAGTATTATATATACAGTGTCGTCTACAAACCCTTATTTTTATTCAGGACTTATTATATTTAGGTTTTACATGTGTAGAAGGTGATTTATGAAAGTGTCCTCCACCCCAGGCTGGTGGAGCAACGTATACTAGGCTCCTGGGTTGTGGTAGATGTTAGAATCACCCCCTGCCCATTGAGCTAATCATAATTACTCAGCCATTGTGCCCCGATCTCAGTCTGCTGAAGGAAACTGAGACAGAATCCACCTGCTTTTCATTCTGTTGCAGATCACTACTGTCCAAAGAAAGTGTCCCTAGTCCTGTGATCCTCTGTCATGGGATCATCCCAATTTAAAAACGGGCTCTACAGTCCTGGGTGGTTTGATTTCTGCCTCTTTCTCAAAACTCTTGTTTGCTCATTTGGTGAAGCTGTTCTCTCAGGCCGTTTCCTTTCTGCCATGGCACCTTCTCACATGGGTTTTTCTGCCTGGACCCCTCCCCTTCGCCTGATCACCTCTAAGTGTGCCGCAGTTGTGTACCTTGAATCAGGTTTCTTTTGTTGTGTTTTCTCATAGGCATGTTATATGTGATTTTCTCCTCTTGGCTCACTTCTCAGCTGTAAGTTTTCATTTGTAGCTTATTTGAGTAAATCTGTTTACTCATTTAGAAGTTCATGAGAACATGGGTCATGTTTTTTGTTCACTGTGTTTCAGCGCCTTGCACAGTCTGGCATGTAGTAATAGATGCTTAGCAAATATATGTTATTTAATTATTGAGGTAAGGTGATTTGATTCTGAAGTGTTATTTCAGTTCTTGGATGTTTGTTTTTGCTGCTAAGATTATTTAGCTAGTAGTTCACCTGGTGTCCATAAATGCTTAAGGGTTTTGGCAATGCTAATCATAAATGACAGTATCATTTGTAATAAGAATGTTTGGCAGGTATGTTTGGTATGTTGGCTTTAATACTTCTTGTTTTAGTTTGGTTACACTGCCTTTTATTGATATTCTGTTTTTGTGGATCTGATTTGGTTTTGATAAAAAAAAATTTCAACTCTGTCTCTTGGGTAAAGCTAACTGGATCATAAAATAGTAATGGGATATAGAAGCCTTCACCTAAATTAGGATTTCCAGTAAAGCCGATGTTACTATTTGCAGGGAAGGCTTGGGAAAACATTCAGGTGAGGCCAGTTCTCCTTTATTTCAAAGGACTTTTGGTTACTTGGGCTGAATGCTGTCTTACTAAGCCTGGGCTCATTGGTTCTGTGTTGTGCCAGAAAGAGAAATAACCGTTTTTGTTGTTAGAAGAGTTTATAGTGACAGAGGTTAAATATTTAAGAAGAAAAACTTGGCTTCCCTTTGCTTCTGAAGCTTGGTTTTACAAATGAGGTAGCTTGAAAAGAATATGGGAAGATGGAGAAATGAAAGTTTTTATTACTTTTGTAAAATGTTCATTGTTGCCACAGGATCTTCCTATATCATGAAGTAGTTATAAGAATAGGCTGCGGGAATTTTCAGACTCTCTGCAGTTGCTTGAGGATGATTCGCAGTTACTGTATAACTCATCGACTTTTTACAGTCTGCTTCCGCCACAAGACGATACCCTTACGAAAGACGTTAGACCAACAAGAACTTATTTGCATACATAAGGACCCGTGTATTTCCAAAGATGACTTTTCTCCTCTCATATTAAGATATGTGCTTACTGATAATACCGTTTGTTGTTTCAAACCTCGAGACTTGTTGCTCGGGACTCCGGTGACTCTCCGTAGCAGGGTGGGATTCGATTCTGTCCTTCTGGCTCTCAGCCTGGTGTGTTTGTCTCCGGTCATATAGTTATAAAATAGGACAGGTGGTACATTTATATGCCTTTGAGTTCTTCGAATTTGCTGAGCTTTCCCTAAGAGAATTTTAGAGCTCGATAGGATCGTTGTGAAGAGAGGGTAGAGAACATAGAGTTAATACTTCACTGTTCTGAGGTGCAGTTGAATTTACATCTGACTACAGCTGATTTTCTAGAGGGTTAAGGTAGTGTTGAGCTTAGATGACTGCTTGGGTTTTAGCACTTCAGAATTTGAACCCTTGCGGGCTTCTATTTGGTACAGTGACAGAGACATCATTGCCCTGTAACTCGTGATTTTTGAATCTGGTGAAAGTATGGGAAGGTAAAGTAAGATTAGATGTGGATGACAGATTTTTGAAAAGACATAGGATCATTAAAAGACTGAAAGCAGCTCTCTGTATGGCTGTCTTACTGCACTTTATTTTCTTTGGTTACAAATGAATTATTCTGATACAAAATATAAATTATTGGGGCGCCTGGGTGGCTCAGTGGGTTAAGCGTCCGACTTCGGCTCAGGTCATGATCTCGCGGTTCGTGAGTTCAAGCCAGATTCTGTGTCTCCCTCTCTCTCTCTGACCCTCCCCCATTCATACTCTCTCTCTGTCTCAAAAATAAAAATAAACATTGAAAAAAAATTTTTTTTTAATATAAATTACTTGAGTTCAGTATTTATTGTAGATAAATGTTTAAAGCCATAGCCCAAGAAGATTCTCGATTTAGAATCTGATGCAGATTTTGGTAAATGATAGCTATTTAACCAGTATCAATCTGTTGTGACTTATACGTCTTGTAAAATCTGACAGGCGTATAAAATGTATAATGAATGATTAATTAGTAAATAATCATTTCATTGTCAGACTTCTCTTTCATTAGTGACACATTTGGATTAAAAAGGTAAAGCAGTATAATGTTTAGATATTATGACGCGTTAATGTAGTGGTATAAATCGAAACTTTTGAAAAGGAAACTTGTTTTTGAAAGACACTTTTGCTTTACTTAAACTTGACATCATTTTTTAAATTGTTGTCTTAAGAATAGAAATGCTAGATAGATCTCTGAATTTTAGAGGTAGTCTTTGTTTTGTTTTTAAAGTAAGCTACACTGTGAATTATCTGGAGAAGTGATATTTTGGGGTGTCATATATACATATATATATATATATATGCACTCATACACACACACACACACACACACACACGCACACACACGCATACACACAGAAATAGTGAATTGGCAGTAACAAATTAAAAATTGAAATACCTGAATTTTTTACATTTTGAGTGTACAGATGTGGTCCAGATCTGTATATGACTGTTCTTTTCACACTGTGATGTGCTTCTCACTTCTTTTTTAAGTTGCCAAGTAATACTTGTACATCCATAGTAACAGTATTTCAAGTACTCGGAAGGACCCTCAGAGCCTCTCATTCAAAGGCAAGCACTTCAGCAGCTCACAGCACAGTCTGCCACCTAAAACATGTCTTTCTTGTCTGAATAGCTCTGTTCTTAAAAATTTGCTCCATCCGTTATTATGACACTGCTTTGTTTTTGTTTTGTTTTTTTTTTTCAAGTTTTTATTAAAATGCTTTTGGGAATGGTCACATGGATACACGTGGTTGTATCTTACTGTATGTACCAACGGGAGTATATGTGCAATTTTATTATGATGAAATGGTGTTAGTGGCTGTGCCGGGCTGACTTAAAAGAGAAGGTAGTTAAGTTTGCAGTGTTGCAGAGCAATTCTTCAAAGAACAGTTAGGGTAACCTCTTAGCAAAGTGTGTTATGAATGAGCCTTCTAGTAGAAGGCAAATACCATGCCAGAGATAAAAGCCCCTTCTAGGTTTGGAGTTGGAAAACAAAACTCAAATGAAATTTAAAATAACTGGGGGGAAAGGTATTTCCTGACAGGTGTCAGATATCAACCTCACAGATCTCCATGTGCTGTTAGCAAAATGTAAGGAATTGACATCATTTAAAGAATACGCTGATTGTCAGCTTTTAAAGCACATTTGGCCATACATACGAGGCACCAGGAAAAGTATGCTTAAGACAGACCAAGAACAGGGAAGCTGGAACCAGGATTTTTAAAAACTTAAATGTTTGAAAATGATTTTGAACCCTGTGTTTAGGTGAGCAATTGCAGTTATGTCCATTTCATGCCTGGAAAAAGCCCTCGCTGGCATGTGTGTCTTTCCATTTTCTGTTAATATAAATCTTTGAAATCCGAAAGAATTTATGGAGCATACACAGTTTCTAAATCAAGGGTAGAAAAGAGAATTACACAAGTATCTTGGTTTAGGTTTTGTTTCCTTTTGCAATGCTTACTAATCTTTGAAGTGTTCACCTTCCACTCACTGAAGAACAGTGGCCAACCCCTTGTCGACTAGCACTGGCCTAGTTAGGATATGGGAGATTCTTTACCCTCTTGGAATGAGATTGGCCTTATTTCCAAGACTAGCAGACTCCGTAAGTATTGCTCCCTTTGCTTCTGCCAGTATTCTCCCTCTGTGCTTAAACTGTCTGGGTAGCGTTCTTCGGGGTTATAGATTTTAACTTTCTCTGGCAGTTGACCAGCACCTGAAGTATTTGCCTTTCTTAGAGCAGCTTGCGTTTGCTGGCTGCCTCGGTGGCTGTATTGACAAGAAAACGGGCAAATGGTCTCCTTTGAGACTAACCACTTTACTATGGTTATGTGAATGTGTCTCATATCCCCCTAACGTAAAAAGAAATCTATACCTTATGTAAGCATATAAAGTATTAATAAATTGTTATTTTTCTCGGTGAAAATATTTAGTAAAATTGTACACGTGTATTTAGTTTGTTAGATCTGGATATTCAACAAAATAACAAGTTGTTACCATTTTAATGTAAGATTGCAAACTCCTAAAAAATTGGAACTGGATTGTCACGATTTTCTTTATGCATCTCTGCTCAACATAGTACTTAGCATAAGTAATAAATATTTTCCATTAATGAACAGTATATATCAAAATCATTACCTTTTTATTAATAAAACGGGACATTGAAATTTAAGGGGAATAAAACTGGAAAAGATGAAGTGAAATCGGTTTTATGAAGCGCAAAGAATTTATTGCCTTACTCGGGTACTTTATTTCCTATGCTCAAGCCTCCTCCTTTTTTTAGGCTCCAGCCTTTTATTGTGGAAAATTTCAAAGATGTACAAAAATAAATATCCAGCTTCAACAGCTTTAAATTCTTGTTTCATCTGTACTCTTTCCGTCCTTAGATAATTGTGAAGCAAATCCTAGACATTATGTGGTTTCATCCACGAATATTTCATTTTGTTTCTCTAAAAGATAATCAAGCCTTTGTTTTTAGACATGTTAAATAAAATACGTAGTATTCAGCCTGCATATTCTGAGTGCACAACACACTGTGAATAACGTGAGACCAGAATAGGTGCCTGGTGAGAAAGTGAAATCATTTTAATAACTATTGACACACTAAAGCTTAGCATTTGTGGGCTGATTTTTTTTTCCGTCTTTTCAAAACCCAGGCTTACTCCATTCCCAGTTCTAACAGTTCTTCTTGTGGCTTCCAACCCGTTCCCTGCACCTCCACAAGGTGGCAGATGAAGGAAGAGAAAAGTGAAATTTAAGTGACTCTGACTTGAGTTTCACTTTTATTCATCAGTCAGATGGAGTTGCAGAACGTTTTGGAGCAGAAATATTTTTTCAGAAACAAGCAAGCAGACTTCTGAAACAATTCGCCATTTCCCCCTTGCTCTACAGAGACAAAATATTAGATGTTTCAAAAGAGAGTTAAGTAATAATCTTTTATAAAATAGTTTCCACAGCATTATCACGGTCTTTTAATATTCTCTGTTAGTGATTTGGGCTTTAATGAAAATACAGCATTTGAACTTGTGTCTGATTTTTGGAAGCTGCAGTTTTGGATAACTGTTGGCGAAATTTCTCATTGAGTGATGCAAATGTTGCCTTAGTTGATGTACTTAGCTGGACATTTGTTACCAGTGCAGTGGCATAACTACTGTGTTTATGTCCAGACAGCTCTCCCTTTCCTTAAAACCTCAGTTTCTACGTCAGTGTCATTGAGTGGATTATGTTCGTGCACACTTAGAAATATGTGATGGTTACTGGTTAACTTCTATATGGCGAAGATGCTATTCTATTCGGGGTACGTTTGATGTTGAAACACTTGAGCACCAGCAAAGTGGCTTTTTAGTCCATGGGAATTGTAAATGAGCACCTGTAGAGTTGTCTGTAAACTAGGTATTTGTCTGAAAGTGGTGTTTGCATAATCTGATATGTGGGAGTTTTTCTGCTTCAGTATGCTATATATTCTTGTTCTTTTTTTGTTTCCCAAATAATATATTTCTTGTGGAAATGCTGTTTTTCCAAGTAGTCTATTGTGAGACTCATTTTGTATATGTGGTTTGAGCTGTTTTAAGATATTGGGGGGAAATGGTGGGATAAATATGCAGAAATTGATTTTCCTTTTTTGCTTGAATTTTGACATCTGTTTTACATGCATGTTTTTCCTTCTGTTGCCACCATTAGCATCTCTGATCATCGAAGTTTTTATATCCCTGCAGCATGACATGTAGTTCTGATGAAACTGTTACCTTATATTTTCTGTAGAGTTCTTTCTTTTTTTTTTTTTTTAAGCACTTAATGCCTTTTATTCCTAAGCTTCATGCATGAATTATGTAGCATATGTGAAGAGGCTTAAACTGTTTCCATTACATTCTTTCTGGATGGCTCCTGTTATATTTAGGATATACTTATACTTTAGACAAAGTAAGAATGTTATTGTTGTTGACCTTGACACCAGATAACTGGGCAGACATTATATAGCTATGTTTGAATCTTCGCAAAATGTGCTGTTAAAGCCAACAGAGTCCTGGCGGGAGACTCTTCTGGATAGCAGAGTTATGGAGCTGTTTTTCACAGTAAGTCTTGCTTTTCATTTCTGGTGGTGAAGGCCAAGGAAGAGTGCCACCGAAAAGAGTACATGCTTCTGTGTTTGTCCTAAGTAAAACAGGACAGGTTGCTTTTCTCCTTTAAACCCTTCCTCCTAATCGATACATCTGCTTAAATAGAAATTACAGAGAAATGTTCTTGGTAATTTATAAAAGTGTTATAGAAGTATGAATATCTTGGAGCTGATATTCTCAGACTTTTTGATCTCAGAAGACCTTTACAGTCTTAAAAATTATTGAAGACCCCGAAGAGCTTTTGTTTATGGGGATATAACTGCTAATATTTACCACATTAAAATTTCAAACGAAAAACTTTAAAAAATGACTTGTTGATTCATGTAAAAGTAGCAATGGGAGGGGCATGTGGCTGGCTCAGTCAGTGGAGCATGTGATTCTTGATCTCAGGATTGTGGGTTCAGGCCCCCTGTTGGGTGGGGAGATTGCTTAAAATCTTAGAAAAAAAAATAGTACCCAAACCATTACATATTAACGCAAATAGCATTTTAATGAACAGCTGTATTTTTGGAAAAAGAAAAGTTTACTGAAGAGTGGCGTTGTTTTATATTTTCGTAAAACTCTAATGTCATGCTTACCTGAAGACGGATTCTCAGATCTGCTTCTACATCCAGCTGGTTGTAATATCGCAGGTCAAGTAACCTGGAGGAAACTCCACTGTGTACATGTGCGACAGTGTGCTAGTGCCAGTGTGGAAGCAGTTTCGCCCTTACACACAAGCTGACGTGGTCTTAGCCGTGTGTCAGGGCCCCTGGACGACAGTTGAAGAACTGCCATAACAGAGTAGAGTGCACTTCATGTGCTCATTTATCAGCCGTGGGTCGAGGTAGCGTTTTTGAATGGCAATTTATTTCGATTATAACTTCACATGGTCTTGTTTATTATCTGCCAGAAAGAAGTAGGCTCGGGGCGCCTGGGTGGCCCAGGCTTCAGCGGCCGACTTCGGCTCAGGGCACGATCTCGCGGTCCGTGAGTGCGAGCCCCGCGTCGGGCTCTGGGCTGACGGCTCAGAGCCTGGAGCCTGCCTCGCATTCTGTGTCTCCCCCTTCCTCTGCCCTTCCCCTACTCACGCTCTGTCTCTATCAAAAAACTTTTAGAAAGAAGTAGGCTGTACGTCCCCATGTTTGTTCATGAGGGTCCCCACTGTAATAGTCAAAGGCTGGTGAAAGAAATGTATGTGTGTGGAGGGGAGAGGGATGTGGATTTCAATCTGTTAAGAGCCTAAGCACACAAGTTAGATGTAATGACTGGGGCAAACGTCCAATAAAGACCAGTTAAGAAGAAAAAAATGGAAGCTGTTTTAATCCCAACCATTTTAGTTTCTCACCTTTTTATTCGTTTGAAAAATATTATTTACTATCCTTACAACTGCCTTCCCTTCTCGATTGAACCATGTAAAATATTGTAGTTCTATGGTACGTATTTTAAAATACCTAGAATAAGGTTGTTCGTCCATGGTTGTATACATAAAAACGCTTTCTATAGAAATGCTGGGGCTTCATTACCTTGCCGTATATTCTGTAAATCGGAGCAATGGTGGCCGAAAGCATATCAGTATCAAAGAGGCAGTTGTAACTAAATTAACAGGTTCTAGCACCTGCCGTATCTGACAGAAATTGTTTCGATACGTATCCGAGTTCACTTCTTTGTGTTGTTCGTTTGACTGAAAGAAGAGCCCATTCCAGCAGTTTTTGAAAAGGTGCAAAACTTGCTGGCGGTACTGGAAACAGCTACCCCGAATCCGAGCAGCTGTCTAGACAAAGCAGACAGCTGTTCCCGTCAGCTGCGAACCACCACACGCAGATGGCTTCTCAGCCTGAAAGTTAACCCTTTTTGCATTGTCATTTTAGCAGTTTTGTGTCTGGGGCCTGGTACTTTCGTTTGAGGAGTTGATAAGCAACTTTAGTTTGTCAGTTGTTACAGAGATGACAGGGGGGCTAATCTTTTTATTTCGTTCGGGTTTTGTTAAACTTATTTTCAATCGTGAGTTCGTTACCGAATAGAAAGCAGTGTTCCATTGGTTGTCCCCGTTTCTCTAGATTTGAGTATATAGACACAAATACACTATTGAACGGAATGAAAACTTTAAATATGTTGGTCACATCTGAATCGAGAAACACTCGAGGTGACATTCTGCCCCTCAGAAGTTTACAGATGTCTCAGTTTTTCTTTCTTCCACGAGGTATTGGAAGAACCACTCTGGTTAGTTTTTCCTCCTACCTTCTTGGCTGATCCTTCTTGACCTCATTTATGCTCTCTGTTTTTCTCTGCTCATTGCCAAACTGCTAGTGTTCTGTCTCAGTTCTCAACCCTGCCGACTGCATACACTCTCCTCGGACTATCTCTTCCACACGTAGGACTTCAACTGCCACTTCTGCACCGATGACTCCTAAATCTATATTCAGCACAGGCTGCTCCAAAGTTCCAGAGCCTTATAATCCAAGTGCTTACTGGATGTTTTAATTTGGAAGGCCTACAAACATCTCAGATCCAGCATGTTCCAGTAGAATTTATCGTCTTACTGACTTGCTTCTGTTTATTCTTGTCTTGCTTCACCATTCACCTCTGTGGGTGTTCTGTTAGACTTTGCGTTTCCTTAGCCCTCTGCTTTCCCTACTCAGGTGATGAATTCAGTTTTTAATTTGTGTCACATGGTTCCGTTGCGGAAGAACTCCTTTGTAAGGCTGACATTGGAAGAAGGGCAGGAGTCTACTGTATTACGCAAGAACTAATCATTATGTATCATGAGTTTTATATGGTTCACATTTCAGAGAACATAAATTAAGTTTGAACAGTACATGCAGGCTCTGTGGTAGTTCTTTATTTTTATTTGATTGTATTACATCATCAGATTAGCCATTTCACTCATCATTTCTTTTGATTCCTCACTTCTGGACCAGTAATGAATAACCATTTGGCTCTCTATTGGTAGAAAAGAAACCCTCTATTGTCCCAGATTGCATTGTATCCATTGGTTGAATGTACCCCTGGATAACATGCTTAAATGTTGATTAGGTTAAACAGCATGATGAAATTGAGTTAGACTTTTCAGATAAGGAACTTAAAAATGAGTTGTGTTCAAAAGTTCATGAACTGGACAATGTAGATTATATGAATTTGTGCATTATACTTTTACTATATAAAACTTAAAATGTAATAGAACATATTTTGGGAAACATTTGTGTTATTCTAGACCAGGGATTGGCAGACTTTTTCTGTAAAGGCCAGGTAGTAAACATTAGGCTTTGCTGGTCACCTGTTCTCTGAGGCAGCTGTTCAGCTCTGCCTTTGTAGTACAGAAGCCCTTTGTGGAGCAGAAGCAGCATAGCCGATACCTAAACAAACAAGCGGGGCAGTGTTCCTGCAAAACTTTTGTAACAGCCATCAAAATGTGGATTTTGTTTAATTGTCATATGTCTTGAGATTTTGTTATTCTTTGGTTTTGTTTTTCCCAACCATATAAATATGTAGAAACCATTCTACAGGCCATACAAACATGAGCAGGAGGCCAGACTCGGCCATCGGCTGTGGTTTTCCAGCCCCTGTTGGAGACCAAAGAGGGTGGTGTATTTCAAGCGTCTCAATTAACTTTGTAACTCTTTAGTATTTTAAATATCCTAGAGCCTTAAGAAGTTCAAGGTTTAAAGAGTCATAGAATCAATCAGTGAATAAGGGTTTATTACCTGTTTGCTGTGTACCTGGGTACCAAAAGTGTACCTGTGAATATTTATAAGAAATATTCTAACGGCAAGTAATTTATAAATGATTTCAGAGTTGAAGTGAACATAACTTGAAACAAATAGAGCACAAGTGTTTAAAATTTTGTGACATTCAGAAAGCAAAGAAATTTGTGTAAGAAAAGAAGGGCCGCAGAAGTCAAATGCTTGTGGAAAATAGAAGATGGTTGCCATCAATGTGGTTGGTGGATTAAGATAAAAAATACCTATAAGTTCTTTTTTTTTTTTTTCCGAGTTTATTTATTTTTGAGAGGGAGCGAGAGCACACACGAGCAAGGGAGGGGCGCAGAGAGGGAGAGAGAGAGAGAGAGAGAGAGAGAGAGAGAGAGAGAATCCCAAACGGGCTCCCTGCTGTCAGCATAGAGCCCCGACGCAGGGCTCGATCTCAGGAACTGAGATCATGACCAAGAGTCAACCACTCGGCCGACTGAGCCACCCGGATGCCCCTGTAATTTCTTTACTAAGTGTATTTTCCTTAATTATGATTAATTGTGTCAGATTTAAGCAATGAAACGTCTTTAAAATCTGAGAATATTAATAACCGTGTAAAATTAGGGAGCAGTAATTGATGTCCTTCAAACAGAATACTGTGTACGAGGTGTTTCACATCAGTGTTGCATCACTGATATAAAATCTAGATGAGGCTTAAAGTGGACTAAGTAAAATTAAAAAAACGTTTAGCCCTTACTCATAGCAGTGTGTACAGGATAAAATGAGATTCAGACAAATTGTGGCAATGTCAGAGTTAATGCAAGAGTGTGCTTATGTACTAGTTGAGTGAGTGAGTGTCTGGTGATGGAAAGGTAAATTGCTTTTCTAAGTGTACAACTGTTTACTTGTACTAAAGCAGCATCTATATACTCCTGATTGAACTTGTCTGCTAACTTTAGCAAGAAGCTGTAGCTAGGCATAGTTAGCATAATACAGATGACTGTCGTCGTTGCTGTTTTTAGAAGAAGGCAGTATGTCTGACTGGCTGGCATCTGTTTCTCTCTTTGTCATAACATCCTGGAGACAGTTCAATTTTCAAAATGTAGGTAGCCCTCAGTTAAAAATTACTCGATATGTTTAAAAAATCATGGCCTGTAATGTAAAGTGGACTGAGGGGCAATTTTCAAATTTAGTTAGGTTCAGGAATTAATTTTCTAGAAATAACTAGCTACAGTGAATTTTTCTCTTACCTCATTCGGCATGATAGACACGTGACCCTTACAAAAGAAGAATTTATTTTTATGGATTAGTAATTCTTTCTAACAGGTACATCGAAAAATCAGAGAAGATTCAGATATGGCACAAGATTCTCTTCAGTGCCTTGCCCAGTTAGCTTCTCTTCATGGACCCATCTTCCCCGATGAAGGCTCACAAGTTGATTATCTAGCACACTTCATTGAGGGATTACTGAATACTATCAATGGGTAGGTATACTTGCCCTTTATAACTGAAAAAAGAGCTTTCAGTTTTTTCTTTATGTTTAACAGTAGAGGAGAAAAAGAAACTAGTGATTTTCCCTGTTTCTATTTTAAAGTGTAGTTATGCGGGTAATTTGAAATTAATACACAGAGACATGCCTTGAAAAACAAATAGGTGATAATATTTGCATGTTTGGAGATGAGTTTTTGGGACTTTTCTTCTGCCACTTAATAATACTCGTTACTTGATTTGTAGAATTGAAATAGAAGATTCCGAAGCTGTGGGAATCTCCAGCATTATCAGCAACCTGATAACTGTGTTCCCTCGAAATGTTTTAACTGCCATTCCAAATGAACTTTTCTCGTCCTTTGTTAACTGTCTCACACACCTCACTTGTTCTTTTGGGCAAAGTGCTGCACTGGAAGAAGTGGTGAGTGACTGTTTTAAAATAAATTGTGTCTGTTTTTTACAAGGAAATTTGCAATGCCTCTGCAACATTTCTCGTGACAAGTAATTAAGCAAATGCTAGCTATTGTTAAAATTGCTTTTTTGTTTACATGTGAAAATTATTTGGCAATCTGTGTTTAGAAATGTTACTTTAAAAATTTCTGTGGATTAAAATCACTTTTGTAGATTGTGTTTATTGGTGTCAAGATTTTAACTTTGAGATAATTTAGTGTCTGAATATAGGAAATGGAATGAAACGTTTGTATTAAGGATTATGTTGAAACCCCATTTGAACAGTGAAAACTTTAAAGGGCGCTGCTAACATTGTAGTGTGGTTGTGATTATAATTTTATATTGTTTTGAGAATTTAAAAATTTTGGACTTACCTGGAAATTATGTAGACAAAATTTGGTTCACTTGATTGTAACCACGCTGGTTTTGATTAGGCTGTGTGCTCTTTTAATTTTTTTGGTTTAATAGTGTATCTTGGTGGCACTTAATTTTCATTAAATTAAGACCAGTAACAGTACAAAAGCTGTTTTTTCGTACAAGTTTTCAAATGTATATTTTCCAGATATAAAACTTAATTTAGGAAACATGTACTAAAACTCCTTGACGACACAGCTGTGTTTGTAAGTTACCGTGAATAACTACATTAATCATGGGAAATAATTTTTTCCTCCATAGTGGTTCTTAAATTGTTGAAACAAATTTTTCTTTTTATGAGTCAATATGTGAATTTCTTTCAAAGACTGTAAGAGTAAAAAGAATATTTGTCAGTACCTGTTAGAATTGGTATTAGACACAAAATCCTGTGTTTTGTTGGGGGTGTGGCAACGTCCGTGCATTTTCATATCCCTTTAGAGGTGTTCAGAAGACAGAACTCGGGAATGATTTATGTACTTGGACACCTCAGCGGTTTGATGTGGAAAGGAACCAGGTCAGGCAGACATTTGTGTGTTTGAAAAAATGTAGTTAGTAGAGGAGTAGAAGTTTAAAGGCATTGTATGTGAGATTTGAATTTCTCAGGAGGAAAAATTACGTTCTATGCATGGAAATGTAGGTCAGTTTTAAGTATTGCAGCTTTATCCGAAACGCTCTCAGGTTGTTACAAATTCTGAATCAACTCAGGTTTCATTTGACATGGTCTCATTGTGCTTTCTTCCCCTTGGTTTGTTTTCTCTTCTAAACCAGATAGATGAACCAGTATGTTGATCACATACTTAGAAACATAGCTATATTTTAGTTTCTGTTTGTGGGTTAAGGAAGTTGCTAAACATTTTATAGAAGAATTGCTAGAAGATATATATCACTCTTGTTTTGCAGATTTTAAGTTTAGAATTCATTTATTTTGACCAGGAGACTGACAACTTGGAAAACAATGTTTCTGTCAAGGTTGGTCGAGAAATTTGAGAAAGCGGCAAGTGTGGGTACTCGTTCGGAGTAGGTGTATTTGTGCTTGTTTCACAAGAAGGTGTGCTGCAGAAGTGTTCTTTTCATTTGTTTTATTAATTTCTTCTAATTGATCTGCTTGTGACATTTGAAAATGGTTTTAAAAGAATTGGTTACCTGTTTCAAAAGGCAGAGGGGGCAGATGGGTCCGAAGCTTGGTACTGCTCGGAGCAGCCGGGTAGGCGAGGTTCGGTGAAGCTGGGGGGCGGCCGAAGGGGAGGCCCCTGCACGATGAGTTGCCAGAAGACTAAACAAATCCTCCTAAATGTCATCTCAGCCTCGTGCGGTTTTCACGTGTCTTGTGTGTGCTGGGGGAGGGGAGGCTGGGGAATGTGCAGCTAATACCAAACTACGCGAACAAATCTCGCCAAACCAGAGTGGAAGTTCGGGGACGCGGGTCACATCATTTTTGTTTCCTTAGGTACCCGGTGATTGGAGTACTGGTCCCTAACACATAGTCGTTGACCTCAGGTGGAAAAATACATAAGTAAATGATCTTTTAAGTAAAACTAGAAAAACTGAGACAAAAAGAACTGCTTTGAGAGTCAGTGATTCAGAAAGAAAGGTCATGAGCTTTGAAAGGAGACTGTATAGTCATGAGCCAAGTAATTATAAACTACAGAATCTTGGGCGAATTGCTTAACCTTTTTTGAGCATGTTGATATAGGTAGGATAATTATTTCTTCTAATGTTCTATGGGGTGGGTTAACAATATGACAGTTCCTGTACGGTATGCACATCAAAATGTGGAATAATAATGGTAAAAATGAACCTTCATAATAACAGCATTTATTGAGAACCTATATTGTGAACACTGTCTTACCAAGTAAGACAAGTTTTTGAGTTTTGTTATTTTGTGCAGGCTGTAATAGTTTTAATATTACTTTTCTTCATAATTTTAATTTTGTGAAATGTTCTGCTTTTCTCTAATGGTGAAGGAGGTTTTTCCCCAGTAGGAAAACAGATTCAGCATATACACTTTTGTCTCATTGTGAGAACATTTTTTCGGAACTATACTTACTTAGGAATACATATAGATTGTCTCCTTTTTTTGAAATTTGTGTCTCTGGTGGTGATTATGTGGCCGCAGCGAGAAAAAAATATATAGACGTGGGAGGAAAAATTCTTGATACTAATGTGCATTTCATGAAGTATGTCCTTACTTGGTGGCTTTAGCCTGTGGGTGAAGACAGTTATTTATGCTCCTCAACTGGCAAGTAAACCGAAAGTCTGTGCTCAAAAAGAGTAATTCCAGTCTTCAGCCAAGTTGTTCTGTTGGCCGTTAAAATTTCCTGGTGTTACTTGAGGCTTCCTGAGGCCAAGAATTTTTTCACTGCACCCCAGAAATCAAATGATTGTCTATTGCTGTACTGAAGAGGTGAGAAGGACTATAGACAGGGAACCGTTGCCTTTAAAGTTAAAATTCGAACACGGTAGTTGTTGATACCATATCGATTGTTTCATCAAATGTTAATACTACTGGTACATCCATTGGAATCAGTTCAGTGAAATCGAACTCTATGACTTGAACTCTGTACTCGGTTTATACTCGGTTGGTTTCTTTTGTCAGAGAAAATCTTAAGTTCAGCCTCCAGTAGGTTCATCACTGGAGCCGCAGAACTTGTTGAGTTAATTGAGCAGAGCTTCCAAGCACGATGCTTAAACTTGAAGTGCATGTGAAATGTATGTGTGTCTGGCTGTGCACAGGTGTGTGAGGGTGGGTATGTAAAGGAGGTGGTGGTAGGTAAACCTGGCAGAGAAAAACCTTTTGGTACATCTGTAGCCTAATCTCAAGACGTGTGGGACAAAGCAGTGAAGAAAAAGATACTTGTAGGAAGTTCAGTACAGAGTGTAATGTGGTAGAATTCAACATTCTTCATTCAGAATCTAGTTTCCCTGCCCAGTGGACAGTTACTTTGTGGGGAGGAGATGCAGTGAAAAGGAGTATATGGAAGCCACATTATAAGTTGGAAGCAGGAAGCATAAATTTGGGACTGTTTCCGTGATAAGAGAGAAAGCTATTATTCACTTTTTGGGGGAGGGGAGGAGGGCATGGTGAGGCCAGTACAATATTCGGACGTAGTCAGCCTCTCCCCTAACCTCGCAAGAGGATGGGGCCATTTGGAAAGCCATCCCAGCCCCCCACATGGTGGCCCTGATGGCCAGGAAAGAAGAAATGAATAAATTGGTGATACTGTTGAGAGCAAGACAGCTGTCCAGCTCCTGTTATGCACATTCGTTTCATCTGCTTGAAATGGTTAAGAGAGGGAATTAGATGAGGTGCATTAAACCTTGCACATTTAAAGGACAGTACACTTCTTTTTAATACTAACAGTAGCTTTCCCTCTGTTAGGACATTTGGAAGAAAATTGGCTACAATGACATCTTAAATAAAGATTCTTATTAAAACAAGTCTTTACAAAATAATTTCATTGTTGCATTTAATCCTGGTTGGATCCTAATTTTACCAATGCAGTGTTTCCTGACTTGTCTATGAGTCACCTCTGGTTTTCTCAATTTGCTGTGCTAATCCTAGCACAGATCCAGTGTTTATATTTTACAGCATTCTTGCATTTGAGATAGACTACGTAGATTGTTGAGAATAAAGCTTACTTACTGTCATAACTATTACTCCATTTAGTATCCTTTGTATTGTTTAAAACAATAATACAGCATTAGGAGCATAAACAGATCTGATGTGCCAGGAGTTCAAAAATGAACGCTAGAGTGAGGTAGAAAAAAGGGATTGCCCTTCTACCCCTTGTAAGCCAGGCGAGTCCCTGAGATGTTGGCCTGCTAGGATTATTGCTGGATTAATTCAATTCCATACATACTTATTGAACACCTGCCATGTGCCAGTCACGGTGCTTGATGCATATACATTGTTTAGCATTAAAATTTGGAAATTCATATGCGTTTCCAAAAGGAAGAAAGTTTATTGATCGAGGAGTTTAATGTTCAAAAACTCTTTCTGCAAACTGCAGCTTGGACTCTTGGTGGTTTTGTGGGGGCAGACTTTTTTAAGTGATCTATCTATAGGATTCTTCTAACAGCTGCAGTACTTGCCCACTAAATCAATTCCTCTTGAGGGATTTTAGAAGCCAGGAATACTGTCAGCTGCATAGGTATTCTGAAGTTAAATTATTTCTGTGCCTTTAGGACTGGCTAGGAAGAAAAAAAAAAAAGAATGAATTAATTCCTTTTGCAGTTAACATTCAAAGACTTCCTAATTTTTAATAGAATTCATGAAGCTTCATTTGTGACAATTCTGTGGGTTTTTTTTTCAATAATTGCCTTAAATACTAGTACCCCAGGAAAAGAATCTACTTCCAGCAGATGAGTAACAACATAAACTAATGCAGCTCTTTCAGTCTTGAATCTTTCGCATGTCCTTTCTTTTTAATGTTTTACCCTCTGCAGTGCATGTATTATTTGATCTGTCACTGAACCTGGGAGGTTGTACCAATGCCTGTATGTTTTAAACTTACTGTGAAATACTTCATATAAAGTAAAAAAAAAATTCATATGTGTATAAAAGTTGTAAAGAATAATAAAATGAACAACTGTATACCAACCATCCATATTAAGAAACCGTATATTGATAGAACCCCTTTTTTAACCTTTACATTTATCTGGAGTTTTCTTGCCCCCTTCTTTTATTGAAGACACATTTCTGTCACATCAGTTATTTCTGCAAAATGATTTTTTTTAATCATGTTTGCAAACGAACGTTGCTAGGGAACTTCCTGGTCGATGTTCCTGGCACTTTTTTCCTGGCCTCTATAATCTCTGATTGTTTAATTTGTTTTCAGTCCCAGGTCCTTGAAAGAGAAATTATGGTAGCAGCAGCCTCAGGCTGGAAATACGGAATGCAAAGTCTTATCAGGTTAAGGAACTTCTTAAAGATTATTCCTTAGAAATAAAATTTTCTACGTGAGAGTGAATTGTCCGTGCCCATCTTACTGGATTTTTTATGTCTGAATCATTCGCTTCTCTTTTTATTAACTCATGTAATTTACGTTTACATATGAAGAAGATACTGATGATCAAAGAAAGAACTTTTCAATTTCATGAAAAAGATGTGGAGTTCTCATGTTGGTTATTTGTTGTTCAGAGAAAAAAGATCTAGTATAGTGGCATGGATCATACCGAGTACCTGACAGTAACCATAATCCTGTTGTAGCTAGGAGTAGATTTGCAGTTGTTTGCAATGTAACAATAAAATTTAGAACTACTCAAGCATGAGATGTATTTTCAGTACAAGAGTTATCTTACACACTTTTATGATATCTCATTTTAGGAATAAACACATACGTTATTTTTTAGAACAGTTTTAGATTCTCAGTGAAATTGAATGAAAATACGGAGTTCCCATATCCCATCCTTCACCCTCCTCCACCCCTACAAATGCACACAACCTCCCCTCCTGTCAACCTCCCCCACCAGTGTGGTAAACATCGGTTACAGTTGAGGAACCAGGACTGACACATCCTTAATCCCCCAAAGTCCATAATTTACTTTAGAGTTCACTCTTGGTGTTATGTATTTTGTGGATGTTGAGAAATGTGTAATGACGTGTATTCACTCTTACAGAATCATAGAGAATAGTTTCATGGCTCTAACAATCCTTCGTGTTCTACCTATTCGTCCCTCCTTCCCCCACCCCTAGAAACTACCGATCTTTTACTACCTCCATAGTTTTGCCTTTTCCAGAATGTCATATAGTCGGAATCAAGTAATCCATGTTAGATTTTAACTTCTGAAATTCAGTGTTAAAGGGGGAGCAGATTCACATATACATATGTTTTTTAGAAAGCCTCATTTGGTAACATTTTCGTAAATGAAATTAACCACTGTTTTTTTATATTCATAGTTACCAGTCATAAAAGCAGTTTTTCTGTGGCTGACGGGCTGCAAATTCACTCCTCTGTACCCTTCTAAGTTAAATATGGGCGTTGAAATGTAAGTGCTGTTATCGTAGTTTGATTACCTTCTGCACCCTCCATCCCCAAATGGAGTAAAGTGGGGTCAAGTAGTCTCATAAGCTCTAAGCCCCTTTCCAAAGCCTTTCTGGCAGCAGGCCTGACAATACTTAGGGCATGAGCACAGAGAGTCTAGCTTGGACTCCTTCGTCATCCCTGTGCACGTGCTCTGGCTTGGCTGCTGGGTGTTGGCCAGAGTGGTCATGGAGCAGGGCCAAGGTATTCTGTATGAAAAAGCACTTGGTCAGGTTTCAGTTCCCCATGATTAGACTGAAAGATTTAGTTGCCAATTGTCATCAACCAGATTTCTCACACTTTGCCTGATGAGTTACGTGTTGATATCCAAAAGGAACCAGAAGGCTCTAGAAGTTTTGGGTTCTTCTTTTAAATCACCATCCAGTGAATAGAGGCTCTTAACAGTCTGTGATCTTCTGCCTTGTCTAATATCAGGGCTTTATAGGAGGGATTATTGCTCTTTCAATAATAAAAAGGCTTGAAAGGCTTTTACATTTTATTTATACTTTTTTATATACGAATAATTAAAATATGATAGCGTGCATTATATATGTACTAAAGAACAGCAAAGATAGTTTTTAGAAAATGTCCCGCTTCTTCCTTTTGAGATACTAGAGGTCAGAGGATGCTGTTCCGTAAGTTCCTCTTAAGATATGTTACCAGTCTGTTTATTTTGGCAAGATAAACTGTTAAGACTTAACAAATGATGTCTGCAAAGCACGTGCTTTGTTAAGTATATAAACAGGCCACAGATGTTTCTTTGGGAAGAAACTATTTTACTCATCTCTGTATTCCAATGCTTCGCTCTCAGCATTCAATATATTTTTGTTGAAGGCGTAAAACCACCCTTTTTTCTTGGTGCTAATAATCCATCGAGCACTCTGCATGGTCATTTTAGCTGTGTTTCTTCATTTTATATATCTTTTTTAGTCCTCAGACCACCAGAGATAATTTTATTATGTCATATTTGATACAGATAAAAAATAAAACATGATGTTCTAAAACATTATGAAATCACCGTGAGTGAACCTGTGACTCAACCCAGTAGCATTACCAGTACCGCATTGATGGTACCAGTGTGTTCATCCTAATCCTGGGACCCCAGCCGCTCCCCTCGTCCATCCCTGCAAGAGAAGTGACCACTGTTCTGAATGTTGTCTATTCTCTTGCTTTAAAATTTTGGGAGTGCCTGGGTGGCTCAATCGGTTGAGTGTCCATCTTCAGCTCAGGTCATGGTCTTACTGTTTGTGGGTTTGAGCCCCACATCGGGCTCTGTGCTGACGGTTCAGAGCCTGGAGCCTGCTTCCGATTCTGTGTCTCCCTCCCTCTCTGCTCTTCCCCCACTCACGCTCTGTCTCTCTCTCAAAAATAGATAAACATTTTAAAAAATTTAAAAAATAAAGATTTTGATCACTTCTATGTACAGGATGTATCGTTGTGTGAGTGTTATACCACAGTTTTTCTCTGTTCTGCTGTAAGTGAACTTTGGAGTTTCCCTTTTTTTTACCATTACAAACAGCATTACAGTAAACATTCTTCTGCATGTCTACTAGTATGTATTTGTGAGAGGTTTTCTAAGGTACCTCCAAGTGGAATTTTTGGATGCTGGGATATGTAAATGTTCAGTTTTACAAGATAGTTTCAAATTGATTGCTGAACTGATGGGACCCACTACATGTTCAGCAGTGGTGTGTGCGAGTTCCCATTGATCCATGTCTTCACCATCATAGTTTTGCCAAACTTGTAAGTATATGATATGGTCTTGATTTGCTTTCCCGGGTGCTGATAATATTGAACATCTTTATATAAATATATGATTCCCATGGTTAGTCTTATGAAATGTTTGTTCAGTCCATTGCCCATTTCCCTATCAGGTTGTCTTTTTTCTTACTGCCTTTTTTTTTTTTTTTTTTTTTTTTAATGTTTATTTATTTTTAAGAGAGAGATACAGAGTGCAAGCAGGGGAGGGGGGCAGAGAGAGAAACACAGAATCTGAAGCAGGCTCCAGGCTCTGAGCCGTCAGCACCCGACATGAGGCTCGAATTTACAAACTGCGAGATCGTGACCTGAGCCAAAGTCAGACGCTTAACCGACTGAGCCACCCAGGTGCCCCTTTCTTACTCCTTTGTAGACATTTTTCATATATTCTGTACACTAATTTTTTTTGTCAGTTACTTGTTGCAGATTTATCCTCCTGGTTTTGTGGCTCTTCTTTTCACTTTATGGTACCTTTTTTCTTATTCCTAACTTGGGTTAATGTTAGATTTACAGAAAATTGCAAAGAGTACTTTTTACCTAATTTCTTCTATCATTACCATGTTATATTATCACGGTACACTTGTCAAAACTAAGAAATTAACATTAGATGCATTGTTATTAACTAAACATTTAGTCTTTATTTGGATTTCATCAAATTTCTACCAGTTATTTTTCCTTTCTGGGATCTAATCCTGGACACCATATTGCATGTAGACTTTATGGTATTGTTTGATGAACAAATGTTCTTCATCTTAGTGGAGTTGAACTTACTGTCATTTCTTTTATTAGGAGTGTCTGCTTGGCTCAGTCAGTAGAGTTTGTGGCTCTTGGTCTCGGGGTAGTAAGTTTGAGCCCCATGCTGGGTGTCGAGATTACTTAAAAAAAAAAATGATTTGCATTATTAGTTCCTTGTTTCAGACACCTATCTTTCCTGTGTTTTCTTCTAAATGTTTTTAAAGTTTGCCTTTCATGATTTTACCATCTTAGAATTTAATTTTGAATATGGTATCAAATAAGGATTCAGTTTCCTTTTTGTTCTCATGGATAACAGATTTGTCCAGCGATATTTATTTATGTGTCTGTTTTTCCCCGTTTTATTGAGAAATAATTGACATACATTCCCTTGTAAGTTTAAGGTGTATAGCATGATGGTTGGATTTACATATATGTGAAATGGTTGCCACAATAGGTTTATTAGTTAATATCTATCATCTCATATAGATACAATAAAAAGAAGACAATTTTCTCCTTGTGGTGAGAACTCTTCAGATCTCAGATAACTTTCCTGTATATCACACAGCAATGTTAACTGTAGTCATCATGTTGAACATTACTTCTCTAGTACTTATGTATCTTATAACTGAAAGTTTGTACGTTTTGACCACCTTCCTCTAACCATTTACACACACACACACGCACACCCACACCCACCGCCCCACATCTGCTAACCACAAATCTGATATCTTTTTCTGAGTTTGGTGGGCTTTTGTTTTTTTGTGTTTTGTGGGTTTTTTGGTTCTGCATTTACATGAGATCATGTAGTATTTGTCTTTTTCTGACTTATTTCACTTGGCATAGTACCTTCAAGGTGTATCTATACCGTAATTTCTTTATTCATCTGTCGATGGACACGTAGGTTGTTTCCATGTCTTGTCTGTCATAAATAATGGTGCTATTAACATGGGGTTGCAGATTATCTTTTTGAGTTTTTATTTCCTTTGGATATATTCCCAGAAGTAGAATTGCTGGATCATATGGTAATTCTATTAATTTTTTGAGGATTCTGTATACTGTTTTCCATAGTGGCTGTAGCAATTTATGATCCCACCAACAGTGCATAAAAAGTTCTCTTTTCTCCTAATCCATGCCATCATTTATATCATTTATTATTTTTTTAATCTTTTTTTTAAAAAGCTTATCCATTTATTTTGAGAGTGAGAGCGTGTGTGGGAGGGGCAGAGAGAAAGAATCCCAGGCAGGCTCTAATGGAGTGAGATCTTTGCTCCAATTTTAATCTCATTGTTGGTATATAGGAAACATCACAATGGGGTTTTTTTTTGTTTGTTTTTAATATCTGACCACCTTACCTAATAACTATTCTAATAGTTCTAAGTTTAATCTCCTTGGATTTCTTTTTCTGAATATCACCTGCAAATAATCTTTTTTTTTTTTTTTTCTTTTCTTTCCAGTTTTTTGCACTTACTCCTTTTCCTTGCTGTATCAGCTAGGCCCTCCAGGTGTTAAATAATAATTTTATTAGGACTGCCTAGTTTACTCTTAAGAATGTCACCATTTAGGGGTGCCTGGGAAGCCCAGTCAGTTAAGTGTTGGACTTTGGCTCAGGTCATGATGTCACAGTTCATGAGTTTGAGCCCTGTGTCAGGCTCTGTGCTGACAGCTGACAGCCTGGAGCCTGCTTCAGAATCTGTCTCTGGTTCTCTCTGCCCCTCCCCTGCTCACCCTATGTGTTTGTCTCTCTCTCTGTCTCTCAAATATAAACAAACATTAAAATTTTTATTTAAGTTTTAAGTCATTTTGTGAAAAATTTACAAAAGAATGAAGGGGAAAATGAAAAGAATGTCATAAGATAATTTAATAAGGACTTAACATCTATGAAGTTCTCCCTACCTATTCTTAAATATGCTGATTAGACCAGTCTGTTTTCATCATTCTTCACTTTTTCTGAAATCATTTAAAAGTGTATAGTAAGTACACAGTATTTTTATTCTAACAGGTCTCTTGACTACAGAGAAATGTTAATACGATTTTAATTTGAAAAATACATGTTCCATGAAGTACTGAACAGCTAGTTTTCTTAAAAAGTAAACATTAATTTCTGTTTGCTTAAGCATTATTTAGATTAAGTTAGAAAGATTTTGGAAGGTTTAATAAAAAGCTTACACATTTTTACTGCAATGTTTGATTAATTTTAGAATGTGCTCAGTCAGCGAGATTATTGAATAATTGGGAACCTTTGCTAAAGGAAAAACTCATAAAACTATTTATATGTATAACTGTGTAACTCTTGTTATAATTCCCGTCTTCTTTCTCCAGCCATTTGTTTTATGAGTGTTCTTTCCTCTTAGCTTGATAAAGATGACATGGTGTACATGGAAGCCTATGACAAATTGCTGGAATCCTGGCTAACTTTGGTCCAAGACGACAAACATTTCCACAAAGGCTTTTTTACCCAACATGCAGTTCAAGTTTTCAATTCCTATATTCAGTGCCACCTCGCTGCTCCAGATGGCACGAGGAATTTGGTAAGCTTCAAGCTGGATTGTAAGTAAAAATGCATTTCATCATAGCTCTATTTCGTCTCATTTATCCTATTATACATTGCATAATACTAGAAATTTAGGGGGACCATCCTCAGAAGGTTCGCGGAGAGCATTAGCGAGCAAAAGTAACCCTGTTGTCTAAATGAGTTCACATTGTGGGTGCTGCTTGGTAGTTACCCCGTTTCTCTTCAGTGTTCAGTTATCCGCCTATGTCTTCCTAGTTGTTGAGCGGTATAAATGACTTCTTGCATATAAAGCTCCATGGATCTTAAAGATGTCAGATCTTTTCAGTGACCGAAGTTAAATCCTCAGGGGTGGGAGGTGGGTTGTGAATGCAGTGTGCTGTGTTTACATATGTGCACCATGGGGTGATACCTTCTGTTTCTTGCTCTTCTGTGCCCCCCGCCACCTCCTTCTTTTGGAATGACCAGCACTGTCATTCCAACAGGCTCTAGACCACTGGGTTGGCTCCGTCCAGCTCTCCTCCTTGTGTGAAGTGCCGAAGTTATTTTACAGTGCAACAGAAATGCATGATTTGTTGCACAAAGGAGTGCAGCTCCTCACTCTTTATTTCTCTCATTGATAATAGACTGCCAATGGTGTGGCCTCTCGTGAGGAAGAAGAAATAAGTGAACTTCAAGAGGATGATCGAGACCAGTTTTCAGATCAACTAGCCAGTGTAGGAATGCTAGGAAGGATTGCTGCAGAACACTGTATACCTCTTCTGACAAGGTACACACAGTCCAAAGAAACCCCATGGAGCAAATACTCTCTATTCACAATTCCCTGGAGAGCACTTAAAGTGTTTAAAGACTTTAAACACCCCCACCCCGTATCCCAGCACACTGGAACAAACGGACAGAAACATACTCATGGTTGCATTCCTTGGCTTGTACATTTGGAGCCCAGGCACCACAGCATAGATGGCAGAGAGATTGTGGAAAACATGGTATGAGAATGATTTGACCCATGTCAATAAAAACTTGGAATGACCAGTTTTCGAATGCCTATTGTAAGCCTTGATTGTTTGTAAAGCAATGTTTTAATTCTATGTCATAAAGAATAAATCACAATTCCTATACTGCTATGAGAACAGCTGTGTACTACAATAAATATTTTCATATATGTGCTTTTGTGCTAACATCTTAATTTATGTTGTCTCATAAATGGAAATTATGTATACAGTTTGTTCTAGATCTTTGCGTATTGAACTTTATGAAACTTTGGGTTTTTCCCCCCCTTTTTAGCCTATTAGAAGAAAGAGTAACGAGGCTCCACGGTCAGTTACAGCGGCATCAGCAGCAGTTACTTGCTTCACCTGGTTCGAGCACTCTAGACAACAAAATGCTTGATGATCTGTATGAAGATATTCACTGGCTTATTTTAGTTACAGGTTGGTTGGTTGTTTCCTTCTGAAGTGTAATCGCCAACTGAGCAGTTTAAAGTTCTTATGTGTCAGAAGAAGCTTCATATGTTAAAAATAAGTTCGTACGTAGTGTTGGATGAAATTTGAATACGGATGCTGTATATCACAGAGCTAGGGATGCATTTTGTAAAAATATTGGCTGACATGCATATTTAGTGTCTGTTGCATACCAAATGTCTTACGTGGAATTCATTGCAGCCCAGTAACTTAGTACTGTTGTCAGGTTTCATTATTATTACTATCCTCATCTTGCAGATGAAGAAGCTGAAAGAGAGAGTTTTAAGAAAGTAGCCTGTGGTCACACTGCTATTAATTTCCGGAGCCAGAATGCAAATCTAGGCAGTCTGACTTGTAGGGTCTTCTTTTATAACCATACTGTCAATGTTTCTGTGTTTTTAATAATCAAGAAAAAAAAAATCTTAATTTTGGAAAAGGCACTCCCAAATATTGACTTTTGATATAGATAATAGAATTCCTGTTAATTTTACAGAATATAGTACTAAAAGTTATTAAAAGATAGTAGATTAAAAAGCCTACCTATCAGTATGAATTATAAAATTGGTGAATAAAATATTTGTCCTTTGTATTTTGAGAGTTAATTATCTGAGAAATAGTTTCTACTCATCAAACTTGGAATTAACATTAACATTTATAATTTACTTTTACATCAACTTAATATGTATGTAAATCAGATAAAACTGAGAACATTTATAGTGCAATTTGATAAATGTAGATTTGTTAAGTGTTCGTTTTTAATTTTTTTTAAACTGAAGGCTACCTCTTAGCTGATGATACTCAGGGAGAGACTCCGCTAATACCTCCAGAAATAATGGAATATTCCATTAAGCATTCATCTGAAGTTGACATTAATACAACACTTCAAATTTTGGGATCTCCAGGAGAAAAGGCTTCTTCCATCCCAGGGTACAACAGAACAGATTCTGTGATTAGGTAATATGAACTCTATAGCTGTGCTCTTGTAATTGATAATGTTTTAAATAAATTCTGAGTTGATGGGTAGATGACTCCTGTGTTGGCCACATTGTAAATCTGATACGTGAAAGAAAATAAAACTTGGAGAAGCCTTGAAATAAACAAGGATGGCAAGTACTGGGTATATTTAAGCAGTGCCACTCTGGTGAGAATTGACAGCTATATCCTGTACTGAGGAAAACACTTGTCAAATTATTCTGGATACAGTGTAAGTTTGAAGGGACACGTCCCTTGGCCATCAGAAAGCAGTGCTGATGTGGCGCAGGTGCCCTAAATGAGTGAGTCAAAGTCTGTGAGCCTCCTAGACACCAGGTGAACATTGGCAAGTTTTTATTGTTCATAAAGCTAAAACTACATTTCAGTGGCTTTCTGAAGGAAAACTATGATTCTTGCCTTATAAAATTGAAGTATTTGTTCTGAATATGTGAAACTTGAGTGTCCTGTCAGGTAAAGTTAGAAGACAATTGTGTGCCTCAAATGAGAATTCACTTTGATCTTCCTAGGAGTAGTGGCAAAATTTTCATTAATTCTTAATGGTGAAATTAAGGAAGGATAAACCTAGACCGAATATCCTCCTACAAGTGGATTTAAAACCAACATTTGAAATTTCAGTATCTTTAAAGTTAAGTTGCAGGCAGATACACCAATAATGAAATAACACTGGTTTTTGTCAATTGCAGAATCAGTAACTCAAGCAGGGTGCTGTCCCCTTCATCTTTTCAATTTAATTCAAAAATACATGGATATCATTTATACCTGTGCAGTAGAAAACAGGATTTTTTTTTTAATGAACTATCAAGGAAATGTTTAGGAATTTATTTCCTTTATTGTTTTATTTTCTTGTTTGAAATAAAATATCAATGCTTTATTTTTGCAAAATTTTTATCTCTTCTTTTGGGGATTACTATAGGCGCTAGGTTAATTGCTTGTGAAAATCATTGCTTTTGCTTTGGTTTGATTCATGGTGAATGTTAATTTCAAAGGCAGCTCATTTCAGAGGGCTGCCATATTATATTCTTTGTCATATTTCTTGCCTGGGCAGTACCATCAGGTATGCTTTCCTTGTATTTTCAGTGCTTTTTCAATTTTTGCCAGTCTAAGGTATCAGTGTGGGAGCAAAATATTTTTGTATCTGAGAGCACAGACTATGGAGGGTTGGAAAACAAACCAAAAAAACAAACAAACAAACAAACAAAAAAACACCCTATTTTTTTTTTTTAAGTCCAAAGAATTAATGTGAAATTGAAAGGCGTATGAGAGAAACATTCCTTGTTTGTAAAAAAGTTCACATTTCTTGAAGAATTTATCCTCTGACAAATAATTAATTGAGTACCAGGTACTGTTGTAGGCATTTGGGATACATCAGTGAGCAAAGCAGACAAAAATCATTCCTCCTTTAAAGCTCCTTGTAGGAGAAAGATAATGAATGGATGAGAGGGAGGGAGGGAGGGAGGGAGGGAGGGAGGAAGGGAGGAAGGAAGGAAGGAAGGAAGGAAGGAAGGAAGGAAGGAAGGAAGGAAAAATAGTGTTAGAAGACTACGTGCTCTAGATAAGAAACTGAACAGGGTGAGGGGATTTGGAGCGCAGATTCGGGGACTGTGTAATTTTAAGTAGTGTAATCAGTAACAGACTTCATTTGGAAGGTGACTTGTCAGCAAAGACTTGAGGTTGGTGAGGGAGGCCGTGAAGGCCTGGTGAAGAGTATTCCAGGCAGAGCGAACAGGGAATGCTAAGGCCCTGTGGCACGTCTGGCATATTCAGGCAATAGTAAGAACTGCCATTGTGGGTTGAGCAGAATGAGGTGGAATTTTGTCAGGAGATCAAGATAGAAGGGAAAACAGAGGGATATCAGATCAAGGCTTTAGCCTTTGCTCTGAATGAAGTAGGGTGCTGTCGTAAGGTTTGAGCAGAACTGTGCAAAAAGATTCCTCTGCTGCACTGAGAGTAAAACTATGAGGACAAAAATGGAAGCAGGGAGACCAATGAAGAGGCTAGTTGTAGTAATCCAAGAGAAAGATGATAGTGGTCTGAATCAGAGTGATAATAGCAGATGTGAGAAACTAACAAGCTCTGACTCATTTTGCAGACTTTTGGTTTATGAATGCAAAAGTAATTCAAGATTAATTTGTAGAGTATGGGAAACTGTGAGTGCTGTCTGAAATATGAAGTATGTTTAGATACCATACTTAAGAAATTAAACTAGGATTAGAAATTGGAAATATCGGGGGGCCTGGGTGGCTCGGTTGGTTAGGCATCCAGCTTCGGCTCAGGTCATGATCTCACGGTCTGTGGGTTCAGGCCCCACATCGGGCTCTGTGCTCACAGCTCAGAGCCTGGAGCCTGCTTCGGATTCTGTGTCTCCCTCTCTCTCTCTGCCCCTCCCCTGCTCACACTCTGTCTCTCTGTCTCTCAAAAATGAATAAATACTAAAAAAAAAAAAAAAAAAAAGAAATTGGAATTATCAACAATTCAAAAATGTTTTGTATGTAACGTGTGTGTCAACTACACTTTAATTACAAAAATGTTTTGAGTTGTTCCTTCACCTCCCCCGTATGCCAGGATCTGAGGATACAACAGGAGTCTGATAAGAGGGATAGAGGAGCGCCTGGGTTTACCTAACCTGTTGGCAGGGGAAGGATCAGGGGGTGCTTTGGAGAGATTTATTTATTTAGGCAGATAGTTGAGGGATGCGTAGGAGTTTGCAACATGCAGCAAAAGGTGAAGAGGATTCCAGGCAGCGGCAACAGCAGAGGCCGAGGCCTGGGAGGAGAGCATGGCCTAAAGCAAGAGGAAGTGTGGTGTGGCTCACATGTGAACGTGGAGGGGAGAGACGTTTCCGGAGGTGGAGAAGTAGGGTTGGCACTGGGGATCGGGCGACTGAGGTAGGAGTGAAAGTGGTAAAGAACGTCGGAGACGGGCAGGTGGACCGGTCAGACGGTAGTAGCAGGATTGTACCGTGGAAGGTGGGTTCAAAGGGCGACCAGGCAGGTGAGGAAGCGTTTCCACTGGTAAAAGTGGGGGTGGAAAGAGGCAGGCGGCTGTGAGAGGTTCTGTCAGAGGCGGCCCCGTGGGATTTTGCTCGCCCGACGGGCTGTGGCAGTGAGGCTGCAGGAGCCCGCGCTGCTTTACGTTGCTCCTGCTTTGCCAGAGAAAGGCAAGGCTCTTGCTCGTTCTGAGTCTTAACATAACGGAGAGGCAGGGGCGTCAAAGCGCGCGGTGCCAGATAAAGCGACGGTTCCGAATTGTGTGTGTGGTGTCGGGAGTGAATGACCGAGTAGCGGATGACACGGACTTTACAGGCCAGGAGCTTTTCAGCCCTTTGCATTACGGGACGCTCAAGAAATCAAATTGTCAGCTAAGAGATGATTAAAAATAGTTTCTGATAGTAGATCTTCGTGATGTTTTGCATAAAACTAGGTTCAGATAATTGAGGAACCCTGCTATTTTAAAACTGCTTTTTCCATTTATGTGAATAGGTTTTCTCAGTGTTTCTATAAAAATGAAAAAGGAACCAAATCAAATTATGCTCAACTCTGTCTCATTCTAAGAATAAGGAATTTTTATATATATATATTATATATATATATATATATTTTATATATATATATTTTAATGGCTGCTAATTTTTTTTAAAAAAATTTATTTTTTAATTAGCCATTTTTTTTCACAGATGCATGAACTAATTTGGAAAAACAAAATCCTGGTACATTAATCTCATTCACAAATGCATAGAATTTTAGTTTTATGTTTAATAATTTTTTTTAACTTTCTTAAATGTTTATTTTTTTGTGAGAAAGAGAGAGAGACAGAAGGAGCACGAGCAGGGGAGGGGCAGAGAGAGAGAGGGAGACTCAGACTCCAAAGTAAGGTCCAGGCTCTGAGCTGTCCGCACAGCCTGACGCAGGGCTCGAACTCACAAACCGCGAGATCATGACCCGAGCCCAAGTCAGACGTTTAACTGACCGAGCCACTGAGGCACCCCTATGTTTAATAATTTAAATTTGTGTTATACTTCGCTCAATTGTATACTAATAAGTCCAAAACACATTTTAGAACCAAGTCTTATGGTCACTGGGAATTTTTTAAAATGACTTTTCAATAACTAGACATTTGTCTCAGAGATAGATGTGGTATGATCAATAAAAATGACTATAAAAATGTATTACAGAAAGATAACCTGTGGGGAAAAGAAATAAAAATTTAAGGAGAAAAAGAATGTATTAAGTTTCCAACTGTTAAAGAAAAACTTGTTTTTCAAATGGATGATGGTGGGTACCAAAACAGTGATAATTAAATTCCTGTGCATAAGTTTAGAAAGTTACTGTAATTATTTAATTCAAATTCTGTTAGGCTGCAGATTATATCATTTCAAACTATTCTTACGGGAAAAATCTGATACATTAACTTAATGTAATGCGAGGTCCTGGAGTATTTTCGTTCATATCCACCCTAAAATAATTTTTGAAAATTTGAGCACTGGTAGGTAGTATAGGGAGTAGGTGTTATATAGGGAAAAAGGATGTTCTGGGGGTAGAAACTTAAAAACCTGTGTGGTTCAAGGGGAGAAATTATTTCAAAAGGTAGGGCGATAAATAGTATCTAGTACTTTCGAGATATACAGTTGGACAAAGAACTGAAATGTAAGATTTCATTACAGGGAGATACTTTTAGTCATCTTGAGAACAGTATAGAGAAGTAGCAGAAGCCAAGGTTCAGGTGATTAGGGTCCCGGTCTTGGCAGGATATCTATAAAATGATGTTAAAATGGATCCTTTCAATTACATCCTCAGCTTCTTTGCCTTTTAGCTCAAGTCAAGCTACATATGTATCACTTCGGATTCTCTTCTCTCCTACTCCCACCCCCGGAACAAGACTTTCTAACTTCTCTGCATATCATGCCGTTATTAACACCACACAGCCGTATGGATTATGTAGTGTAGGAGAGGACAGTATGCACGCTTACGTGGATAATTTTTTTAGCAAGACTTGCATTTTAAAATACCAGTGAGAATCAAGTTTGTTAGGAAGTATATAGGACTGTCCAATTTAGAGGCAAGATTTAATGTTCAGAGCATTCTGGATAAGTCAGTTACCAGACCCTCCACCATAAAATAACAAATGTGTCAAAATAAACAGTGCTAACCCCGGAGTGAAGTAGTGACGAAGGGCTGCAGAATATAGCCTTTACTCTGAACTTTTACTTGTACGTATCTGTCCATTTCGAATGTGAAAAATCTCTGTGGATGGTAATGCTGAGACTTCCACGGAAGGATGTCTCTACCCATGACTGAGTCTTGTTTCCTGCTTCTGAAGGGTCAGCAGTGAACGGGGACTTTCATCCTGCTGATGAAAATTTCAAGTTATAGCCTGGCCTAAATTCAGAGAGTTGAAAACAGAACAAAAAGGACTTTTCAGAAGCAAATATTTATTATTAGACGGCCAAATAAATGGAAGAATAAACGACTTCTTTTTTATGCCTACAGGCTATTATCTGCTGTTCTCAGAGTTTCAGAGGTTGAATCTCGAGCAATAAGAGCAGACCTCACTCACCTCCTAAGCCCTCAAATGGGCAAAGACATTGTTTGGTTCCTAAAACGCTGGGCAAAGACTTACCTCCTGGTGGATGAGAAGCTATACGATCAGGTCAGAATATAAAACTGGCTTTGTTTGGATTTATGAATTCGACACTTGTGGAAATGAGAATATTTTTCTTGGTGATTTTCTCATCGAGATGTAACTAAGAGCTGAACATCTTCCACATTGAAGAGAACTGTATGAACGATGTACGATTTTAATACCTTTCCTTAGAGCACATCGTTTGATTCAGCTTATTTTGACCATATTAATTTATAGATTACTAGTGGGAATGGATTAATTTACGTTCTTTGTGTTTGGTATGAACACCATGTTAGTGTGTTAATGAGAATAAAGTTAACTCACATTGGAAGATGTCTGTGGATTGAGGAGGTTTTATTTTGGACTCCCAGAAATGAATGCATTTATAAAATTGATGCGAAGTAAACGGTACTCCAGATTTAGATGCTAACAACTTCATTTTGGTTTTTCTGTGCACTTCTTTTTAAGCTGATCTTTCTGACCTTAAAATTTTTGTTTTCTCCTTTAAGATAAGTCTGCCATTCAGTACAGCATTTGGAGCAGATACAGAAGGTTCTCAGTGGATTATTGGCTACCTCTTACAAAAAGTCATCAGTAACCTCTCAGTGTGGAGTAGTGAGCAGGACCTTGCAAATGACACTGTGCAGCTCCTTGTCACTTTGGTGGAAAGAAGAGAAAGGTAAGGTGATTATTGGAGGCTGATTGTGTGTGTGTGTGTGTGTGTGTGTGTGTGTGGTCTTTCAAGTGGCAAACAGTTACATGGTCCTAAATGCAAATAGACCCTGCATTTTGGAGCAATGTGTTTAAAAAAAAAAAAAAAGACACAGTCAATATCATATTATTGCTATAAATGTAAATAGAGCTTTCTCATGGTACAATTGAGGATTGCTTTGGCTATTCAAGGATTTGGCATCAAAGACTATTATGAGAAACATATGTGTTTAGTAATTTATAGTTTTAAAAACATTTTAATACACTTTAGTAGTCTCATTTAATTTTTTCAGATATCCTATTATTCTGTTTTAAAGATGAGAAAAACTTGGGGCGCCTGGGTGCCTCAGTTGGTTAAGCGTCTGACTCTTGATTTTGGTTCAGGTCAGGATCTCATGGTTCACGAGTTCGGGTCCCACATTGGGCTCCACGTTGATGGCACAGAGCCTGCTTAGGATTCTCTCTGTGTCCGCCTGCCCCTCCCCTGCTTGTTTTCTCTCCCTCTCTCTCTCTCTCTCTCTCTCTCAAAATAAATAAATAAACCTAAAAAGCAATAAAAATAAAGGTGAGAAAAACTTGATAATTTAATAATTTTGCAAATTAAGAGTTTTAGTGTTTTCTACAACAAACTCTGGAAATTTTTCCTCCTCTCTCCCTCCTTCTGTGTGTGTGTGTCTCTCTCTCTCTCTCTCTCTCTCCCCCCGTCCCCTCTTTCTTTTTTGTTATTTTTGACAGAGAGAGAGAGAGAGAGAGAGAGAGAGAGAGAGACCACAAACAGGGGAGGGACAGAGAGGGAGGGAGGGAGACACAGAATCTGAAGCAGGCTCCAGGCTCTGAGTTGTCAGCACAGAGCCCAGTGTGGGGCTTGAACTCACGAACTGTGAGATCATGACCTGAGCCAAAGTCGGACGCTTAACCAACTGAGCCACCCAGGTACCCCCAAACATTTTTCTTACTATATAGGAATGTGATTGTTATTACTCTTAGCATTGACTGTTATTTATTGAGTTCTTGTAATTTACTGTACTGTTTCAAGCATTTCATATATAGTATTTTATTTAATTTTATTGTAACTATTTAGTTATAGTATCCATATCAGCCATGAGAGTTAACGCTGTTATTACTGTTGTTACCCTGTTTTACAGATCTGGTAACTAAATAAGAGAGTAAATAAATTTTACATTGTCAAACAACTAATGGGATTTGAGCACAGACTTGTGTGACTTCAAAGTTTATATCAGTTTACTATATACTATACTTTAAAAACTAATTAGGGGCGCCTGGGTGGCTCAGTCGGTTAAGTGGCCGACTTCGGCTCAGGTCATGATCTCGTGGTTCGTGAGTTCAAGCCCCGCGTTGGGCTCTGTGCTGACAGCTCAGAGCCTGGAGCCTGTTTCAGATTCTGTGTCTCCCTCTCTCTCTCTGACCCTCCCCCACTCATGCTCTGTCTTTCTCTGTCTCAAAAGTAAATAAATGTTAAAAAAAAATTTTTTTTTAACTAATTAAATTCAGTTACCTTCCATTTTTGTTGACTCGGTATACACGCAGTGTAAAGTAATACATCTTTTGTTTTGTTACTTGTGCTTCTAGAGCAAACTTAGTGATTCAGTGTGAAAACTGGTGGAACTTAGCCAAGCAGTTTGCAAGTCGAAGCCCACCTCTGAACTTCCTGTCAAGTCCCGTGCAGAGGACACTGATGAAGGCTCTTGTCTTGGGTGGTTTTGCACATATGGACACAGAAACCAAACAGCAGTATTGGACAGAGGTAATAGTTTCCTTTATTTGGATCGACCTTCTTATGTTTTACCCTATGTGGTGGCATAAAATACTCTGTGGAGACAGAAACATTTCAGTCATACCTTCTCTAATGTTTTTCCCTTTATAATGGAATAGGTTGAAGCTTATTATTTTACAAATACCATCTTATAATTTGCCCATATCTGCATATGTGATGACTTTGTCAAACGTTCTGTATTATGGGCACATTTTTGCCCACAACTCAAATGAGAGCCTGAAGAATCAGTGAAATATCCGCTTCTGTTGAATGAGGAGGTGCAAATTATTATTATTAGTTTGCTAAGGCTGCTGTAACAAAGTGCCACAAACTTAGTGGAGCAAACAACAGAAATGTATTGTCTTGGAGTTGTGTAGACCAGAATCCAAGGTCTAGGTGTTGGTAGGTTGGTTCCTTTTGAAGGCTATGAAGGAGAATCTGTTCCAGGCTTCTTGCCAAATTGCTGGTGGTTGACTGGTAGGCTTTAGTGTTCTTAGGCTGTAGAAGCATCACCATAATCTCATCTTCACATGATATTCTCCATGTGTGCATTTCGGTGTAAAGATACCAGTCGTTGGATTAGCGGCCCACCCTAATGAACTCAATTTAATTATATGTGCAACAACCCTGTTTCCAAATAAGGCCACATTCTCAGGTACTAGAGATTTGGACTTCAACATATCAGTTGCGGGGGTGGGGGGGATGCATAATCAACCAATAACCACTGTGAACACATTGCATTATGTAAGTTAGATTTAAGTCAGGAACCAAGAGGTATCAGTATAGGTGGCTGGCCTATAATCCTTGTGACTAGAGTGCTCTTAATGTCTGAGAAGGGACACAGTAACAGAATTTGGCAGTCATCTGTGACTTCAGACCAGAAGAAAACCAGGCTGACCATATATTTCTAGTTTAAACAATTGTTTTATCATATGTATAGCTTTAGAATTAAGATATCTTCATGAATATGCATGTTCACTCAGGACAGGACTGATTTTCTGAAGTTGTACTCTATGCCAACAGAAATTGGAAAGGAGAAAAACAGTCCAGAGCTGAATGTAGAGCAGGGTTTGGCAAATTGGAGCCCACGGACCAAAATCGGCCTGCTGTCTCTCTCTCTAAGTAAAGTTTTATGGAAACACAGTCATGTTCAATTGTCTATATTTTATCTATGGCTGCTTCTGTACTAAATTGTAATTGGATAGTTGGGCCAGAGTTGACATATTCTTCAACGTTGATACTTACTCTCTGACCCTTTGGAGACTTTCATCTTTTTGAGGGGGGAGGTTAATCCACTGGAAAGAGATGATGATAGTGACAGAATTCTGTGAATGGCATTGACTAAGTCATGTTCCGTGATTTGTGGTTTTTGGAACCTAAATTACTTTAGAAAGTGAGGTGATAGCATGTGCTGATTTGCTTTTCCATAAATAATACTTTTTCCACTTTTATGGGGTAATTGACATCACTACGCAAGTTCAAAACGTGTACAGCACAGTGGTTTGACTTATATATATTATGAAGTGATTACCGCAAGAACTTCAGTCAACATCCACGATCTCGTATAAGTACAATGAAAAGAAACAACAAAAGAAATTCTTTTCTTGTGATGAGAACTCTGAGGATCTACTCTTTTAACACTTTTCCTATCTGTCATACAGCAGTGTTTACCTATAGTCACCATGTTATACGTGACACTCCCAGTACTTAATTTATCTTACAACTGGAAGTTCAAATCCCCCTTTTCCCACCTCCCCCCACCCCCACCATAGCAACTACAGATCTTTTTCTGAGAGTTGGGATTTTTTGTTTGTTTTGTTATTTTATTATTTTATTGTATTAAAATTCCTCATCTAAGTAAGATCATATGGTATTTGTCTTTCTTTGTCAGACTTACTTAACGTGTACCCTCAGGGTTCATCCGTGTGGTCACAAATGGTAGGATTTCCTCATTTTGTACGGCTAACTGTATGATTGCATATGTATCACAACTCCTTCCATTCATCCACGGATGGACGTTCAGGTTTTTTTCATGTCTCGGCCATTGCAAATAATGCTTCAGTGAACATGGGGTGCAGACGTCTGATTAAGGGCTGTCTTGGTTTCCTTTGGATATATTCCCAGCAGTGGAATTACTGGGTCATATGGTAACTCTGTTTTTAATTTTTTGAGGGTCCTCCTCACTGTTTTCCTTAGCGGCTGCCCCAGTTGACAACCCCCACTAACAGTGCACAGGGGTCTCCTTTTCTCCACATCCTTGCCAGCCTTTCTGTCTCGTCTTTTTGATGGTGGTCATTCTAAACGACCTGAGGCGATGTCGCCTTGTGGTTTTGATTTCTGTTTCCCTAAGGACCAGTGTACTGTGTGTTCGTTCTTTCTGTAGGTTAGAAGTTACACGTCCCCTCGTGATGGGGAACATAGCATGTAGTTCCGATCATTGTTTTCAGTGCTTTCAGAAATGTTTTAGAAGGGACATCTCCAGGTTGAGGGAGTAAAGCTGAAAGAAAGGGATCGTGGGAATTAAACTTTTAGAAGAATGATGCTTTAACTTGACAGGTCCTTCAGCCACTTCAGCAGCGATTCTTAAGAGTGATAAATCAAGAAAACTTTCAGCAGATGTGCCAGCAGGAGGAAGTCAAGCAGGAGATCACTGCCACGCTGGAGGCCCTGTGTGGCATTGCGGAGGCTACCCAGATTGACAACGTAGCAATTCTTTTTAATTTTTTGATGGACTTCCTTACCAATTGCATTGGATTGATGGAAGTTTACAAAAATACCCCAGAGACCGTCAATCTCATAATAGAAGTTTTTGTGGAAGTTGCACATAAACAGATATGCTATCTTGGAGAGGTAAGCACTTTCTAATTTTTCCTCTTTCAGATTTTCCTCTTTCAGAACTCCTGAAAGTATAACAAAATAACAGACACTTTCCTTTAAATTCTGTGAATGTTATCCAAAGGAGTTTTCAAAAAGACTTCAGAACTTTTCAAAAAAACTCAAAATCCAGGGGAAGGCTTATGGAAGGAAAGTCAGTTCTGACCTAAAACTGTTAGTAAAACCAGTAATTTCTTTGATATATATTATTTTATTCAGTCAAAGCCATTCAAATGAGGCGTGTCTGATAAGACAAATAGTAGAAAAATTTAACCAATTTCTGTCTGTTGAAACTCTTGAGGCTCAAAATTTTAAATGACAGTTTGTATCTTTGCTTTGTAAATCAAATGGATAATTTAGACAAGCTAAATTCTTTTATAATCAGTAACCACAGGTACACTTTTTACCCTGTTTAGAAATCGTTTAGAAAGCTGTTTTAAAACTGCCTTAAAGGAATATATTTGTATTTGTCTGTGGATTAGCATAAATCTTGTTTTAAATCATTTCATGTGGGTTCCTGAGTTGTAAATTTTTGTTGTTGTTGCTGTTAGATCAAAGGCACTTGCTCAAAAGTAAGGTTATTTTATAAATGTTACAAATGTAGCCATAGATGCATGACTGAGAGGGCAGGCCGTTGCCATTCTGATATTTAAGACCATGGTTTGGTACACTGTGCTTTTGCAAGTTAAACAGTTTCAAATCTGAAAATAATAAATAGTATACACAGAGGTAAATAGCAGAAGTAAAACAGTTCTGTTGCCAAAATCTTATTATCTCTCTAGTATGTATTATCAAGTGAACAAAAAAAATGGATGTCAAATTTCGTTAGAAAACTGCTGATTTTTAAAACATAACTGCAATCTTAAATGCATGCTGTTTCATTTTTCTTAATGTTTTATAAGAGTTTCAAACAAGTGTTCGAGCTACTGTTGGGATCCAGAGTAAATTTATTAGATTATAATTTTAAGTTTCTTTTAGGGTTGATATTTTTTCCCAACTAAGTATGATTTATGCACATTCTCTTACAGTCCAAAGCTATGAACCTGTATGAAGCCTGCCTTACTTTGCTGCAAGTATATTCTAAGAATAACTTGGGGCGGCAAAGAATAGATGTTACAGCAGAGGAAGAACAGTACCAAGACCTGCTTCTCATCATGGAACTTCTCACTAACCTTCTGTCAAAAGAATTCATAGATTTTAGCGATACAGGTAAGGTGAGGTGTGAGGGTTTTGAATTTCATTTTAATTATCTTTTTTGTAAAGCAAAGGAAGATAAAACTAAGTAAATAAATAAAGGGGGGGTCGCCTCGGTTGCTCAGTCAGTTAAGCGTCCGGCTCCCACCTTTATGAGACAGACCCCACGTAGGTTTCCACTCCCAGCGCATGCCGGCTTTTGGGATTCTGTCTCTCTCTCTCTCTCTCTCTCTCTCTCTCTCTCTCTCTCTCTCTCTCTCTGCTCATGTGCAGTCACACACTCTCTCCTCTTTCTCAAAATAAATGAACGTTAAAAAGTTTAAATGTTATCATTTAAAAGTCATTTTTAATGTAATGAGTCAGAAGTATTCATTAAAAGGGCGTCTGGGTGGCTCAGTCAGTTAAGCTTCTGACTTCCGCTCAGGTCGTTATCTCACGGTTTGTGAGTTCGAGCCCCGCATTGGGCTCTGTGCTAATAGCTCAGAGCCTGGAGCCTGTTTCCAGTTCTGTGTCTCTCTCTCTCTGCCTTCCCCCACTCATGCTCTGTCTCTGTCCCTAAAAAATAAACATTGAAAAAAATTTTTTTAAGTATTCATTAAAAATTTTCATTGCTTCAGGGCACCTGGGTGGCTCAGTTGGTTAAGTGTCTGACTTGGGCTCAGGTCATGATCTCATGGTTTGTGAGTTCGAGCCCTGCGTCAGGCTCTGTGCTGACCGCTCAGAGCCTGGAGCCTGCTTCAGTTTCTGTGTTTCCTCCTCTCTCTGCCCCTCCCCTGCTCATACTCTGTCTCCCTCTGTCTCTCAATAATAAATAAATGTTAAAAAAAATTTTTTTTAATTCCATTGTTTCATTAATGATTGCAGTGAACTGTTTTTCATTAGGCTTTGGGTTTGATAGATGTTTGTGGATTTTCCTCATTTACCTATTTAGGTCTTAGGAGGATTCTTAATTTATATGCATTTTATATGGATTAAGGATAATAAGCCTTTTTAATATTGGTAGTTATTTGTTAACTACCATCTTCTGTAACATTTTAATTTCTGTTTTCCCCCATTCCTCTTCAGCATAGAAAAATTTCACACACCTAATAGATAAAATAAATATTACTGTGGAAATTATTTAACTCACAGTATAACTTCCTTGTCAGTAGATTCGATTCTACTTTTTAAAACATGAAGCGTTAGTTTCCATCACTGTAGAATAATAATGTGAACATGGAATACTGCATCAGAGACCCTGACAAATGAAATACAAAGGGATGACCCAGGGCCAGATTGATCAGATGTCCACTCATAGATATATTTTGGCTTAGGGGTTTTCATCTTTTGTTACTTTCTCACAAAGACGGGAATACCTGTAACTCTGTAGGTTTATTGATGTTGCAATTCTAAGACTACCTTTTTGTCTTAACAGATGAGGTGTTCAGAGGACATGAGCCAGGGCAGGCGGCAAACAGGTCTGTGTCCGCGGCTGATGTTGTTCTGTATGGAGTGAACCTCATTCTGCCCCTGATGTCACAAGATCTTTTGAAGGTAATTGAAGACAGTGAATGTGAAAACCCCAACTGTCTGCTCGGAGTTCAAAGATGTTGTAGACAAGAATATACCTCTGATTTAATTAAGGAGGTATAAGTACCTGCTTATCTGTTAAGTACACACGAAAATCAGAGGTTCTGGTTCCCATTGTGTGTCATTTATACTCACGCATGCAGCTCAGTACGTGGTTCATGCCCTCATTTAATCCTGCCCCAGAGTCCTGTCTTCACTGATAATTAGCGACAGAAAAAAAACTGGTTCTTTTAGAAACTGAATTCTGATGTTAGCAGTTTTGATTCCCTCATTTGTCATTAAGCAAATTAAGTTATATGTTTAGGTGTATTCCACTCATGCTTTTGAACATCATTCTCTGATTTTAAGGATTGAGCAGCAGAAGGCATTTTCCAGCAACCCCATGTAGAAATGGGATGGTAAGAAACCAAGACTAACGGTTTTTAAATTTGTGTGCATTCTGACGACGCCCTGTCTCGGGGTCATCAGTCAGTATTGAGGGTGTGGTGGTGACGAGGCTGCCCTTTCTTCCTCCTTTGGTACCGCAGAAGAAGGGAGTCTCTTTCGTGAGTTGTCACAGAGGGTGAGGGTGGGGACAAAGACATGGCTGGGAAGGAAGAGGGAGGTGTGTGCGTGCGCATGTGTGTGGAACACGAACGAGGTAGAGTGGGAGAGGGAAAGAGAGGTCGGTCGTGGGAAGGAAGAAAATAGCGGTTGAGAAGTGGTTAGAAGTTGCATTGAGGAGTAGGAGGTGCTGTCAGATTCCCACAGAGTGGGCGGGGACCACATGTGTCTCTCCTTGAGCAGTGTCTTTGGGAGATGATTGGTGACCCGTGAGCTGAGTGTTCATGTGGCCACCAGTCGGATGGGGAAGTTTCGTAAGCTCTGTATATTGCTTTCTTTTAGGGTTTTTTTGGTTTGGTTGCAGGGGCGGGGGTGGGGGGGGTTCTCATCAAATAAACCATTACACATTTAGATGTGTATTTTCTTAAGAATTGCTAAACTGTAGATTGCCTACTTTTTACTTCAGTTTTCCAGGACTGTCCAACCAACTTTTAGAAGTGTGAAGGAGTGAATACTCTATTTCATGCATAATCCTAATCTGTATTACCTTCTTGTATTTTTCTAACATGCTGGAAATCAAATAAACACATTTGCAAAAGGGTTTTAATTATAGGTCATTTGATTATTTGAAATTTGGCTGCTTTGTCTACTTTTTCAAGGTAAACAAGACTATCTGGAATTGGCGATAGCTTTTATTAACTGTCCAGAAGATAATTGTTTCTACTGTACATTATTTTCATGTTACTAAAATATTTCCTTTATTGAAACATATTTTTATATTTAATTAGATCTTTATGTTTTCTATATATCTTGATTCTTTTAAGAGAAATCATTATATTTACAAGTTTATTGGTTATTTATTTTATTGCATTAATGAAAATAGAAATTAGATATCATTAAGCATCTAAATATTTAATATTTCTTTTTCAGTTTCCAACCCTTTGTAATCAGTACTACAAATTAATCACATTTATCTGTGAGATTTTTCCTGAAAAAATACCACAGCTTCCTGAAGATCTTTTTAAAAGTCTGATGTACTCTCTAGAACTAGGCATGACATCATATCCTTTAAATGAACATCATTATCATTTATCCTTTGGGGGGAAAAAATCTCCCAAAGTTTTAAAAACTTGTATTTTTAAATTTTCCTTTGTGTTTAGTTTTATTTCATAAGAAAGCTGTCGTCTAACAGCCCTAATTGTGTGTTTCTCTTATTAGTTCACCTCATCTTGTCCTCCGTTCACAGATCAATCCCAAAGGCTTTTGGTGCCTGGTCCGAAAGTCAGTCTTTCTTTCATTAAGAGCCCCAATTAGTAATGTTGTCGACTGTTGTTGAGTCTCTGATCTCAGCTGCCCGGTAGTAGAGAATACTAAGGCTTTTTATCAGTTGTGTGCTCATGATCAGAAACACATTAGAAATCTACAGTCCGAGACCTTCTCCGAAACACTGGAAACCTTTTGTCGTGTAGCTCGCAACCCTGTAAAGACATATTGCACACTAGGGTACTCACTTAACTGTGGTCATTCCTAGAATTTGATAATAGCCATGATTTTTTAATCTTTTATAAGTTAAATACACCTAGTCTGTTCCTTGACCTTCATGATCAGAATGAGTTCGGAAGTTTGCCAGCTTTGCCTGGAAGCTTTGACGCCATTAGCTGAGCAGTGTGCAAAAGCACAGGAAACAGATTCACCACTTTTTCTAGCAACACGGCACTTTCTAAAGGTAAGATGTTCGGCTGGCATGTCGTGAAGCTGTCTGCTTTGGTACAGTTCGTGCCTGCAAATCTTCATTCGAATGAGGCAACGCTTACGTCATTCAGAGGGCAGGAAAGAATTACTTTCTGTTCATTGTGCTTTTCTGGAGATCAGTTCCCTAGACACCTTATTCTCCACTTGTGTGTTCTTGGAACCTGACGTGGCAAATGTCACAGTCTGGTCATTTATGATGGCACATGTCGCAGCAAGGAATAACCTCTGTTGTTATAAATCCTTGGGTCTTTAAAAAGCTGTGTTTTCTTCCATTTTCAGATTTATTTAATAAATAAGAGCAACTGCCACCCCTCTTTGTCTTTTTTGGATTAGACACAGGATGGGAGATTGTACGATCATCATGTATTTTTATTTAGAGGTTTTGTATTATGTCATTTCAGCTGGTTTTTGATATGCTGGTTTTGCAAAAGCACAACACAGAGATGACCACTGCAGCCGGTGAAGCTTTCTACACGTTGGTGTGCTTGCATCAGGTACTGGGCACAAGTCTCTTCGTTGGGTCTCTTCCCTTTTTTTTTTTTTTTTTTTCTTCCAGCAAAGAGATTGTTTGTGCAGATAGTGGGCCTTTGATACTCCCAGTTCTTAGAGAATCTGTGACTCAGCGCTTCATTTGCTTTCAGTGAGGGCGTATTTCTTCATTTCCACATTAGCTCTTCTGACAAGCTGTTTGTCAGTGAATAAGCACTTACTTTCCCTTCTCCCCTGTTCTGAATCATCCTTTGCATTGATCACTGCCCTAAAGCTTGTCCTTGTAAACAAGTGTGCTTGGAACCAAGAATTAACATGAAAGAATAGTAGAGGCACAGTTTCTGTCCTTGAGGAACTCACAGTTTTGTAAGGGAGACCAGACGAAGAAGACTGGGGACCCAGAGGATCTGCCTTGAGAAAGTGCGGAAATCAACAGTGTATTATTTCCTGTCATGGTAGGGAAAGTGTGTTGCTTCATATTATACTACGGAAAGGAGTGTATTGTTTCAATTTATTTTGTTGAGCCTTTAAAGACTCGGAAGCACGCACTCACTGTTTGGGGTTAACGTTATGGGAGGAAAGTTACGCTAGCTCACCTGTCCCTTCCCTATTCTGGTAGAGTAGGTGCCCATCAAGTGTATGAGAAGAACCATATTAGATCATCAGCTGCCCCAGTTTCCCAACACTCCTTTCCCCAATTTTTGGTCTCCCCACCCCCCTAGCACATGCACACGTCCCAGCATGACTAAGCAATTGGCTTTTGTTAAATGCTTTGCCTTTTTTTTCCCCTTAAAGTATATAGAGTCCATTGCATTTGCTGTGAGTGGCACTCAGGGCTTGATTTTATTTACCTGTTTAAAGAAAGATAGGATTTTGAGGCCTTTTCATACAACTTAAAGATTCCCTTCGTGTAGACTTCCTATACCATCTACGCTCCAAGCTGAAGGTACTCTGGGGCTTGAGTTCTTGCTGTCCTCTCTGCACATGGTGCCCATCTCAGGTCTGTGGGCTTTCTGTGTCATTTTACTTCCTTGTTGCTTGCTAGGAAGATAGATGTCTTGTCCCCATATGTATAAGCCATTGCATTCCAGATGCCTTTAAACAACAACAACAACAACATATTCACACATTGTAAAAAAGGGAGCAAGGCATTAGGTTTGGCTAGCATGAGATCTGCTGGTCTGGTCCCAGAGGGACCACCATGTCTTTTGAATAGGGAAATGATTTGGAGTTTATACTTACTCTTCTGTGAGTAGGTATGTCTCTTGGATAGGGCATTTAGGGTGGCCACCCTGGTTCCCTGCTTGTGTTGTGGGTCAGGGATTGCGTCCAGTGCCTTACTCTTCTTTTCCAAATGCAATTAATATTTCATTTCACCCTTTGGTCCATTATGATATCCCAAGAAGCTAATGAAAAATAGTGTCAGACCAGTTTTTGTTGTTTGTTCGTTTGTTTCTCAAGAGAGCTTATCTTAGAAAGCTGTTTTGGTTGAATGTTCCTTAACCCCACACTCTCTCTTCTGTATAAGGCTTTATTATAAGGGGCATTAAAAGTAGAAGCACTACATATCTCTCCCCCATCCCTTCCCCCCCCCCCCCCCCCCATGCTCCTATATTTATTAGGTCCCTTTTCCTGACCTTTCTCCCAGAGCCACTGAGTCCAGTACTGGTTTGGAGGTATGTCTGCACCTTCACCTTGAGAAAGGACTGAAATATACCCCTCCCCTTGTGCCACCCCCTCCCAGACAGCTCCTGTCTGCCTTGTACGGGTCTGCTGTCCTCAGAGCTGTGTGGACAGGGTGCCTATAGAAAGCCCTGGGAAATGCTTGAGAGTCAGGTTGCAGACTTAGACTATGCATAAAATGCAAAATAAATATGAATAATGTGGTTGAAAAATAGAGAGGAGACATACAACAAACTTGGTAATCACATGGCTTCAGGAGCCAAGCAGCATGGATTCTTGCTTAAAAGCAGTGTGATCTTGGGCTGCCTGGGTGGCTCAGTTGGTTATGTGTCTGAGTCTTGATTTTGGCTCAGGTCATAATCTCACAGTCATGGGATCAAGCCCCGTGTCAGGCTCTGCCCTGAGTGTGGGGCTTGTTTGGGATTCTCTCTCTCCCTCTCTGTCTCTCTGCCCCTCCCTGACATGCTTTTTTTCTCAAAGTAAATAAATAAAGATTAAAAAAAAAGAAAGTGTGATCTTAGACATGTTAATTTCACTATATGTATGTACTTCCATCTGTGAATCAGGAGAATAACAGTACTTTTTGTACTGCTGTTCATAGGATTGTTATAAAAAGTGAGTTACTGGGGCGCCTGGGTGGCGTAGTCGGTTAAGCGTCCGACTTCAGCCAGGTCTCGATCTCGCGGTCCGTGAGTTCGAGCCCCGCGTCAGGCTCTGGGCTGATGGCTCGGAGTCTGGAGCCTGTTTCCGATTCTGTGTCTCCCTCTCTCTCTGCCCCTCCCCCGTTCATGCTCTGTCTCTCTCTGTCCCAAAAATAAATAAACGTTGAAAAAAAATTTTTTTTTTTAAAATAAATAAAATAAAAAAAAAAAATTAAAAAAAAGTGAGTTACTAATGTAAAAGGCTGGAACAGTACCTGGAATAGAGTGAACTTTCAGTGAATATTAATCAGTAAAAAGAGCTATTGTGGGGCGCCTGGGTGACTCAGTTGGTTGAGCATCCAACTTCGGCTCAGGTCATGATCTTGCGGTTCGTGAGTTCGAGCCCTGCGTCGGGCTTTGTGCTGACAGCTCGGAGCCTGGAGCCTGCTTCAGATTCTGTGTCCCCCTCTCTCTCCACCCCACCCCTGCTTGTGCTCTGTCTCTCTCTGTCTTTCAAAAATGAATAAACAGGGGCGCCTGGGTGGCTCAGTCGGCTAAGCATCCGACTTCAGCTCAGGTCACGATCTCACGGTCCGTGAGTTTGAGCCCCGCGTTGGGCTCTGGGCTGAATGATCAGAGCCTGGAGCCTGCTTCCGATTCTGTGTCTCCCTCTCTCTCTGCCCTTCCCCCGTTCATGTTCTGTCTCTGTCTCAAAAATAAATAAATGTTAAAAAAAAAAAATTTAACAAAAATGAAGAAACATAAAAAATATTTTTTTAATTAAAAAAAAAAGAGCTATTGTGATCATTTCACAGTGTATTTAGATGTGGGATGGTTGTGTCGCACACCCAAAACTAATAGAATATTATATGACAATTGCACTTTAATGCAAAAGAAGAGCCGTTGTCAGACCCTGCCTTTCAGAAATCCCACAAGGTAGTACCTGGTATCATCTACTTGTGTGACATTTGAGGAAGCTAAATGTTCTTACGTATACACTTTATCTCTTCAATAGGCTGAATATTCCGAGTTGGTTGAAACATTACTGTCAAGTCAGCAAGACCCGGTTATTTACCAGAGATTAGCAGATGCCTTCAACAAGCTCACCGCAAGCAGCACTCCTCCGACGCTGGACCGGAAGCAGAAGATGGCCTTCCTAAAGAGTTTAGAAGAGTTTATGGCAAATGTTGGTGGCCTCCTTTGTGTAAAATAAACAACAAAACTTTATGCTTAATTTAGATCCTTTCTGCAAAGTGCACTGAATTGCTAAAAGCTGACTTGAGTCTTGTCCTGTTCTTCAGTTCTTTGGCCGTTTTGGATCTCGGAGAGCCTGAAAGTTTGATATGTAATGCAGTGAAACAGGAGAGGTCACCTTTGAATCAGCTTCCACTGTTGGGTGTTAGCCACAGTCTGTCATATGTGTCTTGTAGATTTTGAATGGTGATCTAAGATTTTCAATTCCGTATATGTGCAAACAGATATGGGCACCATGAAATGCACATTCAGTGCCTTTCCCCCTTATCAAAACATTAGGTGGCTAGCCAAAGCGTAGACTTTCTGTTAAATTAAATATATTAGATGGACATATGCTCGGCATTGTTTCTCAAAATGTTGTCCATAGACCACCTGCATCATTGGAGGAGCTGGTTGAAAAGGTAGATTCTTGGGCCCAACTGTAGACCCTCAGAGTCAGAATTTCTGTTTGTTGGGCCTTGGACTCTTCATTTTAACACACTCCTCCCCTCTGCCACCCCACAAGTTTGAATCAATGCAAAAGACAGTGGAAACTCTTCCGAGGTTTTGTGCTTTCAAACTTTTCCTCCCTTTGATGATTCGGTTTGTAATTCAGCGGGAAGAAGAAACATCAGGTGTTTGCTGGCTTCTTGTGTCACACACTCTGGCTCTTTGTTGTTTGTAACATCAGCCTGGTGTTGCAGGCTTTGTGTGATACAGGCCTCCAGTCACACTCTGATGCCTGAACTTGAGGGGGAAAATGGGTATATATTTTTGTTCCATAAAAAGAACTTTAGGAACTGTAGCCATTTCATTGCCTTAATTTTAAGAAGAAAATACAAAAAAGAGCAGATTTGTTTTAGTAAGAAATCAAGTCTTGATGCTTCAGAGTTGGTTTAGGGTGTTAGCTGCTATGAATCTGGTGCCCTTTTGATCGTGTATTTATGTTGGGTTTATGAGTGAAATGAAAGTCTCATTCGTATGTAGTCTAACTTTTTGGGTATGTTTCTCTTCAGCCACGTAGCCCATGGCTAATAATCTATTTCTGAATGGCTTGCTTAAGCAATAACTATTTTAAAGGATGTGAATTACTGATTCATACAGACTATTCTACGTTGGGGCATTAGGGGCAATAATTACGCTAGAGTGGACATTCTCCTCATTTCACAGGAGCCATGTACATTTAATTTAAGAGATTAAAAACTTCCTATTTAGATCCTCTAGTTTGATTTTTCTAATCAGGACTTTTGTACTGCTGCCATGCTCCCCTTAGTTCTGTGTGCCAGCTTAAATTATGGAGATGAAAGCTAATTTATAAACTGCCGGCGTATGAAGCTCTGCCCACTGCAATGTCAAAATCCCACAGCACAGTGACAGGAATCTGGCACAGGCTCGCTCTGAAACTGCTTCCAAGGGGTGGGCTTTCTCCTGCTGTGTCCTTGACACCTACAGGCTCAACTGTCCTTCGAACGTAGTCTTCATATCTGAATTGCATATAGTATATGCATCTTCACACGTGATACTGTGCAGAACTTTGTATAACTCCGTGCTACTCACAGTTAACAAAACTGGAGCATCTAAATTACATCCAACCTGTGCATGTGATGTTAGACACGAGTGAATGCAAAGCCTAAGGCCGTAACTTTTTGAGGAACGTCACTCTTAATTCGATTATTGTTGACTAATAACTGAGGTGGAGCAAAAACATCTTAAAAGACAGCTAGGAAAAAACTAAGATCGCTCTTCATGAAATACACGTATTTTTAAGAACACTTTGAACAAGTGCATTTATTTTTAGGTTTCTTCTTTTTTTCCCTTAACTTGTGGCAATGTTCTTTCTTGGTGTTTTACGTTTCCCAGCTCCCTCATGCTTTCTTAAGAGTTGTGAGCAGTGTGTATCTGTGTGTTCGATAAGAATAGTCCCTTTGCCAAAGGACACTGAAATACACAACTGACTGGGTAGGTCTGCCATGACAAAACTATGATCAAATTATTATTATAAATAAAGATGAGTAGGAAAGAAATACCTTGGTAAATAAAAAGGTGTCCGTATTTAATAACTTCTTCCTAGACAGAAATGTATTTGCTAAATTTGCCCAGATTTTATTATAGTCCTGCAATTTCATTAGATCAGTTTCAGTTAAAGTGAGATTTACTTCAGATTGGACCAAATAATGTTTCCAGTGTCCCCTGAACGTTGAGTAGTGGCAAACTGGAGGAAAAAGCAACCACCATTTTCTAGGTAACGGGGATGCCACTTTAATTGCAACGGCTAAGACTTCTTTTCAGGGTGTTTGTGTTAACGTTTGCCTTATTGAATATTTGTTTAGTGTTTGGGTCTTTTGTTTTACTCTGTCCAGTTTCGTCTTTGGCTATGTTTATTGACGCTAGTTTTTTGGGGTTTTGTTTTAATGTTCTTGGCCCAGTGGGTGTAAAGAGCACTGGCTTAATTCTAGTAAATTGATTTCTACTATTAAAACTAAGTTGTTAAAAAGAGTTCTAAAAACAAAAACATTATTTGTGCCCCCCTTTTTATATGTTAAAGGGACACTGTCAAGGATATGATTTTTAGAATTTTATGTTTTATAAAGTTTCTTTTGTTCATGTATAGCATCCTTTAACTTCTCGTTTCAATTCATTCTTTATTTGACTTATTTCTTTTATTTTCCTTGCCCATTTGTTTTCCCAAAGGCACAATCTCTGCAGAATCCCAGGGCACAATCACTAAGGACTTGGTCCATACACAGTTTCTATCCATATAACAGCACCTGTAACTGTCTTCTTGTAGCTCTGTTAAAAGCATTGGTTTGCTTTTACAGTTCATCTGGATGGGTGACTGCCTGGGTCAAACTGCTTGGCAGTGTTTGACAGCGTCCTTCTCAACACAGTTATCTGGGTCTTTTCTGCCTTGTTGCCTCTTAATCTGTTCGAAGACGGGGGCATGTTAACATCACTGCATTGAGTTTTTTGTCGGGTTTAAAGTGTGACAGCTTACGTTAAAAAAAAAAAAAAAACACTTTGCAATATTTTTCAAAGAATTTAGCCTTCATTGTAAACCATGTTTCTAATTATATTACATTACTCTGTTCAGATATGATGGTTACTACCTTTTTCAGTTTTCACTTCAAAACCAAGCATCTCTATAATTTGCCCCCACTTGGCAATACGTAACACTCCCCTTGCTGTCTTTGATTGAACTTTCTCTTTTCCCAAGACGTCAAGTCTTTGTCTCTCTAATAGCACCATATATCCCATTTCTGTTTATATTGGTATGAATCTCTCAAGTATTGAAGGTAACTAGCTTTCAGTTTCAAGGATTTCAAGTTCGAGTGTCCTACTATTCAGTGTCAGTTGAACCCCTAAAAGACTCTTGTCTGTTACAGTTCCACTTGTTTCTGTTTGCCACTTACTGTTAGAAGCGGTTGTCATTAAACCTTACTAAGGTAGCTATGTCTGACGGATAATTATGATGTCGGTTCCTGAATAAAATATTCGCTGTTAAGGCACAAGGAACCTCAGTACTTCTTAGAGTTTTTGCTTTTGTTTTTAACCAGAGAATAAGGAACTGATTGGATGTAAGTTTTTAACCTAATTTTCTATAAATTCTTCTACAAAACAGCATAGCTGATTTGAGGATATAATAATGTTTTAAATTGTTTTAAAATGTAAATGGATATTCTCTGATTTGGTAAAATGCTACATTTAAGGATTCGTTAAAAATTGGTTCTCTAAAATTAACAAATGTCCATGTTTGGTGTATTGCTGAGCTCAAATTGATTTGAAGTGCCCTGGTTCAGGCTGAACTTTAAATATTTAGGTTTAGATGTGAGAAGTGTGAGCTATTCCTGACTGGTTCTAATGGGAACCCGGGACGTACTTCGCCAGAGGATCTGTTTGGTCCACGTGAAGCTACAGACTTCATAACGGCCGTCCGTTCTGGGTTGAGGAGGGTGGATGAAGGGAGCTGTTTCTGGCCGGTAGTGCGCTCTACTTTGGAAAGACAAACTCTGTAAGACGGCTTTGGTGGTGACTGGGAGGTGCAGTTTACGCCCGAGACTCCTGAGCCGCACCCGAAACCATCTTCCTCCACCCATCCACTGGGGTTTTACTCCTCCCTTATTCCGAGCCCTTCTCACCGGTGGAGAGATTTAGTTTTCTCCTTTTCAGTCTTAGCTACTACGAGTTGTCAGGTATGTACTGATAGCTCATTTTCCTAGCCTGAAATGAAAAATACTGTGTCCGCACTATGGACCTGATGGGGATCTGACCTCAAGTGTGTTCTGAGCCCAGGCTTCCTGGAGTGGTGTCTTTTACCACATAAAATTATGACACATTGCAAGTACTGGGATTGTGATTTGGTTCTCTGTACAAAGAAAGAAGCTCCATGCAGTGAGTTTGTGGTTTAATGGTCACAAAATGTTAGCACTGCTACCATTCAGCACGTGTAAAATTTTCTAAATTTATAAATATTAAAATTTTAAACTTACACTAAGACTTTTCAGTTTTTTTAAGAGACCCAGGGACGAGAGTATACTGTTTAAATATTTACCTCTATTAACATTACTAATGAAGGTATAAAGTTGCATTTAATTTTTCAAAAGATGCTACAATATGATTTTAGGAAATAAATCAAGGCTATGTATTGAGCCAGTTACAAGCTGAATATCAAATTGATAAAATTTTATTTGTATTTTTTAAATCCATAAATGGGAGTTAAAAATGTGTCTTTTCACTAAATATTTTTATTACATTTTTGTTTTGACCATGTGTGATTTGTTCGTGGGTATTTAGCTAGGCTATTTTATGAAGCTTATTGAAATGGTGCTAGTTCATTTACAGTCATAGGATGATTGACACTGGGGACATTACACAGTCATAAAATAATTTTAAATAAAAAACATGGGATGAGACATATCTGTATAGATAAAGATTTGCATTACCTTCTGGGAAAATACCCAAACCTTAAGAGAGTATTCAGGATTCCGAAAGAAAAGGTTTTGTTTATATTCTGTAATGTTGAACATATTTATTTTTATCTCACCTCCTGGCTTTAGAAACATTTTCAGAGTGACTAGTTAAATCACTGGACTTGGGCATATTTGTAGTAAATATTTTTAGTAGTTCGGGTCTTTCTTTTCGGCCTTTTCAGGGAAAGTGGTGAATTGCCATCCTGCTCTGTGGTAGACTTACACACTCTCACCTTTCACCCAATCTTCAATCTTGTAAACATGTGCAGTGGAAAAGCAATTTTTTTAAGAAAAGGAAATGCATTTTGAAATATATTTATTTTAAACTTGATTTTGCTTTGAATATTCATTGACTTATAATGGTATTTCTTAGGTTATGTTGAAATGTAATTCCACTCCAAGGGTAGATAAGAAAAAGCAGGTTGTTTAAGAGGTACAGTAGGTAGAGTGCATGTTGAGTATTTGTTTCCCCTCTTACATTCGAGGGGGACCTCAAGCACAGGCTGATCACCTGTCTCTTGAAGAGAGCCATAAATGATTTTAAAGGCCCCAAATATAAAAATTAGTATTTGTAAATAGTCATCTTTAATGGTTCTCTCTAAAAATAGTCATTTTATGTTGAGTCATTTTATGTTGAATAATGCCTTTGGTGCATTGATTAGGTTGACATTTTTGTTTGTGTTTTAAGCGTCGCATCCCAGATGGAGTCTTGTGCATTCTCTGTCATTTCAAATGGCAGTTCAGTTTGACTCTCTTTTTGAAACTAAGTGGAAGCAAAGGCATGTTGGGTGAAACTAATGAGAAAGTCTTCTGCTCAGAAGTCCCATACAGTACTAATAGCAGTGCACTGCCTTAGTTCTAGCCCATGAACCAACCTCCTTCCTGGTAGGTTATTTTTAACATCTAGCATGACAGTGAACTGAGGTAAGTCTCTGAGGATTCCTGGAGTCGAAGAATGAAAAAAACTGAAGCAAAGGACAGTTAAATAGGGGTGTGCTAATAAGTATTTTTATTTCCACGGTAGTTAGCGGTTTTAAGTTTTGATAGTGTTCATTCTGGCTTACTTTGCTGCCAGGGTTAGTCTTCTAACATCCTGAGATCTTAGGCTGCAATATTCATTTGCACCCCTTCTTATAACTGCACTGCCCTGGATAGTCCTTTCTGAGGACTGACCTGGTAAAGCCATATGAACTGGTACAGTACAGGGGAGAGGTAGAGAGCCCTAAATCCAATTCCTAATATATCCTCTGTATCATAGGACCATAAATGTTCATTCTTCCTAAATGGAAAAATTTAAACATGGTCATTGGATATAATAATAGGTGCTCAATAGATTGCATTATATTTAAAGATTGTTTCTAAGAACACATTTTGATCCATCAATGTGTTCTAATGTAAAGTCCAATACCTGGTAGCCATTAATTACTTTTAAGTACTGTAGTATCTAAACATCAATAAAATGTGACCTAGCCACAACCACCATGTTAGTATTGGAATAGAGTTCACCATATTAGTTTTTCTTCTTTTCTATCCGAGAAAATTGATCTATTTAAGTTGGTGGTTTCAGTTTCTGTTGAATATTCACCTCGTAATTCTACAACAACAAAATCGCAACAGTGATTCCCAAAGTAGGTTTCATGAATCACTAATTTTTTTTTAAGTTTATTTATTTTGAGAGAGTGCGAGCAGGGGGAGGGGCAGAGAGAGGAGAAGAATCCCAAGCAGGCTCCCTGCTGTCAGTGCAGAGCCCAGTGTGGGACTCGAACTCACAAAACAGATCGTGACCTTAGCCAAAATCAAGAGTTGGATGCTTAACTGACTGAGCCACCCAGGTGCCCCAATCACTAATTCTTTATAACTTAGCTGTTGCTAAATAAATTGGAGAAATGAAACAAGGTTTTGTTTTGTTTTGTTTTCCTGTGTGAAGTTAAAGCTTTACTACACTAATGCACATCAGAAAACTCTAGAAGATCTTTTAAAAATTTATTTATTTTGGAGAGAGCACCAACAAGGCAGGGGCAGAGAAAGGAAGAGAATCCCAACCAAGCAGGCTCCGTACTGTCAGTGCAGAGCAAGACTTGGGGTTTGAACTCACTAAACTGAGATTACAGCCTGAGCCGAAGTCAAGAGTCAGTCACCCAACCAACTGACCCCCCCCCCCGGGGGGGGCCCCAGGAGCTCTAGAAGATCTTAATGAGATTTTCATTAGCTTATTTAATGGTTTCTTCTCAAAGCATCTTACGGGACTAGAATTCTAGGGAACATCCTTTGCAACATGCTTAGGCTAATTTGAGTAATTTGGTAATACAGTACTTGGAGAATGGAAGAAAAACACCAGAATCTGTTCTTGTAATTATAGGTAATTTCTAGTTATTTTTTAGAAAAGGAAAAACTTGACTGTAAGTTCATCTTTTAAGAAACCTTTTCAGGGTAATCTTTGTTCCTTTTATGCACCATTTCTGAAGAGTAGTGAGATGAACAAAAATAATTTTTGAATAAACAAAGGAGTAATTCCTGAATTGAAATTGATTTGAAAGCATCTTTCAAGTCTAACTTGACAAATAATCTTCACTTTACTTCAATACCAGTCAAATTGCTTTTGATGTTTTACATTTTTCTATGATTTTAATAACCATTAAATTACAATGAAAATGTTTCACCAGGAAAATTCTAATCTTCATGTATTAGTGAGACATGCTGTCTGGCCAGTCAGCGCTCTTGGTGGAAGTATAATTATATGAACTTTCTGACATCTAGGTCATTTTAATTATAAAAATAACATGTCATACATTACATGAAGGTAACTATTGTGTCTCACATGATATGAAAGCAATTGAAACTTTGAACGCTTAAAAAGATGTTTCAAGCCAAAACTAATTTTCTTTAGCATAAACTTTTCTGTTAATTTAGAAGCCAAGGCAGTCTTGTATATATGGAACACTACCTCTGTAAAAATATACTGCCATAAAAGTTGGTTATTAATTATTTCTTGGTTCATGTTATTGATTTCCTTTAGTTTTACATTTTTCTTTCCAGCTCTTTTGCTAAGTTACATCTGATTTTGAAGTATTTAGTAGATTTGTCATCAGTTCAAAACTTTCAAAGTAAAAAAAACAAAACAAAACATGGGTTGTTACAGACCCGGAAACTATATTTAAAATAGAAAGCATGGTACTCACAAAGTTGTAAACCTCTTTCACGAACTACCAAATGGCATCGTTTGGCAGCTCAGCAGTTCATTTATATCCTCACCTTGTCCCAGAAAGGATTTAAAGGTATTTGGGAGAATATATAAAACTTAGCAAGATAATAAAATTAATAAAATGAAGGCAAGGAAGGTAGGAACATAATATAGATTGCCTTGGGGAGTGAAAATAAATCTGACGACTTGGTAACAGCGAAGGTGAAGGGGAACATTTCCTACATTAAGTTCTTGTTATGTGGTAGGTACTGTGCTAGAGGTCTTAACATACGTTGAATGAAAGAGTAATGGCAAGTCAGCTGACCAAATAGTATCCATCGTTTTCGTGGAGAATGTTGTTGCCTCATAATTGCGTTGTTTGCCAAATTAGTAGCTGGTCTTATTTCATCATGAAGACCTCTACCTTGCATCATCTGTTTACCGATCAGATCGTGCACTCATTTACATCTCTTCCATTTTTTGCAGCTAACCCCCAAATGAAAAATGCATATAACTAGACTTAACCACATTAAGTTTGGATAGGCAAATCATAGGAGCAAAGTGCAGGGTTTGAGAGTCTTCCTGCATATAAAGCCTCAATTTAATGTCTTAATTCCTCTAAGACCGAGTAAACTATAAATAGACAAAGGCCTAAATTTAATGTTTGCGAAACATACCAGTTTCAAGTGCAAATAGCTACTTGGAATACGTTTAATTGGAAGGGAATCTAATTAAAACCTTATTATTTTTTTTTTTTTATTGCCACTATTCTTGGAGGTCATTTATAAGATAGAGACAAGAGGGGACAACTCCTATCAACAGCACGCCCTTGCACTCTGTTAACGGCAGGACTGGAACGCCTGGAGGAAACTGCGTTCCGGGGTCTTCCGGAAGCGCCCTCGGGCCGGAGGGTGTGCGCATGCGCGGACGCGGCGCGGGCCCGCACGGGCCGGCCTCGACCCCTGTCGCACCTGAGGGTGACTGCGCACGCGTGGCTACTGAGTGGACGAACCTGGGCGCGAAGGTCGGGTCGCTTCCGCGCTGGTCTGCGGCTTCGGAGTCGGTTGTGGTTTCTTTTTTCCGTTCGTCACCCTTTCGCCAGTGCAGTGAGGGCGGAGGGATTCAGTTAATGGTGTCTGGGGACGGAGGGCGAGCTGCAGATGAGCCGAGAGGGAGCGCGGTCCCTGCGCCGCGTGACCTGGCCTCGTGGGCTGGGGCCCGTGAGGAGCGGCCCAACCTGGGCTTAGGCGGCCCGGGTGCGGAGGAGAAAACTTAACCCCCAGGCCAGGACAGTAAGAGAACTCCGCTCCGGTCAGAAGTGGGATTGGGCCCACTACCCTGTGCTTGGAGCCCCCACACCTGTCTGCCGGGGCCTCAGGAGGCAGGGCCTCTCTGCCGGGCGCGGGGTGTAGAGTGGAGGGGCGAGACCTCAGCCCCCGAGGGGCTGGCGGGGACACGCGACACTTGGCAGTGCACGAGGGCAGTAGCGTCTTAGTGGTACAGTATGATCGAAGTAAAGGACCTGCCTGGGGCCGGGGACACTTCCGGGGTGGGGAGGGGATGATGTGTACGACCGGAAGGGTGTCTTGATCGGGGTTGAGGTCACGTGGAGGTATACGTCGCAGTTCATCGCACTGTACACTTAGGGACTGTATGTGTTTCGCCCTGGGTAAATTTAACCTTTTTTGAAGTTAATTTTTTAAATAACAGGATAAATAGAATTTTAGAAAAGGAGAGGAAAGGAAGCATTTTAGGCAGGGAAAACTACATATGCAAAGATAAAAAGAAAATGAAAGATTATGGCCCTTTTCTGACAGTAAATCGGATTCAGGGTAGAATCATAGGGCAATATGCAAAATATATGTAGGGAACATCTAGATTATTCTTACCTGTTCGCAGAGGGAGCCTCACAGACTACCTCAGATTTCCCCTCTCTCCCACCGCACCCCCCACTTAAGTGCCTGGGATGAATTCTAAGTTAATGCTCACCCCACTAGATCACACCTACTTGACTAAAATAACTTGCAGAAGGCAATACGATACTGTGTGAATTTATACAGTGGGGGAGGGAGTGGCTTGCTTTAAGTAAAACTGATATATAGCAATTGTAGAATTGTATACATTTGAAATGTAATTGGATTTGCATATTGCTCTTTAGGATTACACTAGTTATATTGAGTTAAGTACTGTTTAAAGCAGTAGAAAGCCACCACAGTACACTAGGAGCCTGCTAATCCCTACTGATGCTGCACGTTAATGTGTCCGGCCCTTTGCTCGCTGTTCCCTCTGTAATCCTCACTCTTCATCTTTTCTTCTCCCTCAAGGCCAGGTTAAAATGCCACCTGCTGTTTCACTTCTGTTTTCTGCCGGTACGTGCTCTCTGTTCTGATCCCATGGCACTAAATAGTGCTTTTCTAATAGAAGGCTCACCACATTATCACAATCATTTGTGTGTTTCTCAGCCGTGGCACTGGAGGCGTTTGGGGCCAGACAGTTGCTTGTTGCGGAGGACCGTCTCCTAAATGGTATTTGCCAGCGTTCCTGGACTCTACCCGCTAGATGCCCGTAGCATCCTTCCCAGTTCTGACGAGAAACGTCTCCAGACATGGCCGAATGTTCCCTTTCTGGGGCAGGTGGTTGCAAAATCTCCTGTGAGAACCACGGTTCTCACGTTTGAGCCATGTGCAGCTCAGCATCCGTTCAATAATAAGATGACACAGCACTCCCCAACGCTTTTGGACATGAACATCTCTTTACATCAATTTCATAAACCCACTTAGAAAATTTGTAAACAACACTAAAGATAGGATGAAGTAGTGACTTGAGTAAAAAAATTAGTGTATTGAAACTGAAGTTCTTTTCGTCTGTAGCAATGTTTGTTACATAAGCAAATTTCAATTTTTCCCATTTAACAAGTGATACAATCTTGAACTCACTTTAATAATGTAGAAAACAGTCTGATTGCTAAAGTTGGCAGCCCCTTCATTCTCCACATGTTCCTCCATTGATCTTATCATCATCCAACTCATACTTTATATTTCTATTGCATATAGTCTGTGCCTCACTAGAATGTAATCTCCAAGAGGACTGGGATTTTGATTTCCATCACCAAGAACAGTGCTTCGTACAAGGCAGTTCCTCAATAAATGATTACCAAACGAACGGATTTGATCAGCTTTAGGATAAAATTTTATTTTGAGACAAAATTCATGCTAAGGTATGGATTGAAGTGTAATTGCCTTTTACCGCCATGAAAGTAGACAGTTCTCTTAAACTCCTTTTTGGAGTTTGTTACTTTGCACATAATGTCGCTGTTTTCTTTTTATGGTTTTCATGTTTTCTTTTTTTTTTTTTTAATTTTTTTTTTTTTTTTTTTTAACGTTTATTTATTTTTGAGACAGAGCATGAACGGGGTAGGGTCAGAGAGAGAGGGAGACACAGAATCTGAAACAGGCTCCAGGCTCTGAGCGGTCAGCACAGAGCCCGATGCGGGGCTCGAACTCACGGACCGCGAGATCATGACCTGAGCCAAAGTCGGCTGCTTGACCGACTGAGCCACCCAGGCGCCCCTCATGTTTTATTTCCAAATGATTAGCTAACAGATTTCAAGCTGCAGTTTGAAAGTCCTCTCCACATATGCAGCTGTGGAAAGTGCTTAGTACTAATAAATAAAAATTCAAATATTCCTGTCTGTGACAAGCATATACATATGTACATGTGCCTATATGGACGTACACACACACAATATCTGTACATACAGACATTAACACGTACATACTTTTCTTTTTCATTTACCTCTTCTAGTCAGTATCATGGTACAGCTTTGATCAGAAACTGGTTGTACACTTCAACTCTGCCAGGAGACGTTGGATTTTAATAGTTGCCCAATTCTTTTCCTGAATGAAAGGAACTCTTAATCCTGAAATACCAAACCAAAATGAGACCTTTTAGTAGGTTGCAGATCAGTTTGCTGTTTTCTTAGTCTTTCTCAGTTAGGCATGCACACACACACACCAATCTTTGGAATTTCCACCTGGAAATTCTCCAGCCTGAGAGCTCCTGGTATGCTTTCCTAAAAATTTATTCTTTGTGCTTTTCGCAGTAAACTAAAATTACTAATTTAAAGCCTTCATACCATTCCTCAGTGGGACTTTTGCAGACACCTCAATGTTGATTTAAGTTATTTTTATTCTAAATTAAAACCTCAGAGGTAAATAATTCATCCTGCTTTTGATTCTTCCACAACTACAGAATTTAACACATTCTCAAATTCAGTAGAAACAAAACTATAAAACAACAAAATTCAAATTAACAGTACATTGCAGACATTGGTTTATTGCTGAATTAGTAGGCCATTCTTTTGAAGTTACGCCTAATTTACTTCAAACTGTGTAACACATCAGTTCTCTTACCAACCACTTGATGCAGATGCTGTTTCTTCTACCTTGAGTGCTCTTTCTCCTTTCTTTGCCGAAGGGAGAACTTATTCTTTAGATCCTAGCTTAAATATGACTTCTTCAGGGAAACCAGACAACAGAGCCATGGCAACAATCTAATTACCTTGCTTAACAGTCAGTTGATACCCACTCTAATGACATTTTCCCCCAATATTTTTATTGTGGTAATATACACGTAACATCAAATTTACCATCTTAACCATTTTTAAGTGTACAGTTCAGTAGTGTTAATACGTTCACACTGTTGCACAACCATTGCCACCGTCCATCTCCGGAACACTTTTCATCTTGTAAAACTAAAACTATATACACATTAAACAACTTCCTATTCTTCCCACCCCTTAGCCCCTGGCAACTGCCATTCTACTTTCTGTCTTTGTGAATGTGATGACCCTGGGTACCTCATATCAGTGGAATCATAGAGTATTTGTCTTTTTGTTACTGACTTTTTTCACTTAGCATAATGTCCTCAACGTTCATCCATGGTGTAGCCATGTATCAGAATTTTCTTCCTTTTGGAGTCTGAATGATATTCCTTTGTATATCCATTCGTCTGTTGATAGACATTTGGGTATCAATCAGTCTCTTAAATCTGGAGAACAAAAAGTAGAGTTATAAATTGAAGTTACAGTAATACTAGCATTTATAATTGCCCACATTTACCTTTCCTGAGATCCTGAGATCTTTTTTTTCTACATATGACTCTACACTGTCTAGTGTCCTTTCATTTTTTTTTTAAGTCTATTATTTTGAGAAAGGGAGAGTGCAAGTGGGGGAGAGGCAGAGAGAGAGGGAGAGAGAGAGAATCCCAAACAGGCTCCACACTGACAGTGCAGAGCCTAGTACTTGGCTCAAACTTATGAACTGTGAGATCATGACCTGAGCCAAAATCAAGGGTCAGATGCTTAACTGAATCACCCAGGCATGCCTAGTGTGCTTTTATTCTGACCTGCTGGACTCACTTTACCAATTTTTGCAAGGCAGGTCTAGTGGTAACAAACTTCCAGCTTTTCTTTATCTGTGAATGTCTTAATTTCTTCCTCACTTTTGAAGGACGTTTTCATCAGATGTAGGGTTGCTGGTTGATTTTTTTTTTTCTGTTCAGCATTTTGAGTGTATCAGTCTACTGCTATCTAGCCTCCAAAATTTGATGAAAAATCTGATGATCTTATTGGTGAGCCCTTTTATGTGACAATATGTGACAAGTCACCTCTCTTGGTGCTTTCAAGGTTCTGTCTTTGGCTTTTAATAGTGATTATAATGTGTGTTGGTGTGGGTGTTTTCAGTTTATCATACTAAAGTTCATTATACTTCTTACGTGTTTATAGTTCTTTCACCTAATTTGGCAAGTTTTCAGCCATTATTTCTTTAAAGAATTGCTCTGTCCCTTTCTCTTCTCTTTCTGAGACTCCCACAATGTGTATTTTGGTCCACTTGATACAATGGCCTTAGGTTCTGTTCATTCTGTCTTTTCAGCAAACTCAGTAATTCCAATTATCTTCAAGTTTGCTGATTTTCTGCCCACTGTAATCTGCTTTTGAATTCCTCTAGTGAATTTTTCATTTCAGTAATTGTAATTCCCAGCTCTGGAATTCCCTTTTGATACCTTTTTATGTTTTCTATCTCTGTTGATATTTCCATTTTGTTCATACATCATTTTCTTAGTTTTCCCCATATCTTCATTTAATTCTTTTAGCATCTTTCAGACAGTAGGTCTACCATCTGATCTTTCTCAGGGGTGGTTTCTGTTGGTTTCCTGTGATTGGGCCATATTTTCCATTTTCTTTGTATGCCTTGTAATTTTTTGGTTGAAAACTGGATATTTGAATCTAATAATGTGGGAACTCTGGAAATCAGATTCTCCCCCTTCCCAAGGATTTGCTGTTTTTGTTGTTTTGTTTATTATTTTTGTTTTTTGATTGTTGTAGAGCTGTCTGTGCTGAGTGTCAGCCTGAGGTGTAAACTTATCTCAGTTCTTTTCTGAGCCTCCACCTCTTCCTGGGCATGTACAGTGACCTAAATTCCCCTGTATATGCAGTTGCTTTGTGTAATGATCTAGTCCTTAAATGTCTGGCTCCCAAAAGGAGAAAAAGAGAAAAATAAAGCAAGGAAAGAAGTGTTGGCCCTTTAAATCCCCTGAAAGTTGCTTCAGCTGGAGGTGGAAGTAATGACAACAGTGGGAGCCTTGTGGTAATGGCTGTCTGACTCTGTGTCCCCGCCTCCATGATCAGAAGCAGCAGTTAGTGATCAGAACACAGATCCCCAGTATTTGCAGGACAGAGCCCTTACTGCATACCTTGGCTCCCACAAGTTGCGTACCAACTGCTCCGGGAACTTTTGAAATTGTGTGTTCTTCGGTTTTGTATTTGTTTATTTGGTGTCAGTTAATTACAGGGCCAAACTAGTGGCCAAAGTTGCTTACCCCTTTGCTGCAAACCAGCTCTCATGGGCACATCAAAGTCATATCACGAAGCTCCCAACGGCAAACTGTAGAATGTGTGTTTTTACTTTGCGCCCAATAGGGGACATCCCCACCCAGTTCCTTCCCAGTCATCTTAGCAGTAAAGACAGAGTTCCAGGTCTCTGTCTGCTTCCTTGTCCCCACATATGACAGGTTTCGTGTGGCCCTTCATGGGGCACTGTGCCTCTCATTTCTAGGGGAACTGTGAATAATATTAAACACTTGATAGCATATCCTCTCTCAGCTCTGTATATTAAGACCGAACACAAAGTAGAATCATGTGCACAGCTACCTGACACAGGAATAAGCAGTGGGGGATGGGTAGCCACTGCTGAGCTATGTGCCAAGATTAACTCAAATTAACTGGAAGTTGTCTTTTGGACGAAACTGCAAGCCTTTGAAGAGATTTTAGAGTTCTAAAATAGCTACATCAGGGCACCTGGGTCTCTCAGTAAGTTGAGCATCCAACTCTTGATTTCAGCTCGGGTCATGATCTCACAGTCATGAGATTGAGCCCCATGTCAGGCTCTGCACTGAGCTTGGAGCCTGCTTGGGATTCTCCCTCTCCCTCTCCCTCTCCCTCTCCCTCTCCCTCTCCCTCTCCCTCTCCCTCTCCCTCTCCCTCTCCCTCTCCCTCTCCCTCTCCCTCTGCCTGCCCCTTCCTGCTCACGCTTTCTCTGTGTGTCAAAATAAATGAACATTTAAAAAATAGTCTTTCAGACGTTGAAACACATCAGACAGATTGGGCCAGTACAGTTGTCTAGGTGTGGAGACAGTCCCCCAGAATCCCCTAGTAGCACGCTCTTCTTCACCATTCCTCCCCGCGGATACCACTCAGACAGTGCCAACCCCCAGAACAGCCTCACCTCTTTGTGACTTTATTCTGAGGCTGTAAAATGATGGAAGTGCTGCACGGATGGCTCACTGCATTGCCACCTGCAGTTGGTACGGTGATCCCATTTCATCGAGTCCGAGATGCCATGGACTATAAGAATACCACCACTTTAAGAAAACATGCCCACAATAAACTTCTACACCGTTATTTTAAAGTTACGTCCTGCTTTTAGAGTTGTTAGAATGAGAAAAAAAAAAAAAATAGGTCAAGGATACTTGGACCTCTGTTAGTTTTATAACTTCCTGTGAATCTATAAATATTTCAAAATATAAAGTTTAGAAATTAGAATTGGGTCAGAAAGTAGGAATAGTCTTTTTTCAATTAATTTTTTTTAACGTTTATTTACTTTTGAGCGAAAGCGCATGCGTGCATGCACAAGTGGGGGAGGGTCAGAGAGAGAGAGGGAGACACAGAATCCGAAGCAGGCCCCAGGCTCTGAGCTGCCAGCACAGAGCCCAACGCGGGGCTCGAACTCACGAATGGTGAGATCATGACCTGAGCCAAAGTCAGACGCTTAACCGACTGAGCCACCAGGTGCCCCCCTCCCCAAGTAGGAATATTCTTATATCCAGACTATCTGATTCTTTTCAAAAGGAGGTTATACCAATTTAAATTATTACCTGAATTAGAGTACCAATATCCTTACATTCTCCTCAGCATTGCCATTCTTTTTTACTTGTTTTACTTGTTTTATCGGTCTACTCTGATTTTGGCCATTTGTTTCTCACACTGGGGATATAGAAGCTAATCAAAATATTGATAAGTGGTTTAGTGCCATGATTTGTTTGATGTATATATAAACAAAGCTTTAGTCAGAAAACAAAGGTAAAACTGTACATAGATGTTCATACTACTTTATTTATAGTAACCAAAAAATGGAAGCAATCTTAATATCCTTTAATGAATGAATGTTTAAATAAATTTTAGAGGGGCGCCTGGGTGGCACGGTCAGTTAAGCGTCCGACTTCAGCTCAGGTCACAATCTCACCATCCGTGAGTTTGAGCCCCGTGTCAGGCTCTGTGCCAACAGCTCAGAGCCTGGAGCCTGCTTCAGATTCTGTGTCTCCCTCTCTCTCTCTGCCCCTCCCCCAGCTCATGCTCTGTCTGTCTGCCTCTCTCTCAAAATAAATAAATTTTAGAAGCAGCACATCAGTTTCTATTTTAAGTAAACACACACACACACACTCTGTTTAGGATATATTGAATCTGTTGATCAATTTGGGAACAATTGATACCTTAATAATACTGGTTCATCTAGTTCATGAGCATGGTATACCTTTCCTTTTATTTAGGTCTTTTCTAATTTCTTTCAGCAATGCTTTGGAATTTTCAATATTGAGATCTTAAAGTCTTTTTTTTTTTTAATGTTTATTTATTTTTGAGAGAGAGAGACAGAGCGAGTGGGGGAGGGGCAGAGAGAGAGAGAGGAGGACACAGAATCCGAAGCAGGCTCCAGGCTCCAAGCTGTCAGCACAGAGACCGATGCGGGGCTCGAACTCTGAACTTCGAGATCATGATCTGAGTCAAAGTCCTGCACTTAACTGACTGAGCCACCCAGGTGCCCCTACCCCCACCCCTTTTTTTAATGTTCATTTTTGCAAGAGAGAGGGAGCGAAATTAAGAGGCAGACACATAACCAACCGAGCCACCCAGGTGCTTCAAGATCTTACAGCCTTTATGTTAAATATATTCAAAGCATTTTTATGCTATTTAATGGAAAATTGCTTTTAAGTTTAATTTCTATTTATTTGCTGCTAGAATACAGAAATGTAATTTATTTTTCTGTATTGACCTTGTACTCTGAAATTTCAATAAACTCTTTCTAGTAGTTTTTGTTGGTGAAGTTGGTTATGCTTCCTTAAAATTTTCTAAAAATAAACTTTATAGAGGCGCCTGGGTGGCTCAGTTGGTTAAGTGTCTGACTTTGGCTCAGGTCATGATCTCATGGTTCATGAGTTCAAGCCCTGTGCTGACTGACAGCTCAGAGCCTGGAGCCTGCTTTGGATTCTGTGTCTCCTTCTCCCTCTCTCTCTCTACCCCTCCTAACCCCCCTCTCTCTCTTAAAAATAAACATTAAAACAAATTTTTTTCATAAACTTTATTTTAGAATAGTTTTAGATTCACAGAAAAATTATGAAGATAGCGTGTTGTTCCTATATACCTATACTCCGTTTCCCCTATTATTAACATCTTCTGTTAGTATGGTACATTAGTCACAATTAATGAACAATATTGCTACACTATTGTTAACCAAAGTCCATACTTTATTCAGACATCCTTGGTTTTTATGCAATACTCCTTTTCTGTTCTAGGACCTCATACTGTCTTACTGATAGTCATCGTATTTCCTTAGGCTCCTCTTAGCAGTGACAGTTTCTCATTTTCGTCTTGTTTTTGATGACCGAACAGTTTTGGCAAATACTGGTCAGATATTTTGTAGAATGTCTCTTAATTGTGGTGTGTCTGAGTTTTGGTCATGCTTACACTGGGATTATGTTTTTTGAGGGGAAGACCATGGAAATGAAGCGCTGTTTTCATCACTACATATCAAAGGTACATGCCATTGACGTGAATTATCCCCACTGATGTTGACCTGGTCACATGGATGAGACCATTATTTCCTTAGGATTTTCTCTGTGAATAATCATATCTCCAAATAGGGACATTTCTTCCTTTGCAGTCTTTATGCTTGCTTTTTTTTTTGTCTTTCTGTTTGTTTTGTTTTTTGTTTGTTTGTTTTTGCCTTCTTGCATTAACTGGAAAGGCCAGGATAATGTTAAATGCATGTGGTGACAGTGAACATCCTTCCCTTGTTCCTGAGCGTAGAAAGCATTCAGTGTTTCACCACTAAGAAAGTATGAGGCGTATGTTTTTTTTCAGTGCCCATTTTCAGATTGAGGTTCCCTATTATAGCTAGTTTGCTCAGAGTTTTTAACATGAATGGATGTTGAATTTTGTCAGATTCTTTTGTAGTATCCATGCAAATGATCATGTGGCTTTTCTCTTTTATACTGTTAAACCAGGAGTCAGCAAACTTTCTGTAAAGGACCAGATAATAAATATTTTAGGCTTATCATTAAAAACAACTGTAGGCAAGGGGCACCTACCTGGGTGGCTCAGTAGGTTAAGCATCTGACCTCGGCTCTGGTTGTGATCTCGTGGTTTGTGAGTTCAAACTTTAAAAGGACAACAACTGTAAGCAATATGTAAACAGAAGGGTGTGGCTGTTTTCCAATACATTTGTTGGCAAAAACAAGGCACAGGCTTGATTTGGCCTGCAGGCCATAGTTTCCTGTAGCTAAGATTGTTTGACCAACCTTGAGTCAGGCTTCTGAACCTTCTAGGCCCATCTGTGTACTTTGTAAAATCTAGTTTTAGCAAGAACCTTGCTAAATCAGTTTACCCAGAAACCCACCACCACCACTTACCACCAATGCCCCCAACCCCCTTTGATATCTGATCACCCTCAAAATCTGATGGGGAGTTGAGCCCAGTTATATACTGACACGTGTTCATGTTAGATTTAATCTGGCTTCATTAAACAAGTTGGGAAGGATCCCTTTCTCCTCTGTCTTCTGGGTGATAAAATTATCAACATTTCTTTATATGTTTGATAGAACTCATCAGTGACTCTTCTCAGCCTGGAGCCTTCTACGTAGGAAGGTTTTAGTAACAAAATTAGCCTATCTTTGAATGTAAGCCTATATGTTCCTTAAACGAATAGTTTAATTTTACTTGTTTTTGAACTTTATAAATCTATCATAGTGTATATACCTTGTGTTTTGCTCCTTCTCTTCCTAGAGGGGAAACTGCTTGTTCATAGAACGCTTATTTATATTTCTAGCTTAATTTGTGTGACCAGATATTTTATTAGTTAACTTTTACAGGTAAGTCTTTGATGAAGAAAGGAAAGGGAATCAACAGACTATTAGCACGTGAAAATACACTGTCAGTAGTTGGTATATACAGGGTTTTTTTGGTCTTGGTTTTGGTTTTTTGGTTGTTTTTAGGAATGGCTGTCTCTTTGATTTTGAAAAGGAGAAAAAAAGCATCAAGCAGTTATTTCTCATTTGAAATGGCTGCTCAGCATCTTTTAAACTCTCTTCTTCCTAAGCATCGGGATTCGCCAGGTTCAAATGGTGTTTTACCAGCTGCCCTTGGTAGGTGGCGCAGGCGGAAGGCCAAGACTGTCCATCAGCTACACCCCCAGAGGTCTTGGAGGAGGAAGGGAGCAACGTGACGAATTTTCTTGAGGAGTCTCTGCTGAAAAGTGTAGACTTTGATGTAAAATGTGACACAAAGCAAATGGAGTGTTGTTGTTACTCTCTTAGATAACTTTTGACTTAAAAATGTGTTTGGCAGCCCCTGGGTGGCTCCGTCAGTTAAGCATCAGACTCTTGATCGTAGGTCATGATCTCACAGTTAATGAGTTTGAGCCCCACGTTGGGTTCTGTGCTAACAGCACAGAGCCTGCTTGGCATTCTCTCTGTCTCCCTCTCTTTCTGCCTTTCCCCTGCTCGCTCTCTCTCTCTCTCTCTCTCTCTCTCTCAATAAATAAACTAAAAAAACTGTATTGACCTGTGTAGTAAGCAATATGACCTCAGTCAAAGGGAAGTTTGGCCTTTGTCATGGCTCTTGGGATGTAACCTTTAAACACTTAAACTTTCCCAAGTGATAGGAAGGTCTTTGTTATTCATGGAGGTCCCTCAGGTCACATCCAGCCATCCTGGTTGGGGGGCTGGAGGCTGACTTCAGCCGGGTGGGCAATAGTTCGGGTGGGCAATAGTTCGGTCACTCAGGCCAGCATGACAAAGCCTTAATCAAAGCCTGCAGAGCTTCCTTAGCTGGCAGGACTCTGTGCGTATTGTCCCACATCCCTGCTGGGAGGGTGATGCTTCCTGAGGGCCACGGGAGCTTCCTGTTTGGAACTCTCCTGGACCCTGCCCTACGCACCTCTTCCTTTGGCTGGCTCTAATTTGTATCCTTCCCTGTAATAAATGCAGCTGTGAGTATAATTGCTTTCAGTGAGTGCTGAGTCTTTTTTGCAAATTAGTGGATGTGAGGGTGGTTTGGGGAACCCTCTGAACTTGGAGAGGTCAGGAGTCCTTGGGCAGAATTTGCTGTCCAGACCAAGCTTGTGGCTTAACCTAGCAGTCTGGCTAACTCCAGTGGTACCACAAGAAGTGACTGGCCTGGCCATCCGTTCCTGCAAGACATCTTCCTTTTCTCCCTCCCTGTGTTTTACTTCTTCCCTTTCTCTTTGTCATTCCTTTAAATTTCGATACTAATTTCAGTTACCCTGTCAATAACACCCCTGAGCCTTAGATCACCTGAACAGTGACACTCGTGGGTGGAAAGATCTCTGATTCAGAGAGTCCACAGTGAGTGTCTGCACATGGCCATTGCAGTGCCTGAAAAAAACCAAATATGTCTTTAGATATTTATGGTAAAAAAAATCATTCTGCAAGGAGTCTTAAAAATGGGAGAATCTCATTTGTAAAAATGATACATGTAAAGGAGAAGCCTGTATTTGTTAAGCTGTGGTTTAGTAGGAGACCTCTGTGGATGTTTGATCTCAGAAATTTAAAATATGAGTTTCCCTTATAAAACCCACTCCCAGGGGCACTTGGATGGCTCAGTTGGTTGGGCATCTGAGTCTTGATTTCAGGTCAGGTCATGATCTCACAGTTCTTAGATGTGGGTCTGAGCCCCACGTCAGGCTCCACGCTGAATGTGGGAGCCTGCTTGGGATTTCTCTCTCCGTCTCTCTCTGGCCCTCCTCTGCTTGCTCTCTCTCTAAAATTAAAAAAAAAAAAAAAAAATTTTTTTTAATTAATGAAAAACAAACAAAAACCTCACTTCCAGTTTGGATCCTTGCTGTGAGATAAAAAATTTCTAAATTGCTATTTTTGTAAGTTTATTTATTTATTTTGAGAGAGAGAGAGAGAGAATGTCCTGTGCAAATGGGGGAGAGGCAGACAGAGGGAGAGACGGAGAACCCCAAGCAAGCTCCGCACTGTCAGCTCACAGAGGCTCACAGAGCCTGACGATGCAGGGCTCCGGGCCCACAAACCGTCAGCCTGACGATGCAGGGCTCCGGGCCCACAAACCGTAAGATCATGACCTCAGCCAAAATCAAGAGTCAGAGGCTTCAATGACTGAACCACCCAGGTGTCCCTCTAAATCGCTATTTGATGGGAAAGGAAAAAAAATACCCGCACAACATCTTTGTTCATTTACTTGCAGGTTACAGACGATTCGTGAAATGAGTGACTCTGAGGATGATGATGTCCCCCGGCTATCTTCCCACGCCTTAGCAGCCCTCCAGGAATTTTATTCTGAGCAGAAGCAACAAAGCAACCCAGGCGGGGATGATAAATATAATATTGGAATAATAGAAGAGAACTGGGTAAGTGCATTCCACATGTCTCAGGAAATGTGGGTGAGCTGCTTGCCGATTCTGCACCTGTCCATCCGGTCTGGTGTTTGCGTCCCGCCTCACACCCACGTCTGCCTCACCTGCCCCTCAGGAGCTGATGTCCTGTGTGCGCTGCTAAGACAGAAAGCAGTCCCCAAACATTGAAGACTGTTTAAATTTTTTTTTTTTTTTTAATGTTTATTTTTGACAGAGAGAGAGACAGAGCATGAACGGGGGAGGGGCAGAGAGAGAGAGGGAGACACAGACTCCGAAGCAGGCTCCAGGCTCTGAGCTGTCAGCACAGAGCCCGACGCGGGGCTCGAACTCCCGGACCGTGAGATCATGACCTGAGCCGAAGTCGGACGCTCAACTGACTGAGCCACCCAGGCGCCCCCCATTTAAGACTGTTTAAATGCGGATTTTCCTGGTTCTGATGGTCAGGCTGGTTGGTGGTCAGACAAGGGGACTTTTCAGACAGGGGGACAACATGTCACTTGTGACCAACACAAACTTGTGCTTCCTTCTGTGCACAGACACTTGCGGTTGGTTTTTCTGGTGCCCATTATCCTTGTGGAGGGGGTAAAATATAATACTGCGGTAAATGGGGTAACTAATTTAAACGTGCAATGAAACTCATTTAAATGTGCAATGAAAAAAGATGAAAGGGAGTTCTGAAAAAGATATTAATAGGTTCTGGTGCATAGTATGTATTTAAATTATATTTTTATGGTATAAATAAAAATGGGAATTAAAAATGGGAATTAATTAAATGAGTGGAGGGAAACTAACCTAAGCTAGAACCTAGAAGTGTAAGCTTTTGAAGGAGACCGTTTGAAGGAGATACACGAAGCTTGGGCTTTTTGTCTGTGCCTGCCCCTCAGTAGTGGGTTTGTCTCTGTCCATCACTTCCCACCTAGAAGGAATCTCTCACACTCTTTTTTTTTTTTTTTTTTTTTAACATCCTTTTACATTTTGTGTCGAGTTTGGATCTCTTAAGTTGTATTAAATTCTCCTATTTACCATCTGTTTGAAACTGACTCGATAAAAATGTTTCTTTACATTTACACTAAATTTTCCACCTACACAAAAGCCTCTTTCTAACAATTCCCCTTCTTTACATGCTTTTGCCTTGTAGCTTGATGCTTTTGTAGGTGGTGAGTATCAGAAACCTGAAGGACCGCATTATTCTTTCTCCCTCTCCCTCTGCTTAATGTTTTAAGTATTATGTGCTTTTTTTTTTCTGATTCTAAAAGTAATCCATGGTTGTTGTAGAAAAATGTAAAAACATGAACACAAAAATAAGTTATTCCTAATCCCACTACTTAGAATTAAGTATTTTTATAATTTTGATACTTTGTTTTGTTTTGTGTATAAAATTGAGGAAATCTCATAGGAAGCAAAAAGAGAAAGAGAATGATGCAAGTGCTGAAAAGAAAACATTTTGTACAACTAGAGGATGAATCCAGGAGGCTCAGTATTTAACTAATTGGATGGAATTCTAGAAAACTAGAACAGAAAATAAAGGGGAGAGGAAATCTTCAAAGGGGAACATTAGAAAACTTCCCAGACCTGAAGATTCTCACGAAGACGCATGGTTACAGGACTCTGAAAATTCTGTATGCAGGTGACAAGATCTTAGAACCTTCCAGAGGAAAAGCAGGTCACCTACAAAGTCTCAGGATGAGTCACACCACACTTCTCAGTAGCTTTGTTAGAAACTAGAAAAAAGTGGGGCAGTGTCTTCGGTATTGGGAGTAGAATTTTGTTCAGCCCAGATTTCAGCTTACTCAAACGTGAAGGATAAAATAAAAACATTTTAGATACAGCAAATCTCATGGTATTGGCCTCCGGGACACTGCTTCTCTGAAGCTGCCAGAGTATGTTGGAAGATTTAGAGGTCGGCTCAGAGAAGCAAGCAAATGATACATTTATTAAGTCTAGGAAGAATAAAAGGTTCCATCCTAGAAGGATATGTGTCATTTGGCCCCACAATGAACACTGGCAATGATTTTAACCAGAAACAGGTTACAACCATATGGGGAGCATGAGGGACAGAGAAGGGTGTGCATGACAGAGCAATATCCTCATCTGTCATAATATAATACATTGTATAAAGTGGAAAAATCAAGAGATAGCATTTAGGGGTGCCTCGCTGGCTCAGTTGGGAAAGTGTGCAACTCTCAGTCTTGGGGTCGTGAGTTCATGCCCCACATTGGGCGTAGAGATCACTCAAACAATAAACTTTTAAAAAGAGCATTTAAAGCATAATATTTGGAAATATGGAGACAGATGATCAAAGGAAGAGTTGAAAGGTGCTTCTGAGGAGTGGAACTCACTGGTGGGGAGACGTGGGGCAGGGACTGTTGTTTTTCTTTGTAAGCCTAGTAGTGCATTTGACTTTGAAAGCCATGTTGGTGCAGCACATTGATTAAAAGGAGGATTTTTATTTTCTAGAAGGGTGTGAGGAGAGCCAAAACACACAGCTGTGCCCTGACAAGGCTGGAGTGAGGGAGAAGGGCAGCTTGGTAGCCAACTGCCGAAAACTGTACCCAGATCAAGTGAAGTAGAACACCACGCCCCCCACCCCCACACCATGTGCGCGTGTGTCCTGGGGCTTTCCTCCAGCTTCCTAAGCAAGGAGGGCCGGGGCTCGGCATTGTTCTGCAGCTGCGAATGTTTAGACGTGAATTCATATTCACATATATCCAAATGAATATGTACATTCTGTCTTCAGAAACATTTATCTGCCTTGGTGTTTTCTAGGTAAACAGCCACACAATGTGCAAATGTTAGCAGTTTTACTTCTTTTTTGACTGTCACTCGCTTATTTCGTCTCTTGCACTAATGCAGTGGCTGGATCTTGCAGTAGAATGTTGAATGAGAATATTGAAAGCAGACATTCTTGCCTTCTTTCTTATCTTATGGGGAAAAAATAGATCTTTCATTTTTGTAAGGCTGTTGGTTTTTTCTCGATGCCTTGTATCAGTTTAAAGAAGTTCCTTACTATTCCTGCTTTTCTAAGAGGTTTTTTTTTAATCATGAAGTGGTGTGGAACTTTGTTAAATGTTTTTTGGTTTGCACTTGTTGAAATGATCATATGTTTTGGAAATGTTTTCAAAGCTGGACTTAAGAGCCATCAGCGGACACTGGCCGCACACACTTGCCTCCTCCCACCACTGGCTCCTGGCACGGCCATTCCAGAGGGAGGCCTGCTGGAGAAATGGGCCTATTCCATTGCAGGAGAATCCACTTTTCCCCTTTAAAATTTAATTTAGAAACGTGAGTGGATGATTAAGGATCACTAAAAAGTTGAAAGAAAATCGGTAACCAGCGTGAAGAGAAGGAGCAAGATGACAGCTTACCCCTAAGGGAAAAGACAAGTAACTCGGGAAGTCCTCATAAGGTAAAGAGAGGAGGCGGTGGAAAAGGACCACGGACTGAGTTTCGCTCCTCTCATCCCTGTGGTGGTATTTCACACGTTCTTCCATCCTCTGTTTGTGGTTCTGCTAGCGGGTAGTTGATCCTAGAGGCTTAATCAGACTCAGGTTCAGTTTTTGGGGGCAAGAGTCACACAAAGGCGGGAGTATGTTCTTCCACCAGCAGAAACGTTGACCGTTGTCTCCTTCTGTGGTGTCAGCAGCCGCTGGTGCTCAATGCCTAGATTCCAGTAATTAGGGCCTTCTGTTACTTAAAATAATTCCAAAGAATAGTTAGTTTTAAAAAGAAAAAAACACTTGAAACGTATGCACATTGGAGTGGTAGACGTACATTAAAAGGACGGAATGTATGGCAGTTGTCAACTGATTTCAAGTCACTGCTCTGTCACAGCAGTTGAGCCAGTTTTGGTACAGCCAGGAGACCGCTTTGCGACTTGCCAAGGAAGCCATTGCAGCCGCGGGAGAATGTGGCAGGTAAGGTCCGGATTTTGTTTCTCTTCTGTCTTATCTGAATTGATACTGAATACGTCCTTCCAAAATGAGCAGCGGTTTATAAGAAGTGGGAACCGTAGCTGTAGTCCATGGTTTGCAGGACATGACAAATTGAGAACTGCTCCAGTGCTGAAAACTCAGTTCCTAAACAGGAATACAGAAATCCGTTCATTGTAAGATGTCCTACCTCTTCTTTATTTTAACATTTTCTAATCTGTTTCTTACCTTTATACTCCTAAAGTTTGTTTTCCTTTTAAAAAGAAAAAAAAATTGTTTTTTTTAATGTTTATTTATTTTTGAGAGAGAGAGCGAGAGCATGCGCTCACGCGAGCTGGGGAGGGGCAGGAAGAGAGAGGGAGACAGAGGATCCAAATCAGGCTCCGCGCTGTCAGCGCGCAGAGCCCAATGACATGGGGCTCGGACTCACCAACTGTAAGATCATGACCTGAGCTGCAGTCGGTCACTTACCCAACTGAGCCACCCCGGTACGCCTAAAAGAAAAAAAATCTTAATGTTTGACTTCTGAAGTTTTAAAAATACAGGTTTTCTTTTCTGTCACTTCAGTTTTTATCAAAATTTTCACATGCATATAATTAACGTCAAATGGTCCTACCAGGCTTGTTCAGAAACCATATCCATGTTGCTCATTTGCCCCTTGTGCACTCCCCTCCCCTTTCCTGCTCCCTTTCAGGGACGCTTTTGGCATTTACAACCATATTTCTAAATACATGCTTATATTGGCACTTCTTGACCTGTCTGTCGCTTGTAGACGTTATTTCTTTGTCGTAGACTCTAAGCCTAAAGTACTCTCTTGTCCAGCGAGAGAGCGGATGCAGGATTAAAAGCGAGAGATGACTATTGTCCGGGAAAGGACAAGAGCCCTGAATAAGGGTCCTCGCTCCGTTTTTATTAGGATCAGAAGGCTTACAAACATGGTGGTGGACGTGCACAGAGACCATGAATCTGTGAACATTAACTCATGGACGCGAGGGAAAGGGGGTCTTGAAGATATTCGGGTTTAGGGGTTTGGGTTAATACAAAACAAAATCCTGGGGGCTGGCCAGCGGAAGGTTGTTTACAGCGGACATGAGGCCCCACCTCTGTTTATTTTAGCTAGCCTAGGGGCTGAGACAGGTAGAGCAAGTAACCTCAGGGTTAACAAGGCACCTTTCTTTTGTGAGTCAGCTCCTCACCTGCAGCCTGCAGCCTAGCAGTCTAGAGCCCTATTTACCTGTTTACCTAACTTGGTCCTTCCTTCCTGTGAAAGCAGCTTTCTGCTGTAGTACTAAATTGGGGGGCACTTTCGCCCTGAATACCTAATCTTGCTTACCTCATATACCTTTGTCTTGGGGGCCTTTGCCCCCCTCTCTGTTCTGGGGGCCTTTGCCCCCCCTCACTTTATTCTGGGGGCCTTAGCCCCTCTTCTCTATCCTTATTCACCTAATCTTGTTTACCCAAACTTGGGTGTGAACATCCTACGGCTTTGTAATTCTCGATGCCTTGTTAACGCATTGGTGCAAGCCCAGGGAAATTTCTAAGCTTACTCCCCACATTTCTTGACTTCTCACTATGGAGCGTGAGGATTTAGCTCTCTCTCATACTCCACAGCTGCCACAAGTAGGCATGCTTTTTGTTCACACTCCTAATAGATTTATCCTCATCTTGGTTAGAACAGGGTTTATATTATGCCAGCATAAATGTTCTTCACAGTTGAACCTTATTCTTTTCCTTTTCTGTATAATTTTTCATTTTTCTGAAGAAAATAATTCTATTTTGTATGTATTTCTGTGTCCGTATCATAAATTAACTTTAAGACGCTCCACGAATCTCCTATCAGTAAATTCAGATGTGTTCCAACTCTGTGAAGGAAGTTACTCCCAAGGCTTTGCAAGCTGCTCTTATCTGGACTCGTTGATGTCTGGCTTTGCTACAGGTCTTACTTACCTTGGTGTTCCCTTCACCATCATGCGTCAGAGCCTTTTGCCTCTCTCTTGTTCTGGGTTCCTGTTTCCTGTACCCTAGTTCTTAGTTTACAGCCTTACTTTGGTTGGTACATCCTTCAATAGCTTCCACAGAAAAGGTACATGGGAGGGAAGTGGTTAAACCTTTCGTGGCTACAAATACTTTTATTCTATCCTTCCCCTTGGTTGTGATAGTTTTGTTGGGTATCTCTTCCAGGTTTTGAGGGCATTGCTTCATTGCCTCCAGGTTCCCGTAGGTGCTGTTGAGAAACCAACGCCATTCTGATTTCTTACAGGAAAACCTGTGTTTTCCCATCCCTGCCCACTACAAGCTTAGGGTTTTCTCTTAATCCCAGGATTCGTTGGGTCTTGCTGTGGTGCTCTCATCTGTACTGCTTGGAGAACCTTTCATTCTTTTAACTCAGGTCCTTCAGTTTGGGGAAAGTTTTCTGTCACAGTCGCAGAGGGGCAGACACCTAGAGACTTGGGGTAGGGAAGAGAATCCCGGGAATGAGCTTCTTAAAGAGACCTTTCAATGAACCCTCCTATTCCTAGCCCCACCTTCACCCCCACTTCTTGAGTGACCTGGTCCTGCAGCTTCCGGAGCCTCTGAGGGCCCTCGGACGTAAACCAGGTTGCTTCTCAGCTTACCTATGACACCTAGTTTGGGATTTGGCTTTTTTGGGTCCACTGTGCCAAATACCAGCTATCCCTTTGCTTTGCTGCTTTTTTTTTTTTTTTTTAAGTTTATTTCTTTATTTTGAGAGGGAGAGCGAGCAGGGGAGGGGCAGAGAGAGAGAATCCGACAGACTCGGCAGTGGCAGCCCAGAGCACAGCGCAGGGCTCGAACTCAGGAGCCACGAGATCACGACGGCAGCCGAAGTCTGACGCTTAACCTACCGGGTCACCCAGGAGCCCTGCTTTTCTGCCTCTCTTAAGGGGTTTTTGTTTTGCTGGCTGGTTGGTTTGTGTGGGGTTTTTGGTTTTTGTTTGTTTGTTTTGGTCTCCTCTTGAATTCTCTTTGCTCTTGGCGGTTTATGCTTAAACAACAAAACAAAAGAATTTTACTCATGTTTTATTTAGTAGGTTTTCATGAGGGAGCAAATGTAAATGAATGTGCGATGTCTGCATCTTAAACTGGAAGTCCTAAATTTTTGGGGTTTTTTTGTTTCTGCTGCTCTTTTTCTTTTAACATTGTATATAGATGCTTATTGGGTTCTTCTTAATGACAGTATTTACACATATTTTCTTTTTTTCCATTAATAAAGGGCTTTGGAAGAAATTTATTTTTTTCTGAAAAGCATCTTCAGTATTTTTTCGAGCTCTGTCGTAATATTCAAAATGAATAGTAATAGTAGCACTTATTGAGCCCTTTCTGTGCGCCCTCTCCACTGTTTGCGTGCTCTCGGGGGACGTCCCATTTAAGCCTCCATCATACTCCCCATCGAGACTCCAGGGCTCCGGTCGCATCCCCTGCGGAAGGTGACCTGTTGCTGCATGATAAAGGTCACTGCCTCCCCCAAGGTCATCGCCATCCCGCTCTCAGTCCCTGTTGCACCTCAGACCACTTTCCTTTTGCCCCAAGTACGTGCTTTGGAATTGCGTGCAGGTCTGTGGTGACAGACTCTCGGACTTTGCTTGTCTGAAACTATCTGTAGTTCACCCTCTTTCTCAGAAGATATTTGCCTGGGTCGTGGCCTGTTATCTTTGAGCACAGTGAGGACATCGTCCCACGTCCTCTGCCTATCTCCTCACCAGAGCTCTGGCAGCACCTGGACTGGGGGCCCTGCTGGCCCTTGTGTCCCTGGGCTGGGACACGCGTGTTTCCCATAGAAGCGTGTGTATCATCGCCAGAGTGTATCACACGCTTCAGTGCCCTGGGGCTGAGAAGGCTTTTTAGCCAGGCACGGGGACCCACCCGGTCCGTGGAACATGGTTTCTGTTCAGAGATGCATCTGCTAGTTTTAAAGTAGCTTGTCCGTACTGCGATTGAATTTTAAGGTATCTTTGCAGAAAACTGGAGCTATTGAGGCATCATTTGGGATTTTTCTTCCTAGATTATGAATATTACAAAGTAACATCAGGGGCTCCTGGGCGGCTCAGTTGGTTGAACATCTGACTTCGGCTCAGGTCATGATCTCGCAGTTCATGAGTTTGAGCCCCACATCGGGCTCTGTGCTGTCAGTGTGGAACCTGCTTTGGATCCTCTGTCCCCCTCTCTCTCTGCACTTGCCCTGCTCACTTTCTCTCTCTCTCTCTCAAAAATAAATACTTAAAAAAAATAAAATTTTTTTAAAAAGTAACTTCAAAAGAATTAATTTGAGACTAAAAGTATTTGAAATAAATGTTGAAATGAGGACCAACATGAAAATAATAAGCAAATTTAAGCCTTGGGCTTTCTAACTTTCTTGCTAATGTGTTCCTAATGTTTTACATTTTTTACTAGAAAAGCACATTTATTTATCCTTTCATACCTTATGAGTTGCAGGATTTTTAAACACCGTATTCCTTAAAAGCGAAACAGTATAGTTTTCTCTTGAAATTTACTGCCTTTACATTAGCTTGCACTGTGATTCCCTTTGAAGAGCTGAACACAGGACCTATTTTTTTTAGTGAAGCCGTTGTTATTTGATACCAGTAGCTCTCCATTAAAGATCTTCCATGAATTTGTTCCTTTTGTTTTCTAGAATAGCCTGTGTGAGCGCCCCCAGTGTGTACCAGAAACTGAGAGAGCTACACAGAGAAGACTTTTCTATATACATCTTTGAATATGACAAAAGATTTGCTATATACGGAGAGGAGTTTGTCTTCTATGATTACAATAATCCATTGGATTTACCTGAAAAAATTGCTGCACACAGTTTTGACATCGTAATAGCAGATCCCCCCTATCTCTCCGAGGAATGTCTCAGGAAAACGTCAGAAACCATCAAGTATCTGACTCAGGGCAAGATTCTGCTGTGCACAGGTAGGTGCCGGATTGCACGACTCACGAATGTTGACCAGGAGATATTCCAGTCTTAGGTTCCAGGAGTTGGAAGCGATCTTAGAACTCAAATCCTGAATCCACCACTCACTGTGTGACCTCAAGCAAGTTATATAACCAGTCTCTCTGTGCCAGGTTTCCTTATCTGTAAACCGGGACTGGTAACACTACCCTCCTTTCAGCGTTATTGGAATTAAGTGACATGATACACACAGGGTGTGGTCTGGCACATGGTGAGTGTGCTCTGAGTGTTATTTTTACTCACCCTCATCAGGAATAGTAGCAGTGTTTGATCCAGCCTTACATGTGATGAGAGAAATGTGGAATTGATAACGTTAAGCTGAATTGCCCAAGGTCACAGAGCTAGACAGTAGGTTAAATTGATCTCACCAGCAGAAGAGTTTTCTTACTGGGGAGAGTGGCGTTCTTTCTTAAGGTGGACATGCGGAGCGTTGGCGGAGAACTAGAACGTCACCTCATGGTCTGTCTCCTTGGGGCGGCCGGCGTCCAGGGCCCCTCAGGCTGGGCCGAGCCGGGAGCAGAGCTGCAGGGGGTCTCTTGTCCCTGAAGCTGGGGAATTGTCACGAAGGTGACTCTGGTTGTCACAAGTAATATTTACCTAAGGGTTATCAATTCAACGGTTGTTGCTAGCCCTTTGTGCCAGCTGCCAGGCGGGGGCCCCGGCTTCGTGGAGCCTACCTTTTAGTTTTAGAAGATGGGCTAAAAAACGTAACCGGACAGATGGGAGAGGTGATGACCAATTCTGAGAATGTAGTGAAAGAATCAGAAGGGCCCGGCAGGCACTGAGAACCATGAGGGGTGTCCTTCAGGCCGGGCAGGCAGGGGTTCTTAGAGGAGTAGCACTCCAGGGGAGACCTCGAGGGGTGGCCCCCAGGGCCTGTGGCCCCTGGTTCTTAGAGGGGTGCGGGGAGCCCTGCCCCATCGCGTGTGCCGGTAGCACGGCTGGAGTGGGGGGAGGGGGCGAGAGGGTCCCTTACAGGTGACAGCTGCCATTGTTGGGACCTTCATTGAAAGCTGTCGGCCCCCAACTGATGGGACCCAGTTTGCCTCAAGAAGTGCACTTTCACTCTGCGCCGGAAAGGATTTAGGGCACAGGTGGGAGCAGGCCCTGTGAGGGCGTGTCCAGCTGAGACAGGCGTGGACAAGGTGTGGCAGTAAAAAGGCGGGCGGGGGTGGAGCGAGGTGAAGGCAGAAGAGCCCGCTATGCTCGGATGTGGAGGGAAGGGGAGAATCTGGGGCGAACCCTGGGTCTCCTGCCTGTGTGAGCTGCACAAGCACTTTCTGCAGTGGGGTGTCTCGGGAGAGGTGCTCAGAGACACCCAGGGGCTGTGTCCACAGCGGTGGCCGTGGGCCAGGCCGTGGGTGGGACGTGGGGACCAGTCAGCCAGAAGCTGGTGTGAATGAGTGCCGATGAGTTTGCAAGATTAGATGTGAATGAGAGTGGGGTTCTTGACTCAAAGTTGGAAAACACTAGTTCCTAGTAATTATTTTTACTCTCCTTATGTTACTTTGTGGAATGTGCCTTTATTTCTAAATTTCTAAGTGTCTCAGTTTTGTAGAGGTAGGAAAACTGTTTTTTAAAAAGGAGGGGCGCCTGGGTGGCTCCGTCGGTTAAGCGACCAACTCTTGATTTCGGCTCAGGTCATGATCTCATGGTCGTGGGATCGAGCCCGGAGTCAGGCTCCGTGCCGAGCTGAGCGTGGGGACTGGGATTCTCTCTCTCCATCTCTCTCTGCCCCTCCCCCACTGGTGCATGCACACGCTCTGTCTCAAAAGAAACTTAAAAAACTTAAAGCAAAAAAAAATGTTAATTAAAAAGGAAAAAAGTAGGTAATTTGCAAATTTGTTGAAGAAAGTGAAAAAGGGTATAAAGAATTGACCTTCCCCCATATTTATTGAGTGATATGATCATCTCATTACCTCGCGTATTCTAGTCTAGAACCCCTCACCCCTCGTGGTGGCACAGTGGTTGGTATTTCAGGCTTCGAGTTCACTGGGTTTGTTCCCTTCAGGTGCCGTCATGGAAGAAGAGGCAGCGAAACTTCTTGGCGTGAAGATGTGCACATTTATTCCAAAACACACCCGGACCTTGGGAAATGAGTTTCGCTGTTATGTGAATTACGATTCTGGACTAGACCGTGAAATCTCAGTGTAGATAGTAACATAACACAGTAAAGGATCCTATGTGACGTTTCTCTCTCACTATTTCCTTGGTAGATTGAAAAGCTATAACCTCCTCCTGTCCCCTAGAATGGGGCTGGCTCTGGCCTGATTTCCAAAATAAAGAATACAGCATCTCATCATGACTTCCTTGTTGCCAGGGCTCGGGATGGCTTTGCCAACTTGAGTCTGTGGATTTGTCCTGGGAAGAAATCTTAGAACCTGTCTAAAATCCGCTCTCCTCACCTAAGTACAGGTTAAAGCCAAAGTACAGACAGCTTAGTGGCTTGGCCAAGGCCTGGATTAGGACCCAGGCCTCTGCCTCAGGCCATCTGCCCCCTTAACAGGCCCATTCTGGCTCTCCCCGATGGGCTGCTGATTCTTCTCGGCAGCTTTCCTGGGGCATCGCAGGACTTGTGAAGGGGACCGTCATCTGATCTGCCCCTGAAGGAGATACCACTTACCTCCGTGAAAGGAGGTGATGATTCTTGGAAGTAGTATTAATTCATAATCCTCGGAACTAGAGCCTTCTGGATTTTTCCTTCTTGTCCCTATTTATGGAGGGATGACAGGAGCGCAGCCCGGGTGCCGCACGCTCAGCACCCCCCTCCCCCGCACCCTCAGCTAAAGCCACGTCAGCTGCTCCGAGCTGCCGAGAAAGTGCCATCAGCAAACCAAACACTACAGCAAAAAGGAGGTGAGAAGTCTGCTGGCCTCTGTTGTGCTGCAGAAACTGTTCATCACGCATCCGCATCACAGAACATGCCTCTTCAGCTACCCAAAGGAATGATTTGCTGATGCCTGCCACTGGATGGATTTCAAGGGCCTTGTGCTGAGTGAAGAAATCCAGTCCCCAGAGGTTACCTCCTGTGTTTCCATTTATATAACAACATTCTTGAATGGAGAGCAGATTGGTGGTCGGCAGAGGTTACGATGGGGGTAGGGGGTGGGTGTGGCCATGAAAGGGAGACCTTCATGGAACTGGTCTGCATCTTGACTGTGCAGCGGTGACACAAAACTCCGCAGACGGTGTCACGCAGAACACACGTGCACACGCACGCATACCACTGGTGAGCTCTGAGTCAGGTGTGTGGGCGGTACGGATGCCCATTCCCTGGCTGTGGTCCTGCGCTTATGTAAGATGTTACCACTGCGGAGAACTGGGGAAAGGACACACAAGACCTCTCTGTAGTAATTCTGCAATTTCCTGTGAAGTCAGAATCATTTGCAAATAAAAACTTAAAAAATAACCCCTCTGGGAAAGGAATAACACTTCCCACCTCACGTGACTCGCTTTGCTATCGAAACGTGAAAGGCAGCAAAATGTGTCGCTGGCCGGCAGAGCTTTATGTTCTCTCTGACCTGGTTTCCGGCAGTTTCCCCGCCGAAGCGCTCTGGCCCCAGGTCCTCGGTGGGGCGGTGGACCCGCAGTGCACGTGGAGGGGGAGCGGGAAATGTTGGCTCTTGAAAATCGGCGAAGGGGGGATGGCCGCTCCCCGCGGGAAACCCCGCCTGTCCCAGAGAGCCTCGTGCGTGTGCCCAGGAAACGGGGGGGGGGGGGGGGGGGGCTTGCCTCCGCCTGTTAACTTTTCAGTCCTCTATTGTTCTACTTTGGGATAAGTTTTCATTTACTTAAAAAAAATCACTTGGTATTTTTATGAGACATTTATATTTTTATCGGTGTATCGGCACCTGGCACATGTGAAGGGTTCAATAAATGTTCTTTAGAAAATAACCCCCACCTTATTATTTCCTCATGAGTCAGTTTAGTAAAAATTACCTAGGCCACCGACAAATAAATGTTAGTAACAAATCATGTATACAAACGTAATGTGTAACTTAGGAATTGGGGGCACATAGCAGCCTAGAAATACAGAATTTTAGCTTTCCTAGAAGTCTAGCCTTTAGATGACGAAGAGAAACCTTATTCTTTCACAGAGGGTGGGGGAGGGAAGGGACAAGGCTCAGCGCATTAAGCCTGCAATCACGTTGAATAACAGGCGGCCAACGCGTGTTTTATTGCTGCGGACCCCTTGCATGATTTCAATTTTAGGAAACCTGTGTTCACACGTGGCCGCTTCTGGATTTCATCAGAGGCCGGCGTCTCTACCTCTGGAGTCTTGGGAAACACGAGGCGGGGCTGCCGTGCCCCTGGCCTCTGGCTGGCACACACGGGGCACAGGAGCAGCGGGGTGGGAGGAAGGGGTGCCCATGCTGCCCGGAGGCCTGGAAGTAAGCTTCCTGAATTCTTGGGAGCACCCTCGCCTCTCACACCCGACCAAAGCACTTCAAAAGCTGAAAAGGACACGTTTGTAAAGTCCTTTGCTAATTCAGAGATTTGCACCGAGCCACGAAGTAACCATAGTAGGAGGGGAAAGAGGGAGGATGATAGTATCCGGTCTGCTGACCGCCGTGAAGTCCGTACAGCTACTCGGCTGCGTGTTTGGGGGCGATGGGAACGCGGACAGCTGGAACGAACGAAACGCCGGAGTCACTTTTGAAGCCCCGTTTCAAACGGACACTTCATGCTCTTCCCTTTCTCAGAGCAGGAACCGGGGGCCAAGAATGACCCTTCTCTCCCCTTCGCCTTTGCTACAAGACATGCTGTAAACCGCGAAGTTTGGGTCATTGGCCCCTGCAAGCCGAGCTGCTGGCATTTGTGATGGGTGTTGATCGCTATTCCCAAACGGTTCCGTTTTTCTAAAACAAGCATACGGCGGAGATACTGTCGGTTGGTTGGAAAAAATCTTCAGGAACCAGCACGGTGTGTCCATTCCAAGGGTGGCCACGGAGCTCTTCAGCGACAGACAGAATCCCTTGACGGAACGTAGTCACCGTGGCACGTTTGGAGAGGAGGGAAGAAGCTATGGAAGTCTCACGGGCGGAGCCCGGGACCATGAAGTCCCACATCCACCCAAGGCCCGCTGTGAACTGTGGGGAACAATAATCAGTGTCCTGGAGACCCGCAGGGGGAGGGGGAAGCTGCTCAGTTGAGGCCAGGGAATTTCCCTATTTGATAAAACAGTAATGACCTCTCTCCGCTCCAAGGAAGAGAAGGAAAAAACCCTTTAGTTCTACCAAGAACAAAATTCTGTCCCAATAAACTCTTATTACTCACTGAAATATCTCCCATCACCCCCCTCTTACTCCAACATATTTTTTTTTTCCAAATTTTTAATTCCCATTAGGTAACATTTCTATCTGGTCCAACATATTCTATCTGGTCGCTGCTGCCTAGTGATAGATTTTGTAAACTTTTATACAAAAAGTCATTTTTTAAAATGTTTATTTTTGAGAGAGACAGAGCATGAGCGAGGGAGGAGCAGAGAGAGGGAGACAGGGAATCCGAAGCAGGCTCCAAGGCTCCGAGCTGTCAGCACAGAGCCCGACACGGGGCTTGAACTCATGAAGTGCGAGATCATGACCTGACCTGAAATCAGACGCCTAACCAACTGAGCCACCCAGGAGCCTCACAAAAAGTCATTTTAATGATACATACTTGCTAAAGCAATAGGCATAACCCGGAGAAAGAACAGCTTGGTATTTTTTTAAAACATGGTCAAATCTTTTTTTTAATGTATTTACTTTGAGAGAGAGTGTGTGTGTATATGCACGTGCATGGGGGAGGGGCAGAGAGAGAGAGAGAGAGACAGACAGAGAGAGAGAATCTCAAGCAGGCTCCACGCTCAGTGCCCAGCCCAATGTAGGGCTCAATCTCACGACCATTAGATGGTGACCTCAGCCGAAATCAAGAGTCGGATGCTCAACCATCTGAGCCACCCAAGCTCCCCAACCTGATACTTGTTTTTAATGTCACTTGTAAATCATTGAGGCCAATATGTTCTAATACCTCCTGTGTGCCAGGCACCATACCAGGTGCTTTACAAATGGTGTTCCGTCCTCACAGTGACCAAGGAGGCGGCACCACCCGTTATCAGTGAGAAAAATGGGGCTTAGATTCACCGGGCAGCACTTCCTGTGAGGAGTGGCCCACAAACACCCAGCTGCTCGGAGAGCCAGTGCCGGTTATATTTTCGCTAGGGGTGGAGACTGCACCTGGCTTACAGGTATCTCCCAGGGGCTCAGTACCTGGAACACGGCAAGTGCTCGAGAAATATTAAGTGTATGAATATTCCATTCAGAGAAAAAATACAAAGGAAGGTTGCTTTTCTGGTTCTATAGAATGGAAAGCTAATTTCTTCCACTGGGAATGTGCTACCTTTTCACAAGCTACGTTTAGGTAAGCTAATAATACAATACAATCGTGATCTTTTCTCCAAATGTTTATTCTCCTCTGATGTTTGCACTATTTATATTTGAGGAGTAAGTGGAAAATGTTACCCAGCAGTGGCAGTGACTGAACAATTACCCAAACCAGTGGTTTGAAAAGCACTTTTTAACTTACGAATTTGATGTTGTTGAGCTAGCAATGCAAGTTTGCTCCAAACCTTCTGCTTTCTGGACAAGAACGTACTCCAGATATACTACCACTAGGGATACCTTTTTTTTTTCCACATTCACCACCGCTTCAGAGGTGGAACGGAGAAGAAATTCCCAGACTGTCTAGACCTGTCCACAGCTAGCACTTTCAATTTTGAATTTCTGATTTTTTGGAAAATCTGGATTTTGCTCAGCAATGTGTTTTTCATGTACAACTTCTGTCATTATTTAGCACAAGTTGAAAGTTCTCTCCGTGAACCTTCCCTCCAGATCGAACTAAGGCTGATTCTCGGCAACTAGGAAGCTAAAGTTCCGGGATTCGTGCAGCCCCTGAAGCTTGAGAGTGAAAGACACTTTTTGGTTTGGCTGGGGTGTCACGGAAGAGAAGACAGACGGACTGCAGGAGCAGTTGATCTTTCAAAGACCAAATGAGACTTAATTTAAATCTCAACCACGGAATTAAGATAAAGTGGAGATTGTTAGCTTCCTCTGGAAACCAGCCGAGCCCCAAGAGAAACGCACGCGGCCAACGTACCCTTCATCCACCGTTGCTTTAATGATTTAAAAAGAAATTCTCGCTTTTACAAATAATGGTGTTCAACCTACAGAAGAGACTATGGATTCAGCTCACGTCGCAGGGTGTGAAAAAGAGGCCCCCAATACCGACTTCTGGGAATCGTAAGTTGGCCGGCTTCTCCCATTCGCTAGTTCCTGAGGCCCTGAAACTGAGACTTGGATTCTTGACACGTGGCAGAGACAGCACATTCTACCTCTCGCCTCATCCCTCCACCTCTTACTCGGCCCCACTTGCTTTCAAAGTGAAAACAAATGTTCAGCTGTATGAATCTGCGGCCACATGTATGCTCCTGAACAAACCAAGTCCGACATCCCTGGAACCCCTGGCCTGGGGGCGGCGAGCGGAGCCCCGGGGCTTCCCTGTCCTCCGCGCGGCAGCCTGCGAGACCTTCAGCGGAAGCGGGTCACATTTAGCCCCGTCCGCTCTGGTGTGGTCAGCGACTGGGGCCTGGCCGAATCCGGGGACGGCCACCGCGCCAGCCAAAAAGTTTATCTGAAGATTCCAATCGTGCTTCTGAAAAAATCTTGCCAGAGCAAGTGAAAAGGAAATGGTTAGAAAATGCACGTGACGTAAAAAGTTCTTAACAGAATTGCTCAGAACTCCTTCTATAAAAATAGCTTTTCCTCCGTTGAAAGCAGTGGAATAAAAAGGTAGGTATGTATCCCACCTTTTTAAAGCAACTGCCTTCCGGAAGCACCACCTACCACCTGGCTCCGGACGGTCACCCCTCCCCCTGGAGGCCCTGACGGTGCGAGGCGCTGCGGGGAAGGCTCGGAGTCCGAGGGGGCCGCCGACGCACGTTTTCCCCTCCCGGCCTCCAGCCACCTTGGGCAGGTCCCGGCCGCACGCCGCCGCCGGCCTGACGTCGCGTCCCCGGAAGGAAAGCGGGGGGAGCGGGGGGGGGGCCGGCCGGCGGGGCCGAGGGCCCGTCCCGCGCAGGCGCGTCCCGTTGTCCCGTTTGCTCGCTGCGTCCTCGCTTTCTCGCCTACGACGCGGCTCCGGGGACGCGGGCCTCGGGCAGCAAGGGCCTCAGGGCCGGCCCGGCTTGTCGCCGGGGCCGAGCAGAAGCCTGGCGCCCTGCTTGTCCATGCTGGAGTTGACGGCGTCGGCCTCCTTCTCCTGCTCGGGGACGCAGGTGCAGCCCACGGGCACGGTGACGTACTCCTCGGTGTACACCCAGCGGCCGCCCGCGCAGGCCGAGGTCCGCCGCAGGATGACGGTGGGCATGTACACCGGGGCGCTCCGGAATCGTAGGTCCTCCTCCCCGAAGAGCCCGGTCAGGCAGCCCCTGCACAGGCAGTAGGCCTCGGGCAGGTACTTGGGGTACCTGGCAGGGTCGTAGGAAATTCTGCAGGGAAGAGGGCGCGGGCTCAGTTCGTGCCCTGGGGCAACGGAACACACGACGCGCGGAGAGAGGGCAGCCTCCGAAAGATTTCGGCCTCGGGACCGGTAAGCCCGGGGACCACTGGTTACTGGGGCAGGAAGAAAGATGGGGCCGGCAGTTAATCTGGCAGGCGGTTAGCGTGCACGCGAGACCCCGATCTAACAGGTCCACCGCGTGAGTCCGCCGGATGTCAAGCGGTGAAGACAGGGTTTATAGCTACTCTCAGGCCGTTCCTTGACAACGCTCTCAGAGTCTGCGCTAACATACATAGAAAAGGAAAATGTATATATTCATGCTAATGCCTGAAATTCATCACCAAAGTTACAGCCTGGCAGAGGCAGCAGGCGGCTTGAGAGAGGCCGGGGGGCCGGTGAGCCAGTGGGGTGCTCACTGACAGGTGACCGGTACACCCACCAGAACCTGGAACAAACTCTGTGCCTCTGGCCACAACTTCCAGCCCTGAGCTTTAGAGCAGTGGTCCCTGAGGCCCCAGATCTGCCTCCCCTCCGGCCACCGGGCTCTGCAGCTGGTCTCCGGGAAGGGGCCATCTCTGCAAGGAGCAGACACTGGCCACCCGGGCTCTGACAGAGCCATGGGCCTTTGCTCGAGACACCTGTCCAGAAGGTCACAGGGTAGGCCCTGTGTCCGTCTGTCTGTCAGGGTCTGTGTGCCCTCCTCTGTTAAGGGGCCAAAGCCGCACTGGGGCGGGCAGCCTGGCCAGCCCGGAACATTGGGGGAATGAACGCCGGTTTACATGTGATCATTTCCATTCTCTGCCAAGGCTCCCTACTTTCTGGTCGGACGCCAAGAACCAACGTCAACACCTACAAAGCAGCCTGCTGCCACAACGCCAGAGGAGTCTAGGGCTTGGCGGAGTCAGATGGCTCCCTGGGAGGGAAAAAAAAAAAAAAAAAGCACCTTCAGACAGAACTCTACCCCTCCCCCCACCCCCATCATCCCCTTCAGTGAGCCAAGAGGCCATCTGGCCACTAGTGGGGACCCAGGGCCCCTCCCTAATGTCCCCTCACACAGGCGACTGCTATGACCCCAAATTCTCACTTCCATTAATCTCCCCATCGAAAACATGTACAGTCCTCTTCTGAATGTTTCTTCCTCTTCTGGAGCCGAGTCGTAGGGACCCTAAACTCTCAGAGTCAGAAGCCACGACTTCTAACCTCTCAAGCCACACGTTCGTAGCCCTACAACATGCCGAGCCCAGGAGGCCCCCCAGTGTGCCGTGCCAAAGGGGCCTATGATCTAAGCTTTTAAATCTTAAAGGGGCCTATGATCTTAAGCTTTTGAGGTGTGCCCAAAGGTTTTTACAGACAAGACCTCGAGGTGTATATGGTTTCTCATCCGGGTTTTGTTAACGCGTGCTCTGAGAGCAGAGTGTGGCTGCACAGGGAGGGACAGTGGCCCGAGCTGGCCCTCACCCTGCAGAGTTTGCACAGCTGTACGTCCTTCAGATGGAACCCCCTCTGGACTGGTTCTCCCATAGGTCCTCGCTGCTAATGACTAAAATTCATCCACAAAGTGAAGAAATTTCCGGTTAAGAGTGTGTTTGGACCATCCAATTAAAGAACGGGGAGTAGGGGGCTTAGAAGTGGGGGCGGGTGAGCGAGTAGTGGGATGTCCAAGAACAGAGCTGAGGGTTTCTTTCGGAAAGGAGCTAAAAGGTGGGCAGACGGACAGTGCTGGCTGTGAGTGCGGGCGTGGGGGGGTGGAAGCCTGAATGGACTTGAGGCATGGGCGTGCTGGGATCGTTAGACCGATTGGCCAAGAGGCTTCTCCATCGAGAAGCTCGTGTCGGTGAGGCAAGTGTTAACTCTCGGTCAGTGGCTGGATGAGGGTGGGTGGCTCCAGATGTGTCAGGAAAGGACATGGGTTTCTTTTTCTGTTTGGATCCGACGTCTTTGGACGTTAGTGGACTGAAGCGTGATTGGGTGGGGAAGAGCCTAGAAGCGGTTATCTTCACACAGCAGCAAGTTTACTCGCCGCCAGCTACGTGCCATTTACACAGTCCGAAGGAACTCGGGGAGCCGTGCATCCCAGAGCGCAGAGCGGTGGGTGAGCTGGACGGCACCTGCTGCACGTAGACAGAAAGGAGGTCAGGGCGCCCAGGAACCAGCAGGGTGCCACAGAGCAGAAGGGTGACCGTTACACCAGAGGACCCAGGCCCACCTGCCACTGGAGCCTGCCAAGAGGGACATCTCCAGGTACGCAGCCACTGTTTGAATGTGGAGGATGAGGTCAGAGGAGAAGTCAGCAGTGACTCCAAGGCTCCCCTTTGGGGTGCCCAGAAGAATGGGAGCAGCATCGCGGGGAGCAAGGGGGCCTCAGACACAGGTGTCCCTGCTGGGGGCTTAGCGCTCGGTCACAGACCCCTTCCGCTTCCCTCTCAAACTACCCGGGCAGAGTCAGGGTGAGAGCTGATAAATCTGTTACACGCAAACAGGAGCAGGGCAGGGTGGGGCCGTCAGCACAATCGAGTGATCTCCGAGGCCCCGACACTGAAACTACACCGATCTTGTCTCTTCATCCTTCCCTCCAACATGAACACAAAAATAGTAGCTGAAAAAGACTTTCTGAGCTTCTTATCGCTACTCTTTCCTGAGTTCTGCCATCAGGAGCTTTTGGAATGTGGTGGGCTCTCCCCTCGCGAGGACTGATGAAGCTGTCCACTGTAACATTCCAGCTTTTTCAGCCTCCTCTGTGAAGCCTCATTCCCACCCCTCACTGGGGTACGCGGGTGAGCTATGGGGGTCCGTGTCGGGAAGAGTCCAAGCCCTTTGCCTTGCCTTCAGAGGCCTCCACCACGTGGTCCCCACACCTCTCCAGCCTTGGTGTCTCGTCCCTGGCGCGTCCCAGCCTTCGGTCATCCCCAAGCAGAGTGCCCCCTGCAAGTGCCTCAGCTAAGCGTTTGCTCGATGCCCTCGCCCCCAAACCAGTGTCGACTCAATGAAATCTTGCCATATTCAGGGTCCAATTCAGATCATTAAAAGTTTTCCAATTCCCTTAGTCACTTAACCTCTTTATGCCCCACATCCTCCTAACACTGGGTGCCCGTGAGATAGAGCTTCACTTTCTCTACGCCTTCCCCTGGGAGGGAGGAGTCGGGGCCGTATTTCTACTCATCCTTGTGGCCTAGCATGAGAATAAGAGTTCGGTGGCTGGTGAGCTGGTGACAGTGGGTCTGGACCACACAGCTTCCTGTCCTTCATACCCTGAAGTCCATATGAGACCGTAACTTAAAGTTCAGAGGAAAAGGAATTTGTACCGCCTCCAGTCACCTTCAGCATTCAGTCAACACCTGAGTGCCAGTGACGTTTCGGATAGTGAGGATGTAGGTGAAACACATATCTACTGTACGTCCAGGGAGACAAATGCACACACACTTAGAGGGTGTATCCAGCCATGGCAGCGGGGGAGGCTTCCCAGCAAAGGTGGTTCCTGGGTGGATTCGTCCAGATGAAGAGGGGAGAAAGGGTAGTTAGGGCACAGGGCAGAGTGTACAGTGGAGGGACTAAGTTGGTGTTAGGAACCACGGCCTAGACGGGGAACTACAAGATGGGCTGGAGCCATCTGTGGAGCCTGGGTCATTAAGAGGCCTCCAGTTCACGGCCAAATTTGGATTGGACCCTGAAGGCAATGGGAAGGATGTTAAAAAGGTAAGTGATCCAATCAGATGGGATTTCAGACAGATCTTTCAGACTACAGGGTAGAAGATGGTCTGGATTCCTGGAGAGAGATACTGGCTGAAGGTGGAGATTTTTAAATTATTAGCATATAGTTAATGGTGGTTAAGTAAGATCATTCAGGGGAGTGTGTGGAGAGACAAAATGAAAGATAGGGAAAACCAAATTTTTTTTAGTTGTATAACTTTTTTTCAGTTTTTCAAAATTTTTTTACATTTATTTTTTTTAATTTATATCCAAGTTAGCGTATAGCGCAACAATGATTTCAGGAATAGATTCCTTAAGGCCCCTTACCCATTTAGCCCGTCCCCCCTCTCACAACCCTCTGTTTGTTCTCCATATTTAAGAGTCTCATGTTTTGTCCCCCTCCCTGTTTTTACATTATTTTTGCTTCCCTTCCCTGTGTTGATCTGTGTCTTAAAGTCCTCATATGAGTGAAGTCATATGATATGTGTCTTTCTCTGACTAATTTCGCTTAGCATGATACCCTCTAGTTCCATCCACATAGTTGCAAATGGCAAGATTTCATTCTTTTTGATTGCCAAGTAGGGGAAAGCCAACTTTTAAGGGAGAAGATGTCTCATTGTCGAGATTGCCAGAATCAGGAGTGGCGTTCCCTGAGCCAAGGAAGGCAGATGCTTTAGAGGGGCTAGTCAAAAACTGGAGTTGATTGGGCTGGTTTACTGGAAATATAGGGACAGAGGAACACGTTAAATGGCACCGTGAGGATATGACCAACAACATACAGAATGTGGGAAACTCAGCACATGTTTGTTCCAAGCGGGAAAGGGAGGAACCCAAAAGAGCATTGAGTAGAGTGACCTAAGCCTGGGGCATGGGGTGTCGCTGACCTGCTTTACACCTGCTGTCTCGGTGCAGTCGTGAGTCGAGCAGCCTTCTACGTGCAGTGTCTCCTTTTGGATGAAATATCATGGCTGCTTAAAAAACTTATCCAACCCAAACCGAGGGACATTCAACAAAACAACTGACCACACTCTTCAATGTCCCAAGAGACAAAGACCCGAGGGACTGTTGCAGGCTGAAGGCCACTAGAGGGTCCGGACCACCAGAGGCAACGTGTGAGCCTGGGCTAGATCCTGGAGCAGAAAGGGGGTATTGGTGGGCTGCCCTGAATAAGGTCTCCAGATTATAGTACTGTTATCAATGCGTGTTTCCTGCTCTTGATAATTCTGCTGAGTTATGATGCTGACGTTTGGGGAATCTGGCTAAAGGGTACATGGGAATTCTTTGTACTGATTTCACAAATGTTTTTTGTTAGTTTGAAACTATTTCAAAACACAGACTTAAATAATATAACAGAAAAAATACAGAGAAAAAATTTTTAAGTTTAAAAATGCTTATAATCGAGGAATTTTGACCTGACTGAATATTAGAAGATATCAGGGAAGTATTAACCTCCAGTGTGTTAATGGTACTGTGTGGTTTTATTTAACAGAGTCCTTATCTTTTCCAGATACACATGAAATACATGAGTGTTCACACACACACACACACACACACACACACACACAAATAGTGCTAAATGCTTGTGAAGTTACACAGTGCCCTGGGAATTTGCCAAATGGAAGGTCTGTAGTGATTATTAATTCGGCAGAATTTTTAAGCTCCCAAGGTGGGCACTGGGAGAGGGTGTGGCCCCTCCATGAATGCTCAAGCCAGCCCCCCAAAGCAACACAAAGCCCACAGACCACCCTGAACGTGCGGGTGGCTCAAGGCTACTGCGCCAGGGAAGTCCGAGGTGGCTTTAGAGAACAAGGAGGGCTGAGTTGGACGAGGGAGGGGGAGGAAGTGCTGAGCAACCCACCCCCAGGGCAAGAAAGCTGGAGACCAGGTGGGTGGGAATCTGTGAGCAGGTGGCTGCAGCTGGAGTGCATGCCTAAGTGTGCAGGGGGTGAAGATTTAATAAGAAATGTGACGGGTACAGGAGCCTTGAAGATCAGAGCAAAAAGTCTGATTTTACTTTCCAGACCACCAGAAGCCACACAAGGACCCGAATCACGTAGAGACATGATCAGTGGATGTTTAGAGAGATCATTCTGATAGTGGCATAGACCCAAGTCCAGGACAAAATCAAGGCTGGGGCAGCCTCTTCAAATTCAGTTTCCTCCTCTGGAATGCTCGTGTGACCTGGGGGCATCAGACATCCCTTTCGATTCCAAACAACTGGGATTTGTCTTTCTCTGCACCATAGCGCGCACGTACCGACCCATGTACCAACCCATGTACCGTCTGTTAATGACAGAACTGACAGTCACCTGATGCTGTGATGGTCAGACGGCTCATCTGACAAAATATCTACCCCAGCCCTACCGGGCAAGTCCCCCCAGACTGAAATTTCCACTGTCACAGTAACACCTCTGGGCTAAGGCATTGTGACAGAGACATCTGCCTGCCCCCGCCTCTGCCTGGTATGTGGGACACAAAACATAGTAAGAAGGCGTAAGCACTGATGGTTTTCAAATCGTGGTTTTATGACCAGGAGGTTTCTCTTAAAGTAGAAATGAGCTACCAAAGGAGGGGATACGATGCATATCGCACCCCTGACACCCAGTATTGTAGGTATCGACGCCAGCAAGCACCGTGGAAGACTAAAAGCTCAAGACACATTGTGAAGGACACTAGTTGGGGGAGGGAAAAGAGGTCAGGAGAAAAGGTCTGGAAGCCTCAGATGGCCAGGGGACAGACACGAAGCCAAAACCTGTCACCCCAACCTCCTGCCTCAAGACTGAGGAAATTACCAGCTTGGAGTGCTTCCTGGTTAAGGAAAGCCGCCACAAAAACGAGACAGAAGAAACTCCAACAGGGAGCCTTTTCTCTTACCAAACATGGAAATGCAATCCAGCAAGAACCCCGCACGGCTGTCCTGCCTCCTCGTAAGCAATAATTCTTTTGTCTTCACATTTTCTGCATGCTGCTCCGTGGAAGCTTGGCACGGGAACATACTTGAAACAAATCAAGTTTTCCCCTCTGACGGGATCCAAAAGTGTCCCTGGGGCCACGTGTGAAGCTTGGCTTGAGCGAATGACAGCTGGCCCAGCTTAATCCAAGAACAAAGGACAAGTCCTCCAGGGATGATTAGAGGTGATTGAAACTGAGCTTGGAGAGGAATGTAAGTGGCAGAGGAGACAGAAAAGAGCACTGCCCCTGGGACCCTGAACTCGGTAGGAAACAATTCGAAGCGGTTCCGCGAGGACTGCCACAGGGAGAACAATGAGTACGTTCCAGCAGACAGAACCGCAGCCACGCGCTGCGCTCCATCTGATGCCCAAGTATAGCCGTGGGATTTACTGGCACAAACCGGCCGGCATGGCTCACCTGCCCGCTTTGCGAAACAGACTTATTTTGATCTCAAAACAGCAGAGGCCCAGGACGATTGCTTCACAGCCATTCCAAGACCCCAAACCCAGGTACAAAGTGGGAGAAAATGCCTTCTCCAGTTCAGACTGGGGACCCACAAGGGCTGAAAAGGTGTAAGTGCAAACGAAATTGCCTCAGGGGTCATGGTTTGCCAGATCGTAAGGTCAATGAGTTCAGCTCAATAGACTTTTTTTTAAGGGCGGGATGGAGTCAATACGAGACTTGAACCTAAAATTTCAGCCCAATTTAGTTACCGATGGTGACATTGGGCAAGTCATGGCCCCTGCCTGGTTCTTTGTGGTTGAGTGGATGGGTCTGATCCAGGCTACTTCCCCGAACTTCTTGATGGCAGGACTATTAATGTGTTATTTTTTATCAATGTCTTCTGCTTAGAAAGGACACCGTAATCCATGGAGTTTCTGAAATCCCAGAGAATTCCCCAAATTAATCTGGAAAGTCAGTGCAGTTCTAAGCAAAATCCCAGTAGATTTTTCTTAGAACTTGACAAGCTGACCCTAAAATTCGTAGAAAGAGAAAAAGTCCAAGAATACTCTAGACAATTTTGAAGAAGACGGAGGGGGACTCGCTCTACCAGATATCAAGACCTTCTGAAACCACAGTAATACAAAGACATCTGGCAGCCCTCGGGGAAAGCTGAGGATAAGCAACTTCCCTTCCTGAGAGCTAAGATTCCTCTGAAAAATACCCGTCTTTCTGCCCGGGAGATAGGCAATAAAGAGAAGGCAGAAGCAAGAATTTCCAAACCGTGGTTTTCGGACCACCTGCATAAGAACCGCGTGGGAGTCTGTTAAAAACAGATTCTCACACTTGACCCTTGAGTCAGGAGCTCCACATGCCGAGAAGCTGCCCAAGTGACTCGTCTTGCTCACTTGAAGTGGGGACACCGACCGTCAGCAAAGTCAGCAACATCCCCGGGAGGTGGTTAGCCATATGTAGATTGACTGCTTTGACGGCAAACAACCGGATGATTGCCTTTTCCCAAATTTCATGATCCCACCAGTTGCAGGAGTCTAACTAATGCAGAAGGTCACTGTTCACCCAACAAGCAGTTGGCATTGTAGAGGATGGTGTGCAGATCTCACTTGCACTTCGCCGGAGACACACAAAAGAGCTTCCGGAACCAGTGATCACTGTTCCCCCACCCCAGAGATCTGCAATTCACGACCCCGGCGTGGGGCCGGGGTGTTGGTAGTTTTTTAAAGCCCCCTAGATAATTCCAGAATGCAGCCCTGGCAGAGGCCATTACGTCTCCAGGTCTAAGAGAGATAATGAGTCACTGAGATGGGGTTTGTGTGACCTTCCAACCTTGCCTTTTCTCTTTGGAACCAGCCCCACAGCTGGGAGGGGGTGGTTATGAGACCATGGGGGAAAGAATGGTGCGTGACGAGGCCCAGAGCTGCTACGGGGGGGGGGGTTCTGTTCACCCGCCAGGGAGTAGCCGGGGTCATGAGGACCACAAACAGATTCCCTCCACTGGAAAGCTGTGGCCAGCAGCCTGAGCTGCACCCCCGCCTCCATTCCCCAAGGCCTGAGAGGGCCAAGATCTTCAACGCATGCTGCCAAGGAACTCTGGAAAATGCTCTTCTGGCCCCTCCAGGGAAACATCAGTTGTGCATTTCTCCTGAAAGAGGACATGGAAAAAATGGGCCCGGGAGAGCAAAGTCTGACCTGGCACCTGATGCCAGGAGTCAGAGCCCCAGCGGGCTTCACCTGGCCCTCTTCGCCCGCCAAGGAGAGTTAGGGGTCAGCCCTGCCCCTGTGTGGGGACTGAGGTTAACTTCGCTGTGATCCTGAACTTGGCATCGGGGTCGGCCCTGAAGCCGAGCCAGCGAGGCAGGCTCCAGAACTGACCCGGCTCTCCTGCCAACTGGTCTGGCTCTGGGCTGCTGGGAACCTGGAAGGGCTCTGCCTGTGCGTCTTCTCCCTTTATTCAAGGAGGAAACTGAGGCACCCACAGGGCGAGGGGCTTGTCCAAAGTCTTCTGCTCACCTAGCTCAGCCCCTCGCACTGTCCTGCCCGCACAGGCCAGCTGCAGCTGCGCGAGTCTGCTCTGCAGAGGGGAGAGGAGGGGGGTCGTCGGTAAACTAAATCTACAACCAGAAAATCCATTGACGCCACGTAAAATCTGCTCATCCGGGCGATCAGGGAAGCCTGGAGAGACAGTGATGGCTTGGAAAAGAATGTGGAAGACAATTTAGAGAAAAAGCTTTCCCAGAGGAAGGGGGAGAAAGGGAAATCAGAATGAGGGCCAGAACTGCTCAAAGGGTTTCATTCTTTTGTCACGGCAGATGCCACACATTCAGTGCAGCTGGGAAATATCTCTTCAAAGGAAAAACATAGCTCATGCCCACGGGGTGGCTTAACTATCTGCAGAATTTGGGTTCAAAGCCATCTTTGATGTGTCCGTCCTTGGGGCAGGCGAAGCTCCTGCGTGCAGAAGGGTGGCGCCCACCTTGATCTGAAACGAACCAGCTGCTGCCATTCATTGGTTACGAGGAATAATTTATATCAAAACATTAGCTTAGACTCTATTTAATTCTGGAAGAGTCCTCAAGTAGATCACTCTCTTTGACCTCATTAATTTGGTGAGCAGGGTACTGTCCTTCAAAATCTTCATGTGTCATTTCTGGAAGACAGACACCGTAAGGAATTTCACTTCGTGGTATGTGTGTTCCTTCCAGGACTTGGCTCAATGTTTCTGTTGGTATTAACGGTACAGACATTTTATTCAGGTGAGGAAATTTGGAAGAGGTGACGATGGGATGAAATATTATCATCATCCCTGGCTGCTCTCAGAATGCCAGAGCAAAGCCCGGGCAGTTGAAGAAAATAACTATCAAAGCAAAACCACGAGCGCATCTATTTTCAGAAAGAGAGACTTTAATCCCATGACAATGCTCCGTGACAATGCTCTTATTTTTACCCTGGAAGCAGTGATAGGTGCAGTAGAGCCTGCAGTATTGAGTAGCTCGGAGAAAAAAAAAAAATCTACGCGGTACTGAGGCGAATCAAAGGTCACTTATCCATAAAGAGCTTTTGGGGGGGGAAACACCAACATTTCTTCAACGAGGTGCTGCGGTTCCTTCTCTACAACACGGGGCTTGCTTGCTGAGCAGGGCACCCCCTCGCCCCCCCCCCCCCCCCCGCCGCCTTGCCCTCTGTGACCGGAGACCCCCCACCGGGCAGGAGGGGGGGGCGCTGCTCTTGCCCTGTCCCCCCTCCTCCCCGCCCCTTCCCCGGCCCTTCCGGTCGTGCGCCGAGCGGCACCTGTGCCGACGCACCACGTACAGATACCCCTCGGAGGCAGACAGGCTTTTCTAGTTGGTTCTTAAGCCATTCGAATAACCGGAAGATTTGAAGCAGGGACGCTGGAAAAAGTGAACTTGTTGAGGGGAAACGTTACGACCGAGACAGGACGCCCCCAGTTCCAAAGATCGCCCGGGACAGGCCTCCCCAAGAAGCCAGGTCCCGGGCGCGGGAGCCGGCGGGTCGGCGCGGCGCCGCCCCCTGTCGGTCACGGTGGGCGCGGCGGCACCGCCGAGGTCCCGGGCCGGGGCCCCTCCCTCCCCGTGGGGACCCTCTTAGTGCCGGGACCCAAACGTGCGAGTGCCCCAGGGGAGAGGGGCATTTGAGAGAAAGATGACATTTTAAAAGGGGGCTGGGTGCAGCGGGGATAAGTTCAACATTACACTCCGAACTTTTCTCTCTTTCTCTAGTTAACGTTCATTCCTTTCACGCTTGTAAAAGCGACACGATGAGGGGAAAGTGGTGTGAAAGGCGGTGCCCGGTGCAGGCAGGAGGCCAGCGGCAGGGACTGCGCTCCGAGCACCGCCCGGGCTCGCCAGGATTTGGAGTGGACGCCAGCGCTGCTGCCGTGGCCGCCCCGGGAGACGGGACGGTTGGGGTTGGCTGGCCCGACGGTCTGCAGCGGGGGAGGCGAAAATACGCTTCCCGTTCCAACCCTTCCCGACGAAAATCCTTCCCAAGTGCGGCATTGCTAAACCTCCGACGATCGCCCGACCGGAACGTGAAGGTCGTGCCGGAAATGGGCATCGCCGGTCTGGCCCAGGGGGCGGTGGTCACCTCGCCCGACCCACGCGTGAGCCGGAAGCTGTTGCTGCTGCCGTGCCCCTCTTCCTGAAAGTCACCTGCTGAAAGTTCTGGAACTAGGGAGTGGGGCCAACTTGGGTTCTGCACGGGCACGGGAAAATACCAGCCTAGCCCCTCTGGCGCGGGTGCCGTCGGACTCTCCTTTGGCTGTTCCCCCACCCCCACGGCCCCTGCCACCCGCGGGAAGGATCTGCCCCCTGGGGGTCTCACCGCGTCTTCCAGTTCCAGGGTGGTGGCTGCCTGTGTCTTTCTTTTTCTTTCTTCTTTTTTTTTAATATTTATTTACTTTTGAGAGAGAGAGAGAGAGAGAGAGAGAGAGACAGAGCATGAACGGGGGAGGGGCAGAGAGAGAGAGACAGACAGAATCCGAAGCAGGCTCCGGGCTCCGAGCTGTCGGCACAGAGCCCCACGCGGGGCTCGAACTCACGAACCGGGAGATCATGACCTGCAGCTTAACAGACTGAGCCACCTAGGCGCCCCATGTGGGCTGTTTCTAAGTCACTCGCTCCCCCAACCCCCCCCCCCCACAGTGTCCTGTTCTCTCTCTTCTTTCCTACTCCCCCTGTTTCTTCTTTCCATTTCTTCCTTGCCCTTCCTCTGATCCTGGAGTTATTGTCAAATAAATTTAGGTGCAGTCTCTTAAATTCCCAGGAGGAAAAGAGTTATATAGAAAAGTAGTAAAGCTTAAAACTAAATTGTTGTGCATGACTCCCATCCTAGAGAAAAGCTATCTTTAGACTACGACCCAAAATTGAAAAATATAAACAACTTAAAAATTATTTCGAGTACCGGTGGGTGTTTATTTTTGAGGTTTCAACGTAAATGAGTGATGTGTACCTTAAACCTTAATAAACCTCAATGTTCTTCCAATACATTTCTTACTATGTCAATTTGGCTTTGAAAAAAAAGCTTAATGAGCAATCACATGGATTTTATTTTTGGCATTTTGTTTCTAAAGCTTAAGAGAAACAAACATGATGCCACAGAGTAAATGAGAAAATATTTTTATGTTCTGGAAGTTGAATGCTGCTTTTCTTACTAGCATACTGATGGGAAGCATGGGCTGAATGGAATCAGAGGTCTGGGTTAGGCCCTGGCTCTCCCATTTAATGCCTGTCCCCTGGGCCGATTTCATGCCCTGTCCAGGCCTGGGTCCTCGGACGTAGCACAGCCCAGCTGTGGGGGCACCAGGGCTCCATCGGATCTGCGGGGCCTCCTCTGGAAGCCCTACGGCCTGTCAGGGCAGTTCTTTTCAGACCAGTGCTCTCCCCACATCCAAGGCCGTTGTTACCTGCTGAATTTTGTTTCTTCACTATCTGCTTTTTCCTCACGGTTGGAGAATTTCCCTTTCTTCTCTCAATTTAAAAATGAAGATGTTTTTGAAATAAAAAATACATGCACATGGCAGAAAATTCGAAGGTAACAAAGGAGTGAAAAGTGAGAGTCCTTCCTACTCTGTCCCCAGTTTCCAGGCTCCCCCCCCAAAAGGCACCATGATAACCAGGCTCCAAAGGGGCCCCAGTGTGTGTGTGTGTACATTTTCAAGTACCACTTTATATATGCGTATGTTATGTAACAGCTTGTCCTTAGCACACAAACGCAGGCAGCCTGCCGTCCTCACTACACTGCGCGCTGCCATATCCGCCTGTGGGCAGTGATGGGCTGCTCGCCTCAGGCGGGTGCGCAGCCACCCCATTCCTCTCTCTGGCTGTTTTTACGGCATTTTGTCCAACTAGTTGCCTTTTGGGGGATGTTGGGATGGAACTGCTGGGTCGAATGTGAAGTGTGGATGGCTAATACCCGCTTGTCCCGACGCGTATCCTCTGCGGTATGAGAATGCCTTCCCCCGCCTTGCCAAGGGAGCCTGACGGGCACCCCCAAAATAAATAAAGGCTTCTCAGCATTGTTTTGATATGTATTTCACTTACGGTGCCTGAAATTGGGCATCTCTTGGTGTTCCACACGACCGCCATTCGATCCTCCTTCCCCAGGAACTGGCCACAGCTTCTGTTCCTTGTTTCAGCACACATTTTTGCCACTGGTTTACAGGAAGTCTTTAGGGAAGGAGCCCTTTGGGACGTGGGCTACGTCTCCCAGTTTGCCTCTGTATCTTTCTAATTTTATTTTACTTTTTATTTGCCAAGAAGAAATGGCATATAATTGTGTAACTGAATTTATCGGTCTTGTCTTTTACGGCTTTGGGGGTCTGTGAGCTACTCTCTAACGCTCCACTCCAAGGCTGTAAATATAACTGACCATGTTTTTTACGTGTTTGTGGTCGTATTTTTACATTTAAATCTTTGAACCATTTGGAATTTATTTACTTGTACACGGAAGTGAGACAGAACCGTGTTTTTTCCAGCTGGTCACTCAGTTGTCCCAACACCATTTATGGGATAGTCCATCCCTGCTAAAAGTAAAAAGCCACCTTATAATCCAGATTTCTGTTTTAAATTCTATCGTATCCACCTAAGTGGTCCTTTCTGTGCCTTTCAATATTTCTGACCGACAGTCCGTTTCCCCGTCCACCCTCCTGAAGAGTTCTGTTTCTAGCCTTAAATACCACTTCCAATTCCAAGCTCACGGCTGCACGGGGGAGCACACTCTTCCCCCAGGTTACACAGGCACCACGACACCACGAGGAAACCGATCCTATCCTTCCACACACCTTCCACACGCAAGAGCTTTGGAGCTTCCCGTGCACTGCTTTTCCCAGGCTCCCAGGGACTCAGGAGGCAGTGGGAAGTGGTCAGAGGCCAGGAGGGCAGAGCCGGCTCTCGGCGGGAGAAGGCCGGGCCTGCGTCAGCACCCAGCAACGTGCAGTCCTGACCAGTGCCCATCCCTCGAAGACTGTCCTTCCTTCCGAGGGGGGAGAGCCTCCGTTTGCTCACCGGGGGAGCAACTGCCTCGCCGTCGCTAACAGTAAGACAGATAACGCAGATGATGCCACCAGCCACCTGATGCAGACGTAACCCCCGCTCCCCGGCTCCACACAGCACAAAGGCTCCACGGGCAGACCTGGGCAGCCTAGGCCAGGACTGCTCCATGCCGTGTGTTGCTCTTGTCCGTGACCTCCCTTAGCCATTCCCTCCTCCCTGCGGCTCCTGGATCTTTCCTAGGGGACACAGGTGTCAGTCCCCAGGAAAGGTAGTAAGGACGACTCAATTTAACGTACTATGCAGAATTCTAGGGCTGACAACGCCTGACCCGTGCTCCAGCCCCGATCTCTCCTTTGGCCTGCCACCTGCGGGCCACGTGGTCATTCACGCATCTGCTCCTCTCGGGCACATAAAACTCAACGGGCCTAGTGCTGAACTTGCTTCCTTCCAAAAAATGCTCCTCATTCACTTTTTCCATTTTGCTTAAATACCATCAACAGTCCAAGCCAGCAATGTGGGACGTGCCCAACAGGAGGTCTTGAAAAATCACTGCTGTGTGTTACGCTTCTGCCTTTCGGCCCGCAGCCTAGTCTGGGAGGCATCTATTTGCCAGGAGAGATTAGAATTCATTGTAGAAAAACGCAGAGGTAGCACTTCTGTCTGGAAAAGCCAAGCTGTTGTTTTGAGAGATCTTCCAAGTTTCTCTAATGCTATTTAGCATATCGAAGGTATAACATGAGGTTGGAGGAAGAAGGATGATATAAAAGTCCACCCTTTTGGGCTGTGGGAATGGCGGGAAGAAAGAGGGAAAGCAAGAGAATGAAGCCACCATAATGAATGGTTCAACATGTGTGTCCTGCGGGCATCAGGTGAATGAAGAGATGATGAAGGCAGGAGGTGGGGTTCTGGGCCCACCGTCCATGGTGGGAGGGAGCTCAGCCACAAGGGAACTCGGTTCTTTGCCCAGTAGCCAGGAGAAGGTAGGCCCACTGACCAGCAGGTGGAGGCTTGGAGACGCCTAGATTGGTTTCAGACAAAATCATTACATTTTCTCTGCACATCTTTTTTTTTTTTTTTTTAAGGTTTCTTATTTATTTTTGAGAGAGAGTGTGAGCAGGGGAGGGCAGAGTGAGAGGGGGACAAAGGACCTGAAGTGGGCCAGACAGCAGAGAGCCCGATGTGGGGCTTGAACTCACCAACCATGAGATCATGACTCGAGCCAAAGTCTGACGTTCAACCGACTGAGCCATCCAGGCAGCCCTCATCTACCTATCTATCTGTCTGTCTATCTATCTTTATTTATTTATTTAGAGAGGGGGGGTTGGGGCAGAGAAAGAGAGAGAGGGAGAGCGGGGATTCCAAGCAGTCTCTACTCTGTCAGCATGGAGCCTGATGGGGGCTCCATCCCATGAATCCTGAGACCATGACCTGAGCCGAAATCAAGAGCCGGATGCTTAACCGATGGAGCCACCCAGGCGCCTCTCCCTGCACATCTTAATAGCTGTGTGGACTAGAGCCTGGAGGCATTACACTTGTTCTACCCTTTCCTGCCCCCTCACTCCCACGTATGATCAGCATGCATCAAGTCCTGTCACTTTCACTTCTGTAAGTAATATCTTTCAAATGGATCCCGGTCTCCTTTTCTCCCCTGCCACCGCCTGAGTTCAAACCCTAACTGCCTTTTGCCGGAAGTACTGCGCTGCGTTAGTCCGGCGTCTCCCCCTCCCATCCCTCCCTCATCAGGGAGGGCTTCCCAAAACACAAAGCGGTCACACGACCTCCCTGATCAAAACACACCCTGCAGGATGCATTTCGGACTGGCGGCGTTGCTCCTAAGGCCGAACCTAGCTCCCGCTCCCTCTGCAGCCACTGCCGGCCACGCACAAGCACACCCGCCCTCGCGCTTCTTCAGGCTCCTCCCCCTTCCCATCAGCCACTGCTTCCCTCGGGACCACCCTTGTCCTCCCTCTTTCACTGAGGCCTCTTCCACGTGTGGCGGTGTCCAGCTGGCTGTGAGCCCCTCGACGGCGATGACAGTCCGCCTTAACAGCGGGGAAGAGGACAGTCGTAAGTGCGCGCTGGACACACTCCGGCCTCACTACTCCCTGCTCAGGCCCCAGGGCACCCCGGCCTGCCTCGCGCGCTGCTCCTTTCTTCCGAGATGACCCCTCTACCGGGCCAATCTCGGAATCACGTCCACTCTCCGGCATGCATTTCCAACGCCACTTCGATCCCCCGCACCGCTCGACACTGTCCCACTCTGCGGCTTTCGCGTCAAGTCACGTGCTGCCTCGCACGACGGTTTCTTTCCCAATTATCCCCACTCCTCCCTTAGACTACACTCTCAGAGGATGGGCCCCTGACGGTTCAACGCTCAGCAGCGCCTGGACCGCCACGGGCACTCCAGAGACGTCTGTGGCCTGCCACACCAGGACTTCCACGCAAGCGCCTCCCGTACAAAGCGCTGGAAAACTTCATGAAGAACCACCTGGCTTGGTCCTCCGCGTAGCCCATCGAACTACACACCTGGCCAAGAACAGGTACTCAAGAAACGTCCGTTCCACACCCTATAGCGAGACGGTAAAGAGCGGGAAGCACGTTTCCTCCCAGGGAGGCGACAGGGCTTCTGTGGGCACGAACCGCTCCCCACCCAGGTTCTGCACCTGCTCCGCCCCTCCCCCCCCACCTGCCCTTCGTCTCCCCGTCCGCCCCGCCCCGTCCCCCCCCCCCCCCCGGACCCACCTAGCGCCCTCCGCCCCACCCGCCGCCTCCCGCCGGCCCCGCCCCGCCCCACCTGCCCGCCTCCCGCGCGCCCCGCTCGCCCCGCCCCTCTCGCTACCCCGCTCGCTTGGCCCCCGCCCCGCGCGGCCCCACCTGCCCCGGCCCCGCCCCGCCCGGGCCCCGCCGCTCACCTGTAGGCCCACGGCGACACGCTGCGCAGGTTGGTGGGCGGCCGGAAGCGCCGGTCGCCGGGCCTGCCCCCTGCCGGGCAGCTCGCGTTGCGCGCCTGCTCGCGCGGCCCCAGCTGCAGCGTGTGGTGGAAGGCGCCCAGGACGCCGGCCGCCAGCCGCCCGTACAGCTGCTCCAGGAGCTCCTCGGGCCGCTCGGCGCAGCCCCGCGGCCGCGCCGGGCGTCTGCTCGCCCTCAGGGCGCCCGCGGCCCGGCCCGGCGCCAGCGCCAGCAGAACGCCGACCGCCAGCATCCAGACCTGCGAGACAGGCCGCCGCTCAGCGCCCGCGCCCCGCCCGCGGTCTGGGAGCCGGTGGGCGCCCCCGCCCCCCCCGACCCCTCCGCCCCCCCCCCCGCCCCCGTCGCGCCGCGGACCGTGAGGCCCGCCCGGAGGATGGGTGCTGACCAGACGGGCCCCCGAGCGCCGCCCCCGCCCGCCCGCCGCCCCAGGGGGCCCCGGGGCCCTGCCCAGCGCCGGCCCGCGCGCCCCGGGCCGCCGCCGCCGCCGCCGCCCCGAGCCGGGGGCCGCGCGGGGGGCGGCTGCGGGGTGCGCGTGTGCGTGTGCCTGCCGGGCTGCTGCGCGCTGGGCTGCGAGTGCCTCTGACGGCCGCCCGCGCCGCTTACCCCCGCGCGCGCCATCCCCCCGCGGCGGCGACGACCTCGACGCTCCGCTCGCCGCGCCCGGCCGGCCAGCGACGCCGCAGCCCGCCGCCCTCAGACTCACGCCCCCACACCCTCGTCATCCGCCCGCCTCCCTCCCGCGGGGGCCGCGCGGCCGAGGAGGGGCCGGCGCGGGGTCCGGGGTGCGGGCCGCCCCCCGAACCGGACTCGGCGGCAGGAAGTCCCCCTCGGGCGCCTCCTCCCCCGCGTCGGCAGGCGCGCGGGGACGGGCGGGCGGCACGAGGTCGGCGGACCGGGGACCGCGGCGGGGCCGCTCCGCGCGCGTCGGGGACTGGCGCGCGCTCGCCCCTGCTGGACTGCGCGAGCCCGCGAGCCCGGGACCCCCCGCCCCCGGCCCCGGCCCCGGCCGTCTGGAGGACGGCGGCGCCGACTCGCACCGGGCGACTGTCGCGGCTCCCGAGGCCCGGGACGTGTGCTGCGCGGCGGCCGGCCCGGCCGAAGGAGGCCCGCAAGGAAGGAAGGACCCGGCCTGCAAGCCCCCCACGGCTCGAAAGTGGGTTAGGGGAGAAGGGTTGCGGCTCAGGGCAAAAAGATTCTTCTCGCAATGAAAGCTCTCCGAGAACAGAACGGGCCATCTGGAAAAGGAGTGAGCTAAGACCTAGAAGGATTCTCCTCTTGAGGACGACTTCCTCTTCCGAGACTCCGTAGTTCTAAGAAATAACTATGTTAGCGATCAAAAAGTCTCCTTTTCACAGGGTGAGAGGCCGTATTGCCTTTCCCGTCAACACTCATGAAATGAACCTTCTGTGCCTCTTCTAGCAACTCTAAAATCAAAGCACTAAATCTGTAACCCAACTTGTGTTTTTACATCTGTGAGCGGGCATCCCCTGGTCTGTTACGCTGTTGGCGAACTCCTACTCCGTGGTACCTGTGAGTGCAAGTGGTCTTGTAAAATAAGCCTAATAGTCTGTGAATAAATTAAAACAAAAGTATTTAAATGGGGGAACTAGATACTCCAAGAACACTTGCTCATTTGTTCATTCTACAAAATGATGCTTTTTAGGTGGCAGGCTAATGAGTCAACGGCCGTTTTACAGAAGTCCTTCGCAAATGAAAACAAAAAGACTGATACCAGCCGAGAGTGTAGAAAAGAGGTAATTTATGGCTCCCTAAAGGGTCTGCAGCTTTGTATTTGACTACCCTGGTTGTCTACGAGGTAATTTGTCCACTTGATTCCACTGCGTTTCAGTTATGCTGTGTAGAAAAACAACCCTTTTACATGCCTTGAACGTTGTGTAACTGAAGAGTTTCGGAATTACTGCTAAGAATCCCACTGAAATCTCCATTTTAAGCAATTTAAGCCATTTACAGCCCTTGGTGAGTAAACATTTGAGGTTATAAAACACTTTTTTTTCTGACTGGCAGATAAACTGTTCGTGTTCTCTGTTACCTTTTCTGGTAAAATGGGAATAAAGATCTGTACTCAAATGCTGCTTATTTTGTATTTGATAAAAAATGTGGGAGGCCTCTAGGAGAGAGAGAGAGAGACCATCATCACAATAGTTTCCTGGAAACGCTCACTGTGTCTCATTACGACATCCTTTCATGTGTAAGGTGACACAACTGAATTGTGCCAGACTGTTAATTCTGTGTATTGTTCAATAAAATGCCTTCTATTCTTTGATGACATCTCAACCTCTCTTCTCCTCCCTTGATTACTTCGGAATGAGAAAATATTTACTTCCCAACTGTTTCACCGGAAAACACTCACCTACTCGATAGGACATAAAATCCATCTTTGCGAGACTAGACAGTTGAGAGAACGTAGCAACAGGTGCAAAGTGTCTCGTCTGGCGTTTCGTCGGTCGCCCTCAAGTCTGTGTGTACGCACGTGTGAGATAAACATGTTAATTAAATCCAGGGGCGCCCGGGGGGCTCAGTTGGCTAGGCCTGCGACTTCGGCTCAGGTCACAACCTTGCAGTTCGTGAGTTTGAGCCCCGCGTTGGACTCTGTTGCTGACAGCTCGGAGCCTGGGGCCCGCTTCAGGTTCTGTGTCTCCCCCGCTCACACTGTTTCTCTCTCTCAAAAGTAAACATTAAAAAAAAAAAAAAACTAAACACAACAACAAAAAGGCTATGATCTTCCTGTGGCATGCCGGGACTCCTGTCACACCATGAGGAAGCCAGTCTTAAAAAAAAAATTTTGTTTAATCCAAATTTAAGAAAAGTGAGAAAAAGGCAACAAAATGCTCAAAACCAAGTTCCTCACGTTCCCTTAAAAATGAATGCCTCTCTGGTGCTCTTTACTGAAGATGTCACCTTCCTTCTAGTCACGGATGATTTCATTTGCAGCTCCTCCCTCTTAACCCTCGTTCACTCAGCCACTCCAGCACCAGCCACAACTTCCAAGAGACCCAAGCTGTTGGGAAAAACTTTCAGGCACCATGATTCCAAAAGCCAGCGTGAGGTTGGCCACGTCCATGCTTAGCTTCGTGGGTTACTGATGTACCTACCTCCCCAAGCTTTCTTCCCTCCTTCAAAGGACTGTCACATTTTCCCACCAGTGGTTCTCTTTCTTGCTGCCATCTTGGTTAGCTCCTGGATCTTCCGGTACTTCTGCTCATCATTCCTGGCACCTCTGACATCCACACAGTTGATTCTAAATGACTACCTTCAGTCCGATGATCTTTTCTCCCGTTACCTCTCAACTATCGTATTGTCATACTCCAGGCATCATCATTACCAATAACTGTACCACATGCCAACGTATGGTTTCAAATACCTACTCCTTGACACTTCCTTTCTCCACTCCTGTAATTCGTTCATCTCATCAGGTCTTGTATCTACCCTCTAACTACCTACCTACCTCCCTCACCACTTTTCTAAGCATCCCATTCTTGAGACCTTCCCTCCTTGTCTAGAGTTCATGGTTCAGCACTATTACCACACCGTTGCAAACACAATCCCTTGCTCCTTTTTTCCTCTTAATATTTGCTCACAATAATCCCAACTCCATTGAAATCCTACAACTTGGTTGACTAGACTTAATTCTAATTTCTGATCACAAATCTCACATTAGCATTCAACACACACATGTATTACATTTTTCCAGTTCTATTCCCTTTTACTAAGATCACTCACATTTCCTCTCTCTCAAATCTCTGCTACCCATTTCCCTCCTCACCAAATGTTGCACACGCACAGATGAGACCTATTATTCTACCAGCAAATATACTGACCTACTCGCATTCACTTTCATATATCCTGCCTTCTTTCCTGATACGTTTCATAAACCCTTGACCCCAGTTCCCACTCTATCAGCCATCTAATTTGCTTCCTTTTATAACAAAATGTTCTGAGCTGTCTTTATTTTCTGGCTCCAAAACCCCACTTCCCATTTTCTGCTCAACTTACTCCAGTTGGGTATTTATCTCCAATGCTTCATTGCGGTAAGTTTTAACAAGGTTGAAATGATACAATAATTGCCAGTCAATTGTGTTTATCCAATTAGATTTTTTTGCACCCTTTTACATACTTGAGCACTGCCTTAGTCCTTATTCCTTTGGATTAATGTTTATATATCTTTTTCCATCTTTTCACTTTCAACCTATCTGAGCCCTTATATTTAAAATGTGTCTCTTGTGGGGCGCCTGGGTGGCTTAGTCAGTTAAGCATCGGACTTTGGCTCAGGTCATGATCTTGAGGTTCATGAGCCCAAGTCCTGCGTTGGGCTCTGTGCTGACAGCTCAGAGCCTAGAGCCTGCTTCAGATTCTCCCTTCCTCTCTCTCTGCCCCTCCCCCACTCACACTGTCTCTCTCTCGCTCGCTCTCTCTCAAAAATAAATAAAACATTAAAAAATAAAATAAAGTGTGTCTCTTGTAAGTAACATGTAGTTGGGTCTTTTAAAAAATGGTTTAAAAAAAGTTTTTATTTATTTACTTAGGGAGAGAGAGAGAGAGAACAAGAAGGGGAGAAACAGAATCTCAAGCAGGCTCTGCACTGATTTGGGGCTCGAACTCATGAACCGTGAGATCTGTGACCTGAGACAAAATCAAGAGTTAGATGCTTAATCGACTGGGCCACCCAGCCACCCCAGGGCCTTATTTTTTACTCCGGTCTGATAAGCTTTGTCATTTAATTGGAAAGTGTAATCTTACATTTACTGTATTTAATAATGTGACAATTACTAGTATAATTAGCATTTACTAATTATATAATTATTAACAAAATTGGGTTTACTTTTTTGTAATTACTAATATTGTGTAAATTCTAAAATAATTGGGTTTAATCCTGTTACTTGTTTTCTATTTGTCCATCTGTTCTTTATTCCTTTATTTTTCCTTTCCTGCCTTTTTTGGATGAATCAAGTACTTTTATTATGTTTTATCTTTCATTAGCTTAAAAAACTTCTATTATGAAATAATTTCAGGTTTATAGAAAAGTTGTAAGAATAGTACAAATAACTCTATATATCCTTCACTCAAATCCGTTATTAACATTTTCCCACATTTATCATTGTATTTTTTTCTGATATCAGGACGCTTTGTTCCAAAATACTTTAGTGTGTATTTCTAAGGAAGAAGGGCATTCAGTTATATAACCACAGTGCAATTATCAAAACCAGGAAATTTTATACTTAATAGTCATATTATCTAATAGACCTATTCCTATATAACCAACTGTCCCTACAGTGTCCTTTAGAGCAAATTTCCCCCAGTCCAGGATCTGAATGAGGACCATGCAGTCCATTTTGTTGACACGTCTGTCTCCTTTAATCTGGAGCAGTTTCCTGACATTCTTGTCTTTCATGATCTTAACATTTTTGAAAAGTTCAGGCCAGTGATGTTGGGGATGTTCCTCAATTTGGGATACTTCCTCATGAGTAGGTTCAGGTTAGGTGTTTTGGGGAAGAATATCAACTAAGAAATCTTGGGCACTCTCAGCATCACATCAGGAGACACATGATTTTAATTCATCCCATTATTAGTGATATTAATTTTGGTCACAAGTTGAGGGTGTCCACCAAATTTATCCAAAATTAGGATTTTTCCCTCTTGTAATTAATGAGTAATTTGTGGGGAAATACTTTGAGGCTGTGTAAATATACTGTTCTCATCAAACTTTCCTCCACTTGCTTTAGAACAACTGATTATTGAATCAGTTACTATTGTGGTGGTTGTGAGATGGTGATTTTTATCATTCTTTCTATATTTGTTTCTTGTTCTATTTTTAAACATAAATTCTTGTATTTCAGTTGTTATTCTAGAGACTTCAATACGTATCTTTGATTTATTACAGTTTGCTACTATCTGAACAATACAGTAACCTCAGAGCAATCTGATGAATATTTCCTCCTAGTCTTTGGGAAACTATTGTCTTTTTTTTCTCTATATATGTTAAAACCCCACAAATCATTGCTATTGTTGTTTTAAATAGTCACCATTTGGTGCTTTTCATGCTTCTTTCTAGGATAATTTTCCTTTAGCCTATAGAAATAAAGTGTTTCTTATACAGATCTAGTCTTACGGCAATTAATTTTCTCAGATTTTGTTGGAGAAGTCTTTAACCTCAACATTTGAAAGATCTATTCACTGCCAGAGAATTCTAGGTTGGCAGAGTTTTTTCTTTCAGCACTTTATTTATTTTTTAAAAATTTTATTTACTTATGTATGTGTGAGAGAGAGATACAGTGTGAGGAGGGGAGGGCCAGAAAGAGAGGGAGAGAGAGTCCCAAGCAGGCTCCAAGCTGTCAGTGGAGAGCCCAACGCAGGGCTTGAACTCACAAACTGCAAGATCATGGCCTGAGCTGACATCAAGAGTCAGAGGCTTAACTGGGCCACCCCGGCACCCCTTCTTTCAGCACCTTAAAGATCCCACTCTTACTGTCTTCTGAGTCCATAATTTCTATGGAAAAGTCAGTCTTAAGTCGTATTATTGTTCCTCTAAGATAGCGTGCCCTCTTTTCTTCTATTTTAAAGCATTTCTTTCTCTTTGGTTCTAAGCATCGCGTGTACCCCTGGGGTGCAGTTCTCTTTTCGAATCCACTCTCATTGTGTTCACTGAGCTCCCTACACCTGTGAGTTGATGCCTTCCATCAATTTGAGACAATTCTAGACGCTACCTCCAATGTGCTGTCCTCTCTTTCTGAGATCCCTATTCTGCTTATTTCAACTTCTGACCATGTTCAAAATATCTCTTCCCATCTGCTTTATTCTTTGCATACTTACTTCACTCGTGCTTCAATTTGGATATTTTCTCATGACCTTTTCATGAATCCGGACTTCTGTTGTGTCCATCATATTGTTAAATGCATCCAAATAAGACAATCTCAAATATTGTATCTTTCAATTTTAGGGTATTCGTTTTTCTCTTGTTCCTAGATTCCAACATCCTGTTGAAATTCTCTACCTTTTCATTCATTTTGTCCATCTTTCCTCTGTTTTAATATACTAATCATAGTTATTTTAAAGCCCATCTGATAGATCCATTATCTGGATTATCTAAGGGTCTGATTATATTTACGTTTTATGTTTGTTGGCCATTTTCTTGCTCTTTGCTTTTTACTGGATGCCTAATGTTATATATAAGAACACAGAGGCTGCAAATGATACTGTTACCAGAGAAACTTCTTTCTTCAGCTAGTCAGAGATGATCTGGGACTAATGATGTCAGTCCAGTCAGGGACTGAGCTGGGGCTAGAGTCGGGTCGCAGTTTTTGTAAATCAGTCCACCCTTGGTTCCTGTCTGTCCTTCTGGGCTTTTGACTGAGAGCCTGGCAGACCTGTCTCCTCAGCTGTGAAAGAGAGCAAGAGAGTCAAGTCAGCCCCCACCGGACGTTCTGAATTTAGATCACTAGCCTCCTGCCCCATAGCTTCACAAAACAGCAAATGTCTTAAGGGTAGACAAATTGTGTATTTGTGGAAAGCCCTTCTTTATCGCAGGATTTTGTGTCCTAAGGACCCTAAGATTGTGGGAGATTTAACTTTAAATGTTCTTAGGCTTTTATTTATTAAAAAAAAATTTTTTTTTTAATGTTTATTTAACTTTGAGAGAGTGACAGAGCAGGAGTCGGGGAGAAGCAGAGAGAGAGGGAGACCCAGAATCCGAAGCAGGCTCCAGGCTCTGAGCCCGATGCGGGGCTCGAACCCATGAACCGTGAGATCATGACCTGAGCCAAAGTCGGCCGCTGACCAACTGAGCCACCCAGGGGCCCCTAAATCTCCTTAGGCTTTTATATTTTATTTTTATTTTATTTTATTTTATTATTTTATTTTAATTTTATTATTTTTTCCATATTAAAAAAATCAACTTCTTTCTTTACTGAACTTTTTTACAGGGGTGGAATCATTATAGTGTACATAACTTCTTAATTAAACATATACACATATTTGCTGATAAAACATTGAAATTGTTTTAATTTACTTTTAAACTTATGGTGGAGTTCTAGCTTCCTATGTTTGCATTTTATTTTGTGTTAATTATTTGTATTCTTTGTTCATTTATTTTTGTACTTTAATCTTTTTCGTATCCATTTTGTAAACTTTCATACAATTAAATATTTACCTGCATATATTACATATATCAAAATTATATCTGGAACATTATATTTCTAAATCCATGATAAATGATCTGTTTACTCAGGATCCTTCACACCCTGTAAAGACAAATTCATATCATAATGAGAGTTGCATTTAAATTCTTTCTAAAACTCAAGCCATAAATTCTCTTGTCTTGCTCAGATGTACAAGACCACAGCATATATATCCATTTCACATAATGATATGATGAAATCTTTGCTTCTATTCATTATGTTATAAATATTCTTTTTTTAATTTAATTTTTTTTTTTAAATTTACATCCAAACCAGTTAGCATATAGTGCAACAATGACTTCAGGAGTAGATTCCTTAGTGCCCCTTACCCATTATCCCCTCCCCCCTCCCACAACCCCTCCAATAACCCTCAGTTCTCCATATTTATGAGTCTCTTCCGTTTTGTCTCCGTCCCTGTTTTTATTTTTGTTTCCCTTTCCTTATGTGCATCTGTTTTGTCTCTTAAAGTCCTCATATGGGTGAGTCTTATTAACTGCATTTAGCAACATCTGAAGTCCTTTAAAAATATATATTTATTGTCTTTCTTCCCCGCCAGAATTTAAGCTCTTTGAGGGCAGCGTCTTGTTCTGTCCTGTTCACTGCTGTATCCCTAGAGTCTCATACATAGATGTTGAGTGTACTTGTTGAATGCCTCCCCATTACATCTTGGGAGCAGCAACTGTGATCTAATTTTGGTTTTCTTCTTCCCGCACCTAACAGTGGTGTGCACATTGTGGACACAATGTTAAGATGGGTAGGTCCACCCTCTCTAGGGAATTTTAAAGATGAGCCACTTCCGACTGCCCCATCATTGCGATTCCCCTGGACATTGCTGATCAGCCAAACACGTTGCTGAAGAAAAGCGCAGGAAGTCCAGGCCTCCAACCCAAATCCCAAGTCAAGAAGGGGACTTGCTCAGTGCTATTGGTACATGCCACTGGCCTGAAGGTAGAAAGGAAACAGAGCAGAGCAATAGGGTTATGGTTTGATTTTCTCTTACTATACTTGGAACTGCCTCCAAAACATAACTGTTTTCAACAGTATTATAACCCCCATGAGGCAAAACTTCTAAACACTTAACAGTTTCTTTCTTTCTTTTTTTTTAAATGTTTATTTATTTATTTAGGGAGAGAGAATGTGAGCAGGGGAGGGGCAAAGAGAGAGGAGGAAGAGAATCCTAAGCAGGCTCTGCACCGAGCCCGATGGCGGGCTCGACCTCACGAATTGTGAGATCATTTCATGAGCCGAAATCAAGACGCTTAACTGACTGAGCCACCCAGGAGCCCCAAGACTTAACAGTTTCTAAACTCCAAGTAATTTAGTTTAACTACAGATTCATCCACGATATGTCCTAACACTGTATATTATAGGCTGTGAACCACGAATCAACGTAGTGTTTCCATTGCTAACACTTTTAATGAAATCACAGAAAGTATGAGCACACACTCCAGTACTCACAGTGAATTTTTATGAACACGCCCACATACTTACATGTATGTAGGTACTAGGCAGTGCTACAAACTGCATTTCTTAGTATGGTCAATGTTTTTAAGAGTAAGGAACTCACTAGCCTGAAGTATTAGTTTCACATATCTTTATTCCACATAAAACAAAACAAAACTTAGACCCATCTCATAGAACAGAATACACTTACTTAAAGTTTTGACAGTGTACAAAATTAAAACTGGGGTATTTATTCCAAAGTTTCATATAAGTATTATAAGGCAATTTCTTTCCTTTAGTAAGTAACATTTTAAGTGTCTATTATTCTGGAAGCAAATCATCTCCTAACTCTTCATCAGCAAAATCATCCTCGTCAATTCTTTTTCTCGCTGCAGTTTTTGGCCTTTCTATTTGAGGGCCCAGTGGATCCACATAGGAGGCATCTAGGTTTCAAAATAAATGGTTATGTTAGAATAATATAGAAAAAACAAAACAGACGTGAAACCAGTTAGTCTCATAATCTACACTGAACTGAGTGAACAGAAACACTCTCCCAGATCATCTAAAATTTTGTCTGTACACAAAACATTCTTAATGCCCAGTTACACATTTTGCCATCTCACCAAATCTTCTCCAGACCTGTTATGCCTGTAGGAACCGGGTGGGGGACACCAGCACTTGCCTATTTCTTTGTTACTGCTACTTTCATAAGGTTCATTTGTCCCAGGTAAAGCTCTGAGTTTGGCACTTAGTCGTTCACCTTTACTACTGGCACTGCAGTTCTGGCCACTATCTGAAAACACAAAGACAAAAATGCATTTAACACGTTGAGAAAATATAACACTGCATTACGAATCTTAAAGTATACTTATTTGCCAAGAGACACGCTGTTTCATTTGGAGGCCACCTTCTGAGGGATATAATTCTGGTTTTCTGAAACTGAAAAGGAATCTCTTCTTGGGAATCTGTAACATAGATAAAAGAGCACTCGAAAGTAGTCTTTGCGTTCTTTCGCATGTACGCTTAGTTACGGGTTCCAATTTTATAGATTGACTGGTGAGAAGTTAGAGACCACGTTGACGAATATCCCTAGTAAAGAACAAGGAGCAACTGGGGAAAAAACAAATAGGAAGTCGTAAGATCAGTATGAGCCGTATCATCAACCTCGTGATCCAGGCTGGTGAGTGGCCCTCAAACCACATCAAATGAAACACAGCAGAAGAGGTAGGAGAGGACAGAGGCCACGCAGTCACCTTCGTCAGGATTCGATTCGCCCTGTGGAGAATACATTTTGGCTCAGTACGAGGAAAAACGAAAAGGGCTCCAAACTCCAAAAACTAAAAGCATCCAAACACGGACTGGCTGCCATGGGAAGCCCTGCAATCCGTAGCACTGAAGATTTTCAGGCCGGGCCGAACACTCACGGTAGTAGGAAACATTGGTAGTAATTCTTAACCTCAAACTTCTATCATATTTTTCAAAGAAACACTCCCCTAGCCCCATCGTTTTTATTTCCTTCCCTTAAAATTCCCACAATGTTATTTTTTCCTATTATGCGAGCTTCACAAAAGTGAAAAATGAGAGTAGTCTATCAATATCCACTGATCATTTCTTTTCTGACTATACTTTATATTTTAGTTTATTGATAATGTCTCTGGGAATAAACTAAAACAAGATGGTCTTTAAGATCCCCACATTTTAATGGTGGCCAAATTTCTCTCCAAATTCTTATGGAAAACATAACCATTTCCCCCCATTGTTATTACTGGAAAATGAAATGCTTAGTTTTAGGCACTGAATGGTTCTATACATTGTTTTTTTGTTTTTGTTTTTTTTGTTTTTGTTTTGCTCCTAGTTTTTTGTTACAGTTGAGCTCATCTTTTCCATCTGTAGGTGTAAATGGTTATCTTTCAAAGTGCTTGAGTGAGCTCAGGTCAAAAATTTGAAAACCATTGCTTTAGGCAATATTTCTTTTTTCACTTTTCATATAGATATAAGTCATATATATGAGTAAAACAAAACTCTCACATTCCCTCAGACATCCGTAGGCCTTCTGAAATCCCAACACACTAAAGCATTCCAATCCTGTGGAAAGAGCAAACCTTACAAAAATAAAAAATTAACTCCGTACAAAAACTTCAAATGTCCAACTTGAAAAGCCATGAATACGGATTTTTTTGTTTTAAAGATTTTTATTTGTAAGTAATCTCTACACCCAACGTGGGGCTCAAAGCCATGATCCCAAGATTGAGAGTCATGTGCTCCTCTGAGCCAGCCAGGTGCCCCCCCCCCCCCGCCGCCACCATGAATACAGTTTTTAAACGCTTCCTATTATAAACGCCAGAGAGGGTATATATTGCGAATACCCTTATTTCATAATTTTCAATCAACTTCATGGAGTGACACTGCCACACATGGGGAGGTGCAAATGGATCGATAAGCATTTGTAAGTCTAGGTGGGGTTTTACGGCTAAATAATAAATCAGGTTATTATATTCATCTCAGTACTGCAACAAATAACAGTTACTATTTCCTAGAGAAGAGTTCACAAAATAGCTTCCAAAAACAATATGGAGATCAATTTATCTGAATTATCAATCAATTAACACTAAGACTTCCAAATGATACTTTTTATTAGGGAAAATCTTAGAATCACAGAATTTAGAGTAATTAGGATCCTTCAAGCTTACCTATACCAGAAAAAAAATAATACCCCCATGAAATGGACAATGTATATAGACAACTCTCAAAAAAAAAACGAAACAATACAACTGGTCAATAAACATAAAATTATTTAAGTTTACTTAACCTTAGAAACATATTAAGTGAGAAGAATAAAGTCAGATCACTACATACTGAGTGATACCATTTTTAGAAAGGTTAAAACAGGTAAAATTAAATCTAGTGTTTACATACCTGGTAACATTGTATGTGAAAAGGCAAGAAACTAAACAAATATAAACCCGAATGTACATAAAACAGAAAAAAACCCTCATAGTGGCTGCCTGTGGGGAAGGCAGGAGACGGAGTGGGAAGAAGCACACAGGTAGGCAGAGCAGTAATGTTCTGGTTCTAATGCTTCGTGGTGGCTTCAGGAAGTTTATTTTTATATGTGGGTAACTTAAGAGTGCTACATTACTTCTTTTGGAAGTATCAAGTATTACATAATTTAAATCTTCACATAATTCTAAATGTAAGATTCAACAATGCCTATTAAAATGGTCAAGATTTAAAAAAGATTAGATTAGTAAGGGAGATGAACACATTTTCGGAGATTAACGTAGTAGTATGTATCAACAGTTAACAGCTTCGTGGCCAGAGTGGGAAGCCTCCCACCTTTCTCCCTCACAAAGGTACCAATCTGACAGCATACAATCCTAAAAGCCTTTATGAGAACTCCGGAAACCACTCGGGAAGTCACAGTACCCCAGGAAAACTCAAATCCAAGGACAACTGCACTGAAACGGAAGAAAAGCCATTCGATTTCAACTGGGTCAGCCGCTATCCCAAGCCAACGTAGCTCACGACTCGGAGAAAAAGCCCAACATGCAATGTCTCCCTTGGGAGGGGACAAAGAAGAGTGGAACAGGCCTCTGGCAGTTTCGTCCCTCGGGGTGCTGCCTGAGACACTGGTTTCGGTCTTGCCTGACTTGGAGTGCTGACGAGGCACCGGCGTGCTCTCTGGATGAGAACGAAAGAGCTCAGCGGTTTGGTGCACCGAGTACCTCCCCCCACTGCACCCAGAGGCTGCACAGCCTGCTCACAGCTTCTTCCTCAGCAAAGAAAGATTCGAGTGGAACATACAGCCAATATTCCGGCTTCAGGCAGGGCTGGGGGAATCCCGAGGGCCCGGTCTCCCGAGCACTAACGGGGAACTGGCATGCCTTGAATGCATGGGGGCTGCGGAGAACAAGAGGGCTCAGGAGCTTACTGGCTGCTGGAGATCTTGCAGCATCCCACACGGACCCCAGAGGAAGCAAGAGATTACGAATCCTGAAACCTAACTGGCAAATTACATGCAGAAGCTGAGAGAAGACGCATACCGTGAAAACTTGGAGACCCCCATAGTCTCGAGTGGGACTGATTGGTGACGGTTTTCCCTGTACGAAGCCAGCCCCCCAAACCAGAGAAAAGTGGCTATTTCTTCAAATGAAGAAATCACAAAAAACATGAAAGCATGGCCCAATGAAAGAAAGAAAATGAATCTTCGGAAACTGACCCTGAGGAAATGACGACCCGTTGATTTGATTACCTGACAAAAAATTCAAAATAATTGTCTTAAATAAGGTCAATGTGCTACAAGAGAACATAGACAGACAATAAATGAAATCAAGAACGTGAAGCATAGACAAAAGTAAACTATCAACTAAGATAGAAACTAAAAAAGGACCAAACAGAAATTCTGGAGCTGAAGGATACAATAACTGAATTGAAAAATTCACTACAAGGGTTCAAAAGCAGATGTGATCAAGCAGAAATAAAGGATCTCTGAACTCAGAGACAGGTCATTTGGAATTACTGTATCAGAAGAACAAAAAGAAAAAAAAATAAAGAAAAGTGAAGAAAGCCTAAGAGAATTATGGAACAAAATTCAGATCATGGGGCATAAACATATCAGTATACATATTACAGGAGTCCTAGAAGGAGAAGAGAGAAAGAATGGAACAGAGAGATTATTTGAAGAAATAATGTATGAAAATTTTCCAAATATGAGAAAGGAAATGAATATCCAAATTCAAGAAGCTCAAAGAACTCCAAATAGGATGGACCTAAAAAAGACCACATTGAGACACACAATCAAACTGGCAATTCAAAGACAAAGAATCTTAAAACCAGCAAGAGAAAAGCTAATTCATCATAAACAAGGGATCAACCATACAATTATCAGATTTCTGAGCAGAAACATTATAGGCTAGAAAGGAGTGAGATGATACATTCAAAGTGCTGGAAGAAAAATCTGCCAACCAAGAATACTATATTTGGGAAAACTGTCCTTCAGAAAGGACAGAGAAGTAAAGACTTTTCTGGATGAACAAAGGCTGGGAGAGTTTATCACCACTAGTTCTGCCTTGCATGAATTGCTAAACAGAATCCTTCAAGTTGAAACAAAAGGACACTAGACTGGAACAGAAAATCATATGAAAACATAAAGCTCTCTGTAAAGGTAAATATACATAAGCGCTGAATCCTGAAATACTGTCATGGTAGAACAGAAGTCATTTTTAATTCAGATATAGAATATAGAAGCATAAAAATAACTGCAACTATGTTAAAGAATACAAATTATAAAAAGATGCAATTTGTAACATTGATAACACAGTGACGGGGCAATGTAAAGGAGTAAAGTTTTTGTATGTGATTGAAGTTGTTATTAGTTCAAAATAGATTGTTATAACTATAGAATGTTTTAGGTCATTCCCACGGTAACCAAAAAGAAAATGCCTATAGGAGATGCACAGAGGAAAATGAGAAAGGAATCAAAGTATGCTACTATAGAACAAAACAAAACAAAACCCCCCAAGCCCCACAAAGACATAAAAAGGTAGGCAGCAAGAAAGAAAAAGGACAAAATAACTATAAAGCACACAAAAAATTTAACATAATGATAAGTTAAGTACTTCCCTATATGTAATTATTTTAAATGTGAATGGATTAAACTCCCCAATAAAAAGATACAGAGTGGCTGATGGGTAAAAAAAAAAAAAAAAATCCAACTATATGCTATTTATAAGAGACAAACTTCACATATAATGACATACATAGGCTGAAAGTGAATAAATAAAAAAAGATATTCCATGTAAATGGGAACTGAAAGAAAACAGGAGTGTCCGTACTTATTTCAAAAATAGACTTTAAGTCGAAAATGATCAAAAAGACACAGAAGGACATTATATAATGATCAAAGGGCCAATTCACCAGGAAGTTATAACAATTATATATGCACCTTAACAGCTGAGCAACCAATATATGAAGCAAACAATGACAGAACTGAAAGAAGAAAAGGCAGTAACACAATAATCGTAAGAGATTTCAATGCCTCACTTTTTTTTTAATGTTTATTTATTTAGAGAGAGAAAGGGAGCAAAGCAGCAGAGCGGCAGAGAGAGAGAGAGGGAGACAGAGAATCCCAAGCAGGCTCTGTGCTGTCAGTGTGGAGCCTGACATGGGGCTCGATCTCATGAACCGGGAGATCACGACCTGAGCCGAAATCAAGAGCCAGATGCTTAACCAGCCTAGCCCCCCAGATGCCCTGAATGCCTCACTTTCAGTAACAGCTCAACCAGCCACAGCATCCGACTCTTGAAGCTTTCACTCAGCAGAGATTCAGCTATGTTGTTGTATGTATCCTTCCATTCAATTGCCGAGGAGTTGTACAGATATGTCACGGTTTATCCAGTCCCCTGTTGATGACTTACGTGTTGCTTCCAGTTTGGGGCTATTTGAAATAAAGCTGCTATGGATAATTTGTGTACAAGTCTTTGTGTGGGCACATACTTTAGTTTCTCTCGAGTAAATTCCTAGAAGTAGAATGGCTAGATAGTATGGTTCAGTGTATGTCTAACTTTAAAAAAAACTGTCAAACTACTTGCTACAATGGCTGTCCCATTTTACATTCCATCAGCAGTGAGAGTAACAATTATTCCATATCCTCACCATCACTTGCTATGGACAGTCTTTTTAATTTTAGTCATTCTACTGGGTATCTAGTTTTAATCTGCATTTCCCCAATGATTAATGATTGACCATCTTTTCATGGGCTTATTTTTCATTTGTATACCCTTAGTTAAAATGTTTTGATAACTTAGAGTTTATCTTAAACAATAAATATGGTGCATTCTTCCAAGAATGTTGAGGGTACATGTTTACCCTTCCTAAATCTCTGTGGATAACATAAATCTATACAAAATCTATAGCAGTACAGAGAATGAGTGTATGTTTGGGTGTTGTGGAGGTGATGGCGGGGGCATATCAACATTCATGTATTATGGAGATTAACCCCACCCCAGCTTTACTGAGATGTAACCGACATCTAGCATTGTGCAAACTTATGGTATACAATGTGGCCATTTGCTACACGCATGTATCGCAGTTTGGTTGCTACCACAGCACCAGTTAACACCTCCATCGTGTCACATATTATCTTTTTTTTTTTTTGCCCTGAGAACATTTAAGATCTTAGCAGCTTTTAAGTATATAATACAATGTATTTTTTTAAATTTTTATAAACTTTCAAAATTTATTTTGAGAGAGAGAGAGAGGGAGAGAGAGTGTGCGCATGAGCAGGGGAGGGGTAGAGAGACGGAGAGAGAGAATTCCAAGCCAGCTCTGGACTGTCAGCACAAAGCCTGATGCGGGGCTTGAACTCACGAACCGCAAGATCATGACCTGAGCCAAAATCAAGAGTTGGACACTTAACCAACTGAGCCACCCAGGCGCTCCTATGATACAGTGTTGTTAACTGTAATCACAACGCTGTACGTTAGATCCCCAGAACTTATTTATTTTCTAACTGGAAGTTTGTATCCAACATCTCCCTCGACCCCTGGTAACCACAGTGACCATGATTCTACTCTCCGTTCCTACAAGATTGGCTCTTTTATTCCACATACAAGTGATATCAAACAGTATTTGTCTTTTTCCGACTTACCTCACTTAGCATAATGCCTTCAGGTTTCATTCATGTTGTTGCAAATGGCAGGATTTCCTTATTTCTCATGGGTGATCAATACTCTATTGTATAGATACTCCCCATCTTCTTTATCTTTTCATCTGCTGACAGACACTTAGTTTCTGCATCTTGGCTACTGTAAATAATGTTGCAGTGAATATGGGAGTGCAGATCTGCCTCTTTTTTTTAATGTTTACTTATCTTGAGAGAGTGAGCAGGGGGAAAGGCAGTGAGAGAGGGAGACAGAATCCCATGCAGGCTCCGCACTGCCAGTGCGGAGCCCGACTAGGAGCTTGAAGCGAGATTGAGACTTGGATGCTTAATCAACTGAGCCACGCAGATGCCCCGATCACTACTTGATTTTATGACCCACTAATATCCTGTTTTCATTTCCTCTGGATACATACCCAGAAGTGAGATTGTTGGGATCATATGATCATTGTATTTTTAATAGATTATTTTATTTTTTATTATTTTTTCTTTTAAATATATATATTTTTATTAATTAATTTTTAAAGTTTATTTATTTTGAGAGACAGAGAATGTGGAGGAGGGCAGAGAGAGGGAGAGAGAGAAACCCGATGCGGGGCTTGAACTCGCAAACCATGAGATCATGACCTGAGCTGATACCAAGAGTCAGATGCTTAATGGACTGAGCCACCGAGGTGCCCCTATTTTTAACATATTTTAAATTTTATTTATTTATAGAGAGGGAGAACAGAAGAGGGGGAGTGCAAAGAGAGAGAGAGAGAGGGGCGGGGGAGAATCCCAAGGGGGGTCTGCACTGTCAGCAGAGAGCCCGACACAGGGCTCAAACTCACAAACTGTGAGATCGTAACCCGAGCCAAGATCAAGAGTTGGATGCTTAACTGACTGAGCCACCAGGTGTCCCTATTTTTAAAATTTTCAAGAGTCTCCACATTATTTTCCATGGTGGCTGCACCAATTTACATTCCCATCAACAGTGCACAAGGGTTCCCTTTTTTCTACATCCCTGCCAACACTTGTTACCTCTTGTCATTTTGATGACAGTCATTCTAACAGGTGTGAGGTGGTAACTCCTTGTGATTCTGGTGATTAGCGACGTTGAACATTTTTTCATGTGTCTGTTAACCATCTGTATGCCTCCTTTGGAAGAATGTCTATTCAGTTGTTCTTCAGCCCATTTAAAAGTCTATGGTTTTTTTGTTACTGAGTTGTAGAAGTTCTTTATAAATTTGAGAATATTAAGGCTTATCAGATATGTGGCCATCCATATACCTTCCTCAGTAAAGTGCCTGTTCAAATATTTTCCTGATCCAAAAAACCCAAAAACCAAAAACCAAATTGGGTCATTTTCTTACTATTAAGTTGTAAGAGCTTTTTTTATATTCTAGTCCCTTGTCAGATAGGTGTTCTGCAAATATTTTCTATTTTGGCTTGCCTTTCACTTTTTTTTTTTTTTTTAAGTAAGATCCACACCCAGCATTGAGCCCAATGCAGAGATTGAACTCGCGACTCTGAGATCAAGACCTGAGCCGAGATCAAGAGTCAGACGCTTAACTAACTGCGCCACCCAGGCGTCCTGCCTTTTCACTTGTGTGTCTTTTGAGAAGCAAACGTTAATTTTGATGAAGTTCAATTTATCCATTTAAAAAAATTTTATGGATCATGCTTTTAATGTCGTATCTTACGAAATCTTTGGCTAATCCAAAGTCACAAAGATTTTCTCCTGTGTTTTCTTCTGCATGTTTATAGTTTTCAGTTTTATATTTAGGCTATGATCTATTTGAGTTAATTTTTCTATATGGTGTAATTTGTTGATCAACGTTAATTTTTTTTACATGTGGATGTCCAATAAATCCAGCCCTGCTTGTTGAAAAGACTGTCCTCTTTCCATAAAACTGCTTTTGCATTTTTGTTAAAGGTTAATTGATTATGTATGAGTCTATTTCCAGACACTATATTTTGTTCCACTGCTACATATCTATCAAAAGGAAAACTTTTAATGTCCACATTTCTGGAGTCACATACAACATCTGTTTTACCTGTTTATTTGAATATTTCCCTTCTACTAGTTTGGAAGCTACACATCCCATTTCAATTATTTTTATATTTACTAAACATTTTAGACGTTTTAACACATATATGTAACAAATTTTAAAATTAATCAGTAACCTTACTCTCCTCCCAAACAAAGCCAAGGTCTTTGAATGCTTTATTCTATTACAACTTATATCTCTGCCTTAAATGTTACTGTAGTCCAGGAATTTCGTTTTATCTTGATTTTTAAAAATTCTACAATATAGGGATGCCTGGGTGGCTCAGTCAGTTAAGTGTCTGACTTCAGCTCGGGTCATGACCTCACAGTTTGTGGGTGAGAGTCACCCAATTATATATGTAGGTTAGATCTTTTCACTACATCCTTCATGTCCTTTAATCTCTCCTATTTTCCATCACCGTGACCCTCTGTCCTGCATTCTGGGTAATTTTTCAGCTCTGTCTTCCAAGTCATGCATTCTCTCTTTATCTGATCTAATGAGCTATTCAGGGCCAACAAACTTTTTCTGTAAAGGGTCAAACAGCAAATGTTTGATGCTTTGCATGCCATATGGTTTCTATTGCAGCATGAAATCAGATTGAGCATGGCTGTGCTCCAGGAAAACTTTACTGCCAAAAACAGGTGGTGGCTCAAGCCAGATTTGATCTGCAGGCTGTAGTTTTCCAACCCTTGGTTTAAGCCATCTAAACTTTTTAACAGAGGAATTTCTAATTTCAATTATATTTTCATTTTTGGAAGTTGTATTTGGTTCTTTCCAATCTGCCTAGTAACTTCTATATTCTTTTATCACTTTACCATACTTAAAACACACAAGAATTCCCCACTATTTTGAATCTGATTTCTGGGATTGTATAGTGAGAATTTGGACAGTGAGGAAATCTGTGTTATTTGAGTTTTAAATTTTAGTTTATTATTACTTTTAAATTTTTTTAATGTTTATTTATTTTTGAGAGAGAAAGACAGAGTGTGAGTGGGGGAGAGGCAGAAAGAGAGGGAGACACAGAATCCACAGCAGGCTCCAGGCTCTGAGCTGTCAGCACAGAGCCCAACGCGGGGCTCGAACTCATGAACCGTGAGATCACGACCTGAGCCGAAGTCTGATGCTCAGCCAACTGAGCCACACAGGCTCCCCAAATCTTAAATTGTAGATAGCAAGTGTTTAAGTGTTTTAAGAGTTCAGATACCTGAGGATAACAACCACATTAAAAAAAAATTGTCTATTTTTTTGAATCTATTTAGTTCTAGAGTTCAGATAACAAAAGTATCTATATTGTCACTTAAAATATATATATATATTTTTAAAAAATTTATTTATCTTGAGAGAGAGATGGGGGGTGGGCAAGGAGAGCAGGAATCCCAAGCAGCTCTATGCTGTCAGTGCAGAGCACGACACAGGGCCTGATTTCATGAACTGCAAGATCATCACCTGAGCCGAATGCCAAGAGTCAGATGCTTAACTAACCGAGCCACCCAGGTGCCCCAGGATTTTATTTTTAAGCAATCTCTACACCCAATGTGGGGCTTGAACTCACAACCCTGAGATCAAGAGTCACATGCTCCACCGACTGAGTCAGCTAAGTGCCCCTTAAAACATATTTGTATCTGATAATTAAAATATCTGTAGTCTCTGGGGTGCTGTCAGCACAGAGCCTGCTTGGGATTCTCTCTCTCCCCCTCTCCAAATAAACAAATTAACATTTAAAAAATATCTTTAGTCTTTGAAAATTGCATTCTACAGTTTCTTTTGTTGAGCATTCATAGTGCTTTATCTTCATGTATCCAGACTTTTTTCAATGTTTATTTTTGAGAGAGAGTACATGAGTGGGGGAGGTGCAGAGAGATAGGGGGACACAGGATCTGAAGTGGGCTCCACGTTGACAGCAAGAGCCCAACGTGGGACTTGAACTCATGAACCATGAGATCATGACCTGAGCCAAAATCAGACAGTCAACTGACTGAACCACCCATGAGCCCCAAGACTTTTATTGTATTTAATTTTTAAAATTTATTTTTGAGGGGGAGAGGGGCAGCGAGGGAGACAGGATCTGAGAGGGCTCTGTGCCGACAGCACACAGCACGATGCAGTGCTGGAACTCACGAACCGTGAGGTCGTGACCTGAGCCAAAGTCAGAGGTGCAACTGACTGAGCCACCCAGGTACCCCCCCACCCCCGCCCTTTGTTTTTCATCCTGTGTTCCTGTTCTTTGTAACTTCATCTGAAGGCCTTGTTTGAGGCTTGTCTGCAGCATACTCCTTTGGAGTGGGTCTAAGCCTGTGTCTCCTAGGCACCTGGGAGCAGCACCAACAGTCCCACTTTAAGCCCAGCTTTCAGCTTGGGGTTCCGCAGGTCACACACGGGTGATACATACTCTGTCTCCCAAACTCTGTGATTGAGGGCTTAAGGTTAGGGATTTTCCAGGGAGCTTTTCCTGTTTTTTGCATTCCAGGAGTGCCAAGGTGGAAACCGTCCTCTGTGGGGTGGCTTCTTTTCTAGTTGACCCACTGCCACTATTTCCTATTAGGAGTCCTGGCTTTATGAAGGGATGCTTTGATCTGACTCCTGACGTTTTGGGGGCCCCTGGCTGTTCTCTCTTGTTCCCCATGAATGGCCTCTAGACCCAGGATCTAGGCCACTAGGGAGTAGCCAGGACAAAGGCCAGCTCTTGCATTTACTCCTTTGGGTTTAAATTTTCTATTCATTGGAATCTCCAAAGAATTTCCCTTAAAAATGTTTTTTTTTTACTGATTTTAAGAGAGAGGGAGAGAGAATGAGAGGGGGAGGGGGCAGATGGAGACGGAGGGAGAGAATCCCGAGCAGATTCACCCTGTCAGCACAGAGCCTGACGGGGCGCTTGATCTCAGGAACCACGAGACCACGACCTGTGCCAAAATCAAGAGCTGGATGCTTAACCGACTGAGGCATCCAGGCGCCCTAAGAATTTCCCTTTTTATTGCCAACTCAGCCACGCATTTACAAGTTTTTTTTTCATTTTCTTATTTCCTTCCTCTTCCCCGCCCCTCCCTCCGCCCCCCCCCGCCCCCCCAATATTCAATTCACCACTTTTAGGAGTGCTATTCCTGGAGGAGTTTCCTTGAATATTCAGTCCATCTTACTGTCAGAAATAGAAGTAATAATTTCAGTAAGCAGGAGCACACATATGAATAACTAAAAAACTTAAGTCTGACCTCTTTATTTTTCATATGAGAAAACACGCTTAAAGAGGTAAAGTCACTTGTTCGAGAGTTCACAGTTAGTGGCAAGGCCATCAGCAAAACCCAGGTTGCCTGATTGCCGGCCTGGTCCTTGCCCATTCTACAAGTATGCCTCTTTGGCAAAGAATCCATGTAAAGTGTGGCACTTTCCATACAGCTGTGAGTTTACACGAGTAAGTACGGCTGTATTCACATGTGCATTCCTGCCATATGCTATTCCAAGCTTAGCAGCTTGGCAGATTCTACAGAATATGGCGGTCTTAATAATGATAAATATCCAGACAAAGTAAATTCAAAATCTCTTTTCATAGCCCTATGTTTCAGACCCTTCTCATATGCCCAGAATAGCCTTGTCTTATAATAATCTTGTTTTATAAAGCAAGCCTGCAATCTTGAGACTTGGGAAAAATCCCATGATACTTCTGCTAGAAGGGAGACTACATCCTGCCTTGACCAATGTTTCTACAAGGCCAACTCATACTAAGAAGGTGAACTGTTTATAACATTTTAGAAAAGTTAAGGTTTTAAAATGTAAGAGTTTCTTTTCTGTTCTGGTAGAACAGTGAGTTTTATAACATAGGCTCTATACATGGAACAAATTAAGTAAAGTTAAGAGGCTGACTACATCAACTTTCACCATACATTCTCTTCCAATAAAAATGAATTCACTTTCCAAGGGAAGACAGTCATTACTTATTTAGAAAGAATATGGTTAAGAGTATGAAAATTATTTATAATTGTAGATAAAATGAAGGCAGAAGAAAGTAACTACAGAGAGAAGATGAAAAACAATATACGTCGTTTTTGTTAATTCTTTAAACAGAATCAGATTATGGCAAAGATTTTACAAAACGGAGTCTGTAGCACATTTACAGGAGTAATGTGAAAATAAGACAAGTATATAGATTTCTTTACCTTTCGTGCCACCAACAAGATTTTAAAAATCTGATGGGACTTAATTGTGTTGTACTCAGTGCCTGGAGTTGCTCCACGTGCGGCAGAGGCAAAGGGACAGGGCCACCCCCGCAGGTCCTTTATCATCTGCGGTGACTCTTACCTCAAACAGTTACTGCACATAATTTCCATGATGCCACACCTTTAGCGCATTTGAAAAACCCAATAAAATATCTGATTTTCTTGTTTTTTCCCTATTTTATTGATTTCAGTACGCTTTTAACACTTTTGTATGAATTATAAAAAAGTAAAGAGAAACCACACTGTATAATTACTGTTGTTCACTACACTCTAGTTGCAAATAAGATTCTTTTTCAAAAGTTGTATCATCTCCAGAAGCCGTTATATTAAATATTAAATGTTCAAAGGCTTCGGGACTTCTGATGGCAACATAACTCCCTTAAGGCTTGGGCAAGGAAGCACGATGTCAGATGTCCCCACAGTGGAGACAATTGCCAGTAACAATTGCCACAGAGTGATACAACTGTAGAGAGCAGAATTAAACCTGGAATTATTTCCAGTTGAACATTTAGCTCATTCTCGTGTTTTCTGTCACCGATAATGTGATCAGCTCTTTGTCTGAATCTAGGATATGGACATTTTAAAGGCCTTTAATGAAGATTACTGAACATTCCCAACAAGGCATACCACTTAGAGCTCCCACCAGAAGTACTTAACTTATAAAAGAATACCCATCTCATCTCATCCTCGGTATCCTAAAGAATTATCCTTTTAAAAAAATCATTGATAATTTTATAGCTTAATTTACATTTCTTGAATTCTTGGCAATGCTACATTTTGCTTCATATTTACTACCGTACAGGAGACAACAGCTGTCCACCTTCCTGCATCCCATATGCTCTTTAAATCACTGGAATCTGATTTTCGCCTCCAGCAGCGTACTGAGACCACGTTCCTCAGGGTTACCCACACTATCTTAATTGGAACTTCTTATGGCCTTTTTAGTTTTCCAGGTCCAATTAACCAATACATTTCCGATAATTCTCCAACATCCAACTCCCTCCCTTAAGCTGGGGAGACTATCAACTGTCCCCCATCAGTTTCTTGTTTTTTGAAAGTGCTACCCCTTTTCCTCTGAACATGTTACAAACACAGTGTACCTTACTCTTTTCTATTTAAAAAAAAATGTTTTTAAATGTTTATTTATTCTTGAGAGAGAGAGAGAGAGACAGACAGAGCATGAGCAGGGGAGGGGCAGAGAGAAGAGACACAGAATCTGAAGCAGGCTCCAGGCTCTGAGGCATCAGCACAGAGCCCGACGCAGGGCTCGAACTCCCGAACCGTGAGATCATGATCTGAGCCGAAGTTGGACACTTAGCCGACTGAGCAACCCAGGTGCCCCCCTTACTCTTTTCAATCTCTTCTTCTTCTTTTTTTAAAATATAATTTATTGTCAAATTGACTAACATACAGTGTGCAAAGCGTGTTCTTGGTTTTTGGGGTAGATTCCCACGGTTCATCGCTTACATATGACACCCAGTGCTCATCCCAACAAGTGCCCTCCTCAATGCCTCTCCCCCACCCTCCCATCAACACTCAGATTGTTCTCTGTTTTTCACTCTTCTTAAATTATTCTCTTGGAGCTCCTGGGTGACTCAGTTGGTTAAGCGTCCGACTTCAGCTCAGGTCATGATCTCGTGGTTCATGAGTTCGAGCCCCGCATTGGGCTCTGTGCTGACAGCTTGGAGCCTGGAGCCTGCTTTGGATTCTGTGTCTCCTCTCTCTGTCTCTCCCCTGCTCATGCTCTGTCACACACTCTCTCTTAAGAATAAATAAACAAAAATTTTTTTTTAAATGATTCTCTTTTGGTGAGCTGTAAACTATCCATTTTACTGGATTTCACTATCCATTAGACATTAAATTTTTTTTTTTGGTCTCCCTCTCTCTCTCTCCTCCCTCTCCAAGATAATACTCACTTTAGCACCTACAAAGATGCAATCACTATGGAAGATCTTCTCTTATTCCTTAAGCATAAAGAAAGTTTTGTTTATATCTAGAAGTATGGAAGAACATCAGACAGCACTTTTGAGACCTTCAGCATGAATCTATTGTCCAATTTACTTCTAGGTATTTTGCAGTCAGACTTGCAAGCGATCTATACTCTTGTTACAAAAAAGCTGATATTCCTTTGCCTCTGCCCCTTTTGAAAGTTAAGGGGCAGCATAGCATAGCTGTGGATCCAAGGTACCTTCCCAACCCCTACCATCTAAAAGAGAATGGCATCGTCAGCTGAAATGCTTTAATCCCGCATAATTTTACAAGACCCGTTGCTTGGACCTAATTTTACTGTGAAAACTTTCTCTCATTTTCATATTGATACAGCTGTGATTCTCAGTTTAACTTCACCCCTTACTCTCTACTCCTATTGAGCTAATTGTATTATTATCCAACAGAACAGCTAACAGGGATGTATCAAAATTGGAAAAGGTGGTTGTGGTAGCTACTGTAATAGGTAACACTCAGTTGAAGGAGGCTGTGGAGGGAATCAGTGAAGACGTGAGCAGAGTAGAGAAATGGTTTATTACATTTTTAAAATTCTATTTTGTAGATCTTAAATGCTTAGTACCTGGTATATGAAAAACATATGGAAGAAAGACAAACTGAAAGGGAATTGGTATTTACTGAATACCTGCTATGGTCAGGAACTTGATACATGCTTATTTGTTGATAGAAATACAAGAAAAAGAAAAACAACTGATGGAATATGTGTGTGTGCATGTGTACATATAAAATGTGTGTATATATTTTACAGATATGTGTCATATACATTTGTTTGATATATTTTATCAGATTTGAATACATATATTACATATATCAGTAAAATGTTTAGATTGGATTTCCTGTGCTTTTTGTAATTTGCCTCTGACGGAAATCCCAAAAGAAGAGTTTCATGGTTTTTTTTTTTTGATGAATGTTTTGGTTAACAGCATTATTGGAATCAATACTCAGTTTTCCAAACTGGTAACTTCAAAAACCAACACGCACTTGTATATACAATTTCTGGTATTTCTGTTAAAAAAACCCAAAAACACGTTTCTATAAGCTCTACGGTCAGACAGAAGTACGCTTGACATTTAGCTTCACGCGTGGATAAGTGTGGTCTTGTGGTGGTAGGAAAAACACTGAGAGTAACAAGCTCCAAGGTCACACGTTGAGTAGAGGTGAGGAGTGGCCCCACTACACGCAGATGTGGACAACAGAACTTCAGATACCGCCCACAGTGTCCCTGGTCAAACAGGACCCGCCCTTACCAAGTGCCTTCTGTGTCAGGCACTGTCTTAAGTGCTTTCTTCCTTTCTTTTCTTTTTTTCTTTTTAAGTTTATTTATTTTGAGAGAGACACAAACAGCGTGAGTCGGGGAGGAGCAGAAAGAGAGGAAAACAGAATGCCAGGCAGGCTCTGCGCCGTCAGCATGGAACCTGACGCGGGCCTCCGACCCATGAAACCGTGAGATCATGACCTGAGCCGAAACCAAGAGTCAGATGCTCAACCGACGGAGCCACCCAGATGTCCCTGTCTTAAGTGCTTTCTATGTATTAATGCATCTCTCCCTCTCAGTAACCCTATTAGGTAGGTCCTATTTTCGGTCCCATTCTACTGATGAGGAAACTGTGACAAAAAGATTAAGTAATGTGCTCAAGATAATGTAAGATGCAGTGACTTGGAAAAAAGGGTCCACAGACACTGAGGAATTAATTACAATGACCTCAAATGCAGGACAATAAGCTAAGGGCCAGAGCAAAGTAGTATGTTATGTTGAAGACACAAAACCTCATACGCTCTGTTAATATGTGGGCCACATATTTGGAGGTGGCTGGGACAGCTAAGACAGCTTTAAGAGGAAACGTTCAGTGACACAGAGTCTTATTGCTATTGCACAAGCTGCATGCTTGGATTAGATAGCTAAAACCAGTACTTTGATCAAGAAGACAACCCCCGGGTCTCCACCTGTCACCCCCAGGGATATTCATGGAGAGTCTGGTCTGGAGCAAGAAAACAAGATTTAGCACAACTACAGTGTGGGTGCCAAACCTGGCCCATCCCTGTTCTTGAACATCTAGTGAGCTAAGAGCAGTTTGTACGTTTTTAAATGGCTGGGAAAAATATTTTGTGACCCACGAAATTTATATGACATTCACATTTCAGCGTCCAAAGCTGAAGCTTCAGAGAGGCCAGCCGCCCTCAGTCACTTCCGTGTCGTCTCTGCGTGCCTGCCTTTGCAACACAGCAAGTGTCAGGTACAGCCCCGGAGCCCCAGCTCTCTACCACCAGGCTCTCCACAGAAAGAGTGTGCCGACCCCCTGGCTCAGAGAATCCCTGTACCAGAAAACAGGCGGTCCATTAGCAGGGGACACCAGCAAGGCAGACTGACACAAAGGGACCTCTTCACAATCTGTGACCCAGAGAAGGCTTCGGTGCTGTAGTGAGCGCTATCGACCCTCTGGCAACATTCACTGCTACCGAAGCTCGCTTTGTGTTACATATCAGCTTCCAAATGCTTACATTCCGGGGAATCCGGCAAAATTGCTCCTTGGCTTTCTGGGGTAAGTGGGGGGAGACTGGACCAGACAGGAGTGACTGTCTTGAGAAATAAGAGCCCTCAGTGCCTCTGACTTCTCTGGGCTTTTTTGCCCCGGGCATACTCGCTGTCTTTCTTCCTAGACATCAGCTACATTTTGCTGACTGGATTCTTTGAACTTAGGTGTATTCACATGTGCTTTTCCTGTCTCACCTCCTTCCGTTCGTCCGGAGGCGGTGGGCACTAGGCATGAGCTCTTCCCTCTGCCTGTGACACCACTGAGGCTCGCAAAACTGTGAGAAGGTCTTCTGGTCAAAAACGTACTCGTCTTTGGACTATAATCTTAAAACTTCAGTTTTTAAAACTAGAACATGGTCACAGTGTACTTGATAAAAGATAGGTTCCTCAAAAAGTTGACCTTAAAGGAAATTTCTGTTCACTGAGTCATATTATCCTACTCGTTTTCATTATAAAATTATTTTTTGTGTAAAATTAGGAGATACATTTTCACAGCAAAAGTTCACACCCAAGACATGATAAAAATTAAATGAAAAAATGTAGCAAACTATTATCACACAGAGTAAATAAAAATGATTTTAAAATGAAACCTTAATGACAAACACAGTGCTCAAGTCACAAGATGCAACCATCATGCTGAAATGGACGATGCCTTATAAGAAGGCACTCTTGTTTCCCGAGGACAGATACACATGAGAAGCAGGTGCGTTCTGCGGATTTCCTGGCCTTTCAATGCAAGCCAGCTCACTAGGCAGGCATAGGATTCCTCCTCTCATCTGGCTTATCCAGCAGAGCATACAGAGGCTGACCTTGGAGACTTGGAACGGGTCGAATACAGCTCTCTTTGTGTGAGTTGACTGTCAGCGTGCCTTTTTTTCTGAATTGTTTGATGTTTTGGCACTGAACAGCTAAAACCTTAACCCAAAATTTGGCACTTAAAAGAGTAATGCATTTCTACTTCAACCAGTTAAAACAAGTTCATTTCATCTTAAGTTAATTCTACAAAAACAAACTAAAGTACTGAAAATCCTGGAATGGATATTCAATATTCTAAACCAGACACTATTGCTTTTCCATGCAGTTCGTAATCAAGTAATAATAATAATAGCTCCTCAGCACTGAGGTATTTGCACTGAGCCCCTTCCATGGGCGTGCATGTAATTTTAAGTTAGTTTCAAGCTCAAACCACCTCCCAGGGTAGTACACTCAGGAGTGACAGAGCGAGGGCATGAGGCCAGAGGCTGGATGACTGCCACTACTAAGAAGTTACATTTGGTGGTAATGACAGCAGCAACCTTTCTACATGCACCACATCACATTTACTCTTGTAATATCTCCTTTAAGATCAGCATCAGTGGGGACCTTGTCAGAAATGCAAATTCCTGGGCACGGCCCAGACTGGTTCAGAAATGCTGGACTAGGAGCTCAGCAGACTGTTTTCACAAGCCTTCCAGGTGACTCTGACACGTGCTCAAATTGGAGAGCCACTAAAGAGGATGGGCGCCGAGGCTCATTAAACAAAATAACAGCAAAAATAAGGCTGCCGTGGGACCAGCCTGATCTACAAGAAAAGGAACATTTTCTTCTTTTTTGGAAATTTTGTATGAGTGAGAGAGGAGACAGTGAGCACACACTCACTCACAGGTGAGCGAGTGGGGGTGGGGCAGAGAGAGAGAATCTCAAGCAGGATCCACGCTCAGCGCCTGACGCGGGGCTCGATCCCAAGACCCTGGGATCATGACCCGAGCCGAAATCAAGAGTCGGATGCTCGCTCAACTGGCTGAGTCACCCAGGCGCCCTTAAAAAAGGACAATTTTCAAGGACTCCTGCTAATCATTTCAGAAATCTCTATTTCACATATTCCGATATGTAAATTCCTTATGGTTCTCTTTCCCGGGCAATACTTGAAAAAATCTAGTTGTAGGCACGGCATTTACTTTAGCAGCTTAAGGCTGGCCTCTTTTGAATGCATTTGGGAAATCATTCCTTTCCACTAACTGACCCGTGGGCCTAACCCGGACGGAAGTGCCAAATATTTCCACATAAAGACAGAAATGTGCCTCTTGGGGTCTCACAGGTAGAGGTGGAAGATGGTTAAGACGGGGGCCTGTCACATGTGGGGTTACAGTAAATAGGCAAGCGGCCATATGCACACGGTAAGTGGCGGGGAGACCGCCGGAGGGGGTGAGGGTGCATTCGCAGCGTGCTTGCTGGATGCTCTGAAAGGGCCCGTGAGGGGAGGGGAAAGAGGAAGTGAGAGAGGCATCCACAGCAGGGTTTGTTCAGACTTCAAAGCCAGGACAGCCTGCACCGTGGCCTGTGCCACGAGCTGGAGAAAAAAGGCAGAAGACGCGATTCTCGAAAAAGTGTTACGGTGGAACCAGCAAGGTCACTGAAAGAGGCATCGAATTCGGGCTGCAGGAGCGAACGAAGAAGTCTGGGATGCCATGTAACTCAAGGGACCAGGAAATAAGGAACAAAACGTCAAATGGTGGGGGAAGAAAGCAAGCAAGCAAGGACCCTGGAAAGGAAGTATTTAATACTTTAAACTTGTGCCAAGAGAACCAGGCACCATGACACCCAGCTTGTAAAAATGTGTCAAGAACACAGTTTCTACTCCAAAATTCCCTCCTGTGAGGATAAGGCGTATTTGTGCACTAGGACTGACTATTTGTGTTGGACTGAAATGGAATAGATGAGAGAAAGGAAAAATGATTGAACAAGAAAACAGCAGGGGGTGAGGGCCAGGGCCAGGAGGCGAATTTGGAACGGCAAGGCCTCTCCCTCTCTGCGCTCGGTTGTCAGATCCCGGGCGGCCTCAGCCGTCTGCCTCTGCTACCCTGACCCTGACTGCGGTGGAGGCGCCAGGCCCAGCTGAGGCGCTGCATGTGTTCTGAGACACGGTGTGGTTTAAGGAGTCTCACTGGGGAGAGGTCACCTCGGGAGGCTGAGCAAAACTCTCGGTGTCGGGGGGTCTGGCCCCTCAGTGGCCTCTGAGGCACACCCTGATCCTTCCGATGTTTGTGAGAGGCAGACGATGGTCTGGGCAGAGTTTCTTGGGGGTGGAACTGGGGATGCTGTCCTCTGGGCTCCGCTTCAGCACCAACCGGGCACGCCCTGGCATCCTGTTAGGAGGTCCTGATGTTTCTGAAGCAGACTTCAAGCTGAAGACATCCGGGTAACTCAGGCTCAGGTCTAGAGGCTAACACTGGCGACATTCTGCAAGCTTGTGAATTACCAGAGAAGGCTCTGAGAACTTAATACAAGACTGCTGGGAGTCGTTCTGGGAGGGACTGGCTGGTGACTCTGAACTTCAGATTTTGATTTTTTTATAATTACTTTGAATCTCACACTAAAAAAAGTTGATTTTTTTTTTGAGAGAGCATGTACATGTGTGCGGGGGGGAGGGGCAGACAGGGAGAGCGAGAACCCTAAGCAGGCCCCAAGCCCCCAGCGAGGGGCTTGATCTCACAAACCGTAAGCTCATGACCTGAGCCCAGATCAAGAGTCGGAGGCTTAAGTGACTGAGCCACCCAGGCGCCTCTGAGTTTAAGATTTTTAGAGGGAAGTGTAAAAAACTTGGAAGATGGTCAATCCATCTTTAATAAGCTTTAATAAAGAACTTCGATAAACACTTAACACTTCGCTAGGGTTACCAAGACAATGACTCCTGAAGGGACACTCAATTTCAAGAAAAGCTCCTATCACAGGCCGCCTGCTTCCTAAGAGCAAGGATGAAGCAGCAGCCGCGAGACGTCTGCTGAACCTTCCACGTTCCTCTTAGCTGATGCCCACAGCCTTGTGTGCCGACCCTTCGCCACTAGGGACATTGCTGGTACATGCAAGTCCATGATCCCTCTCCAAAACTCCCAGTTCCGAAGAGCTCGGAAAGCCAAGGTTTCAGGTGGCAATATGTAAACTTCATGGGCATAAAGCCCGACTTGACCTGAAGCTATTTTTAGCCATTATTTAACCTTAGTGTAATTACCCATGTGTTTTCCCGAATCAGCAACAGTTCTGTCTGATTGTGAGGTACACCCTACGGGTATTATATATGGGTAAAGCACCACAGAAGGTTTCTAAACTCCAAAAGATGCTGAATTCCACAACATGCTTGGCCCCACAGACTTTGGATAAGAGGCTGCAGGCTTGGCCGTCGCCCGCTTGTGAGAACTGCTGGGACAGATCTTTCAGACCCAGGACTCAGTCAAATGCAACCCCAGAGAGTTGAGTGAACACACTGAAGCAGGGGGGGCAGGGGTAACAGAGCGGAGGCCGCATCTGAGGCTTAGGGGACAGTATGGGAACGTCAACGCCCATCACGACCACGGGGGGGGGGGGGGGCCTGACGAGGTAGGAAATGGCTACTCCTCCACTCGGCAAACCACCCTTGGCGTGCGTGGGACACAGACTGCAGGCAGCAGCTGCTACTTTCTGAGGCCGTGGGTAACTACTCCTGGGACCTGAGGGTAAACAGGGGAGGACTGTGAAGTTCAGCTGGAAAAGCCGGACTGATCCTCAGAGAATCAAACTGTCTTGCTAGAACGAGATGCCCCTGATGATCGTAACTGCTTAAACCCATCTGGCCAAGCAGAGCTCAGATCTCTGGAAAGAATCTTTGCCCCAGCTGCAGTTTGTATCCCCAGGAAAGTCAGTAGCATTCTCAGCAGCGCCTGAGACCTGTGTGTCCTTCCAACTAGATTTCAACTTCCCTGAGCACAGGGACCGTGTTTTACTCATCCCTATGTCTCTGGCACTTAGCACAGTCTTCATCTGGCGCCTGGTATGCATCTAATAAACGTTTGCGAATGGATGAAATAAAGGCCTACCCGAACTACGCCTTACACTGTCTCTGCCCTGACGCCTACATCACAAAGAGAGGAGGGGTGGAGCTGGGCGGGGGCACGGACCCGGGTCACGTCTGCAGGACAGTGCTACGTACAGATATGAGAGAATGTACGTGTATTTACACATCCCAATTTAGCCTTTATTTTTCCGATCCGTTTCTTTAAAACCACCAAATTTCTACTAAGTTTAACTTATACTATTCCTCTGACGTGGACAGAGAAGGCAGATTTTGATGATGAGGAAAATGGGAAGGAAAACTTAACAACCTTGTTACTAAGTAATGCTGTGACAAGTGGTCGAAGTCAAGGAACTGAGCGATGCAAACAAATTTAGAAATCACTTAAAGCCTACGGTATTTATGTGGCTGGTCCAAAGGGAGACGGCTGTCGTGATCAAGACAGGAACTAGAATCATGTCTCCTAATGCCCAGACTGGCACAATTTCTACACTAAAGTATACTCAGCACTGCCAGCATTCTAGAAGGCCATCTTACCTTCTCATCGCACTGCCCTAAAAGGTAAAGTAACAAAATGTAACACAGTAAAACCTCATTAGCATGGACATCTATGGTAATCTATTCAGCATGACCTTATTAACCACTTAGCAAAAACAGGTATGCTTACCGAAGAAGTAAAATCCACTGACATTCACCATCATTCACATAACAGAATGCTTACAAAATTAATTGGAGTAAGTGAGGTTTTACTGCATACAGAACAAAAGGCATTCTTTCTGATTATCCAAGATGTTTCAAGAAGCCCGTGTGCTAGACGTCGGTCAAATCCAGTACGTCAAGGAAACAGGAAATACTCACCACTGCCGGCACTGCCCTCTCTTCTGCTGCGGGAGCCCCCGCCGCCATCTCTGCCAGACCTTACGCGCTAGAACAAGAAGACGAGTTTAAAAGAAGGAATGATATTCCCTTGAAGGTGAATATAACTAAACGCTGATTTTTTTAAAAAGCTTATTTATTTATCTTTGAGACAGAAAGAGAGAGAGAGAGAGAGAGAGAGCGAGCAAGGGAGGGGCAGAGAGAGAGGAAGGCAGAATCCCAAGCAGGCTCCACACCGTCAGCGTGGAGCCCTACAAAGGGCTCGAAATCAAGGAACCGTAAGATCGTGACCTGAGCCAAAATCAAGAGTCGGGTGCCTAACTGACTGAGCCACGCAGGTGCTCCTAAATGTTGATTTTTTCAATTAACGTTACTGTGTAGCGCTTAAGACTTACTGCTCCTACTCTCCTAAGAGCTGGGTGCACACTGCTCCTTACCTTGATTCTATGAGAGAAAAGACAAAGTTGTTCTGTGAACAAAGGGTTCCCAGCCTGCCCTCCACCAGGGTCCTCAGGCCTTAGTAAATACCCAGGGGGCACTTGCACTCAGGTGCAGCGTAACCACTGCTCATAAAGCAAATATGCTCCTGAGGTGAAGGTTGAGGTCTTAGACCCGGGGGGTGGGAGGGGAGGAGGGAACCCAACGAAGGGCTATATCCTGCGTTAGTTTTACTCTGTAATGGCTGGACTTGAACTATTTTGGGGGGAAAAAAGGTAAACTTTGAAATTCAACCTCTATAATAAAAGAACTATTAAAATCTCACAAAATGCTTAAGATCTGCTTAATAGTCCACTTTCTTAGGTACAAGCTTACCCTTAAAACATAAGAAATATCTCCAAGCTGTGACATTCTTAGGTTTTTTTGAAGCAATTTACGGTTACTTTGTGTTTTGCTTAGGAGTTATACTTTTTGTATTGACACTGAATCTGTCTCAAGTCATACTGCCAGATTCTCATATGCCTAATGCTGTGTTTAGACAGACAGGGTAGTTAGTGAAGAGAGTCAGACAGCTTTTGATAATTATTTACTCCACAACTAAATTAAAATTTTAAACATAGATTGGTACCTTATTTAGATCTTCAATAATATAAGCAAAATTTCATATCTGATTCAAAAGACAAATTATTTATTCCCCAGTGAATTCTGAATTATCAGATCACAGATTAGAGGTTACTGACATTGTGATCGGCTAGGAAGAAAAAAAATTTCAATAACTCATTTCTCTAAAATGAAACACTCAGTACTTTCAAATATATGTAAATATGCCCAAATTTTTTCTGTTAAAAAGAAACCTCCCTTGAAACCCCATCTCTCCCCTTTGCCCCTTCTCTTGAAAATCTAAAGATGATATAACAAAATAAAAATTTTAATGTCTGTAATCAGATTTTATTTCAAAACTTGTTTTTCATCTTTCTGAAGATTATTTCTAGCATATCCAAAAGACCTATACGATACTAAAATAAACTCATAGATACAAATGCCTGTGTGACCTGAAAGTTTTTCAAATCAAACGTGAGAAAAGATCTTGCAGTTGCTTTAGTGACCATACGTTTAGAACAGGACAATTTAGGAAAGTGAGCACTTTCCACAATCACCACATTCTTCGCCCCATTCCACCTGTTCCTTGCTCCCATCTAGAACTCCCCAATCTTGTGGCTCTCGTCCATCTTTTCCTAATTAATCCCCTGAATACTCACTTTATTTCTAGCCTAGAAACACCCCAGCACTTGAAGTACATCCACGTCAGGACCTCCAGACACTTTGCTTGCCCACCCGTCTCTCTGCTCCACTCACCAAGAGAAACCTAAAACCTGGCTTGATCCAACGACTTCTCTTCTTTCTCTCCTACTCCCAGGACACCGTGCTCTGCTGGACACATGTCACGTAAGCACACGACGGTGCCAGAGCCCCACTGCTGGCTCAACCTCCGCCCGCACGGCCCATGGAGCAAGCACATGTTCAATACATCACATTCAGTCCTTTGTATCTTTGGAAACTGACTGCCCCTCGTACTTTGTGAATAAGAGCCAGCTTGCATCCCTTGGAGGGGCCAGCCTCCTTCTGGTACCTCCTCTGCCTGCCATGCCTTTCCTCACCTCCTTTCCAGCAACGACTCACCCCCTTAGGGTTCAGCTCCACTCTCATCTTAGGGCGACTCCCCTGTGACCCAGGTGGCTGCTCACTCAGTGTGCTTACCAGCACCCACACCCTCCTCACACTCAGGGTCCCGCCTGCTGGTCCTTCTCCTTCACCACTCTCTCGTGGGTAGAGAATGTGGTTTTTAGGTTTTTTGTAAATGTTTATTTACCTTTGAGAGAGAGCGAGCAGAGAGAGAAGGAGACACAGAATCTGAAGCAGGCTCCAGGCTCTGAGCCATCAGCACAGAGCCCAGCGCGGGTCTCAAACTCATGAGCTATGAGATCATGACCCGAGCTGAAGTCGGACGCTCAACCGACTGAGCCACCCAGGTGCCCCGAGAACGTGGGTTTTTATTCTCTTCCAACTGAACACCCATTTGCTGCTGAAAATCAATGAACTCCACCACACTGAATCTTGCATACTCTCTCTCTTCTCTAATCTTTTGCATTTCGGCTGATGTTTTTCTCTTCCTTTTTGTATTTCGATTGCTCAGTCTTCAATTCCTGCTCTTCCCATTTTGTTCTTTTCCAGACATAGAGTTAAGTTTGGCAGAATGCCTGGAAGCTGATTTTTTTGTGTGTTCAGTGAAGAAGAAACATAAAACATCTTTAAAACACAGCAATTCTATGAGGCCCCCAACTCCTGGGGCCAGTTCACACTGCTCCAAGCCCACAGCAGCCAGACACGCACAGTAGGCCCTTCTTGCCTGTTCACACTACTCCAGGCCCACAGCAGACAGACACGCACAGTAGGTCTTTCTTGCCTGGCCAACAGCCCAGTGTTTAGAATTGCTCACAGATGGCACTAATGAATACACAGTGTGTAAAATATTCCTCTTAGCACCAAGGGGAGAACAGGCTTCTTTTTCCATAAAAGTTCAAGGAAGAGAAGAAGTTCTCTGAAAAACCAGTCTAAATAAATAAATTTCTGGCTTTAACTCCTTTAAAATAGGAGTTAGGGGCTCAGGGAGATACACTATCCTGGCTCCCATAAACCTGAATCAATTTATCTCTCTTTCTTAGGTTTACATAAAACCTTTCCCATTTTAAACAATTTTTAAAAATCCATGACCTTATTTATATCTATTTCCTGTCCCCCTCCCTTATATCAGATTCCATATCCTGAGCTGGTATTTGATCATTTGCATGATGACCCTGTGGGAGCATAAACTTTACACAAGTGCTTTTCAGACTTTAGTGAATATAAAAATACCTGGAGAATTTGTTTAAAAACACATATGCAGATTCTTGAATTTAACTCTGGGGTAGGGTTTCGGTAGGTCTGGGATGGGGCCCAAGACTTTGTAATTCTAAGATGTGCCCAAGTGATTCTGACGCTGTACTAGCCCACAGACCACGCTTGAATAGCACTAGTTTGAGACCCCCATTCCTAATCAAATTATGGAGTTATACTTTTGCCATTTTAATTTACCAACTTTTTGAGTGCACAGTAAGTAAGAACTATACATCAGCTGAAAATAATTATTTGGATCATCTGCTTCCCCTACTTTTCATAAGGTGGTAAGGCACAGTAGTTAGGAACCTGGATTTGAAGCCTAGGGCTGCCCCCAATAGCCGTGTGACCTAGAGGAAGGGACTTAGCCACCATGGTTCTCAGTTTTCTCATCTGTTAAAAAAAAAGTAATAATGAAACTATACCCAACATCCTAGGACTACGGCAATGGTTAAGTTAGTTGTTACACATAAAATGTTCATAACAGGGCCTGTACTCGTCACGCACTCAGTAAGCGTTAGCTGTTGCTATTTTACTGTCTCGGCAAGCAGATGTTATCACGTAGAACTGAAGGGGAAACTGTAACCAGAACCACGAAGAGTGCTAGCATCATTCACAAACATTCATCCAGCCTCTTCACGTCTTTTCCTTCCTGCTGCCAAACTTCTACCATTATTAGCACTTCAAGAGGAAAGAAAGGGACACAGACTGGGGGTCCACTTTGTTTTCCTATCAGCAGCTCCAGGTAAAGATTTGATGTGATTATCTCTGATATCCCTGCTTTCCTATTGTTTTTAATGTTTATTTATTTATTTTGAGAGAGGGGGGCAGAGGGGCAGAGAGGATCCCAAGCAGGCTCCACACTGTCAGCACAGCGCGCCACATGGGCTCATTCTCCTGACCATGAGATCATGACCTGAGCCAAAGTCGAGTCCCAAGCTTAAAGGACTGAGCCACCCACGTGCCCCTTCCTGCTTTCAATTACATGTCTGTTTCACAAACTGTCTCCAGTTCACAATATGGAAGTGCTCTTCTTCAGGAAGAAACAACAAAATTAGAGTGGTCATAGGGAGTTACTGACTTTAAAAAAGATATCTAACAATGCATAAATGTTTAAAGAAATCAAGACATATCTATCTGTATAATAGTAGATTGTATTATGCAGACAATTTATGTAACAATTTATGTAACAATAATTACATAAAGAAATTCTAATTACATCAAAAGATGTTAAGTTTCTGCATGGGGGCAGATTCTAAACAAGAAACACACAGAAAAAGTAACAAGTTTTAAGTTCAAATTTAGAAAAGGAGAGTGCCCTTGATTCAGAAGTTTATTTACTATACTTTGCTTCGAAACTAATAGTGCTTTATGTACTATGCAAGCCAGGAAATAGAATGCTCTGCCCCACGGGCTCACAATTCAAGAAACACAAACTGAAATTGAACACACAACAATTAAAAGAGAAATTAACTCTCAAATAGTGAGAATTCTTTTAGTCTCTTCTTCCTAGGACCTTTCTTTTCCACTATTTTTTCTCCTCCACTTTGCATTTTTTTTTTTTGTATACTCATTTTTGAGATAGAGAGAGCAAGTGTGGAAGGAACAGAGAAAGAGGGGACAGAGGATCCAAAGAAGGCTCTGAGCTGTCAGCACAGAGCCTGATGCAGGGCTCGAACTCACAAACCATGAGATCATGACCTGAGCCGAAGTTGGACACAACTGACTGAGCCACCCAGGCACCCCTCCACTTTGCATTTATAAGCAAAACATAAGTGAGAAAGATTTAATGAGGAGTACCAAAGAACAGAGAAACTGATTCCAAGGGCACAGAAAAGAGAGTACTTTGTGGATGAGGCCTGTGACTTTCACTTTCAAGTAAGATTAAGCAGTAACATTTAAGGGAAGATATTAAGAAGAAGCTATAATGAGAGAAGACATCTAAGTGACCTTGGGTTTTATACAGATTACAGTGAGAGCAGTGACAAAATATTACCAAAAGAGGCACTGCTCAAGCACACTGAGACATTAATAATTAGAGTAAGTAAGAGAAACACTGGATGATCTAAATGCATCAATAGTAACTCATAGGATTTTACTAAAGTACTCTTTTTTTTTTTAATGTTTATTTATTATTGAGGGACAGGGAGAGACAGAGCATGAGCATGGGAGGGGCACAGCGAGAGAGGGAGACACAGAATTTGGAACAGGCTCCAGGCTCTGAGCTCTCAGCCCAGAGTCTGACATGGGGCTCGAACTCGCAAACCGAGAGATCATGACCTGAGCCGAAGTCGGATGCTTCACCGACTGAGCCACCCAGGCGCCCCACTAAAGTACTCTTAATTCAGTCATTAGGGAATTATTTTAGTGAGGACAGTGCAAGGATGTCAGATATATGAGAGAAACAGATAAAAGTAGACTATACTCAACGAATATATAAATATTTTGATGGGAGAGGAATCAATCGGCAGAGTACTCATCACAAAGGAAAAGCAGTCTCAGTGTAACTCACATATTCATTCATAGTAGTAAGAACCAACAGTCCGCAAGAATATTAGCCCCGTAACAGCCCGAGCAAGAAAAAGTTTGACACCACAGAGAGAGGATGCATACAGGAAGGAGGACGAGGGAAAAGAAAAAGCAAAGGGAGACAGGACGTCAACGTAAAGGTGAAGCGCTGTGAAGACCAAAACCAGAGCACGGTATCGACCCGATGCAACCCAACATGGGGAAACTGGGCGAAAAGAAAATCATGCAGAAGCAACTCTGCATCTTTTTAAAGGAGCCATGTTTTGGTATTTATCCCTCAAGTTCATTCCCCAGGGACTCCCTGGAATCGGGGTTTCCTACAGCTGGAGTTAGGATCCCTTGTGAGCTAGCTGCAAGACAAGTCCCAGGAGTTCAAGGCAGCTACTTACTGTGTAAAACGAGCCTGCACCAAAGTCTGCTAAACCAGAGATGCCAGTCACCCTGTTTAAGGCTGTAAGTTGTGAGGAGTGTATTATGCACGATCCATAGTTTGTCTTTTTTGTGTGTTCTCTGTTCGGCATCAACTTAAACTCCTGATGGTGAAACGTCAGAAGTCTTAAGAATGTGACCCTTTCCACATACCTCCATGGATCTATACTAAGTAACTTTACAACTAATTTAAGCTCCAAAGAATGTTCTTGGTTTGAGATATATACTTCTTTTGGATTCTTCTTAATGGGACAAATTTAGCAGTGATTATGATGACACTTATGATAATTTGAACTTTCATTTATATCTGCTTAATTTTACAAAACTTGCACGCAGGTTACCTGATTTACCAGTGGGTATATGGTAGTAAATTGGTCTTGACAACAGGTTTTAAACTATATACCCTAGCACCGCATTAATAACAACTTGGTATTTTATAGGATTTTTAAGGTAAAAATCTACGTCATGTTCATAATCCTTTTACAACTGATACTTTACACAAGAGAATAAAGACTAAAACCATCAGATCACATCTTCAAAGCAAAGACAATTTAAAGTTAACCACATTTTGAAAGCAAATATGGAATTTAGACTTAATTATCCAAGATAATTAAATTCTTGATAAAGTCTAACCTTAAAGAATGTATTTTCTTTCTATTTAAGGCAGACACTCAAAGACCATGTTAAATATTCTAGGCTCAAACTTAGGGGAGACTATTCTCTTCAAAAAGTAAAAATGAGAACACTGCTATTCCACATACTGCATGAAACACAGACATAAAACTTAAAAAGCTTCCATGCGTATTAATACTATTCTCAGAGCCATGGTCTGCTACATAATGAAACAGCTTAAAGAAAAAGTACTATTGTTATATGATTTCCTCTTAATTTCCATGGGCCACAGGGCCCTCCAACTGAAATTAATTCTGTAAATTAATCTGCAAGTTATTCTGCTTTGTGGAAAGTTACAACGATCTGTCTGAGAGTAACCAACCATCCACTACAGTAGGCTGACTCTGTTGTACTTCCTCCTGTTAAGAACTGGTTCTTGGGGCACCTGGGTGGTTTAGTTGGTGGACTCTTGGTGGACTCTCTATTTCCACTCAGGTCATGATCTCATAGTTCGTGGGATCGAGCCCTGCGATGGACCCCAAGTTGGGCCCTGAGTCGGGTTCCATGCTGTCCTGCCTGGGATTTTCTGTCTCCCTCTCTCTCTGCCCCTTCCTGCTTCACTCTCTGTCTCAAAAAGAAACTTAAAAAAAAAAAAAAAAAAAGAGTTGATTCTTGATAGAATTTTATCCTCAAACTAGAATATTAGTTGTTTCTCCTTTTATGTCATAGCAGAAAAAAATTTCAACTTTTTTTTTACTGATAAAAGAACCCAGCGTCACTCATTTGAGCTACAGAAGGCTGACATTTTGAAAATTAACAGACAGTAGATTTTGGCCCATATGTGATACCTGTTCCCTTATTTCTTTCATTTTTTCCAATCTCTTAAGTTTTGTTGCATATTCTTGAACTTCTTTTAATCCAATATCTGTGCAGAGACGAACCAAGAAGCGCAGACCTAAATTGTAAAAACAGATGTAGAAAAATATTACTGCAGGGTTGAAAGTATAAGAAATCAATGAATCCGTCTTTTGGGACACAAGGAGGAATGATGCTCACAAACAGTATTTGTTTTCATCAAAAATTAACCTATACTTTGTACTCACTGGCCATAAGAGAACGGGACTTCCCTGAAAGAGGACCTACAGGGAGGACTCTCTCCACCTGTCCTGCCCACAGGACAGACCACATCATCTACATTTAGGGCCCTTCCCACACTCTTTATTTCCTTATCTGCTTTTCCTTTCCTCTACTTATGACTACCGATCTATTAGATATTTTGTTTTTTGTCTTTCTCTTCCTAGGAGTTTTCATCTGTCTTTTGGCCACATTGATAGTGCTGGAACAGTGCTATATTACCAACACTGTAGCATCCTCCCTAAGAATTTGTAAATAAGTCAGCAATTCATGACCACTAAAATGTTGCAAAAGGAGTAGTACTAAAATAATTTAAAATATCACATGTTATTATATAAATTGCCTATGTGTACATTTGTCTTAATAATTCACAATAAGGAAGTAATTTACATATATTGTACAAATAATGCTTAATTATTTCTCTTACCTACCTATCCTCAGAAAGAATGGTTTAGGAATATTTAAAAAAAATTTTTTTTTAACATTTATTTATCTTTGAGAGACAGAGAGAGGCAGAGTGTGAGTGGGGAAGGAGCACAGAGAGAGAAGGAGACACAGAATCTGAAGCAGGCTCCAGGCTTTGAACTGTCAGCACAGAGCCCAACACAGAGCTTGACCCCACAAACCTTAAGATCATGACCTGAGCCAAAGTCGGATGCTTAACCGACTGAGTCACCCAGGTGCCCCTTAGGAATGAATATTTAATGTGAAATAAAAGTCACTGTTTTTGGTGGATGTTCTCTGAACTCTTTAGAGTTATTTTTGATAACTGAAGAATATATTTTAAGAATGTATTATCCTGCTGGGTTTATCAGAAAGAAAACTACTGTGCTCAAAATGAGATAGTACATGGGTGCAAATGTTTTTTCTATAGCTCTAGTTAAGGCAGACTATTTTAAAAAAAATTTTTTTTAACGTTTATTTATTTTTGAGACAGAGAGAGACAGAGCATGAACGGGGGGGGGGGGGGCAGAAAGAGAGGGAGACACAGAATCTGAAACAGGCTCCAGGCTCTGAGCTGTCAGCACAGAGCCCGACGCGGGGCTCGAACTCACGGACCGTGAGATCATGACCTGAGCCGAAGCCGGACGCTTAAGCGACCGAGCCACCCAGGTGCCCCTAAGGCAGACTATTAATTATATTTGTCTTGAAAATTATACAGGCCAAAAGCATCTTGAACATTCCCTAATGGCATAGATTTAATTTTTAGAGTGAATCTTTTTTTTTTTTTTTAATTTCATTTTTTAAGTAATCTCTACACCCAACATGGGGCTCAAACTCACAGCCCAGAGATCAAGAGTCACATGCTCCACCAACTGAGCCAGCCAGGCACCCCTTAGAGTGAGTCTTAAATTCTCAATAAAGAAAGTAATTTGGGGGTGCCTGGGCTCAGTCAGTTGAGCATCTGACTCTTGATTTCAGCTCAGGTCATGATCTCATGGTTCTTGAGGTCGAGCCCAGCATCAGGCCCCCTGCTGACAGCACAGAGCCTGCTTGGGATTCTCTCTCTCTCTTTCTCTCTCTCTCTCTGCTCCTCCCCTGCGTGCGTGCTCTCTCCCTCTCTCTCTCTCAAAATAAGTCGATAAACTTAAAAAAAAAAAAGAAGAAAGAAATCTGGACTTGCTTGGAGATTGTCCCTCTCCTGGTCCAGTGCACAGGTACCATGACTTCAGCAGTGGTTCCCAACCGGCAGCGATCCTGTCCCCCAGGGGACACCTGTCACGGTCTGGAGACATTCTGCTTTTCGTAAGGAGGCAGTGGACGTGCTACGAGCGTCTGGTGGGTAGAGGCCAGGGAAGCTGCTACAACGTTCTACAACCCATGGGGTGGCCTCCCACAATACAGAATGTCAGTGGTGCCAAGGAGGGGAACCATCTGCCCAGCAGCCTGTTTGGGCTTCTTCGTTTTCACAAGATGGTACTGTTACCTCTTACTCAGTTTCTCAATCACCAAGCTTCCTAAAGTGACTGAGATTAAGATTCCCGTAAAAAGCTTTTTAAAAAAAGAAACAGGAAATGAAAGCTATCCGGGTCCACTGAGAACCTAAAGGAGAATCTCTGTAGGTTGGGCCAGAAATCTGTGCTTTTTAAAGTTTTACAAGTAATTCCACGTAGCCTGTGTCCCGATGGCATTTGTCAGTTAACAGACCTGCTTCTGATTGGCATGAGAGAAGCCCTTGCTCCGAAGCTGCCACCAAAGGCCATTAATTCCGAGCCCTGTGCTGTTGACCTTTCACAAAAGCCAAATGCAGAAAAATATTAACGAAGGAACGTGCAGTACGTCTCATCCCTGGCTCAGGCGGGGCCACTGGAAAGCTTGACACAGAACAGATTTGTCTTACTGAACGGAAATGTATTGTTTAGTGTTCACTGTCACTGAAGGACAAAATTAAAAAGTCTTTTCAAACATGTTATTTTATTTTCTGAGGGGATGTCACAAAAGCAAGGAGCTGCCACGGCTTTCAACGACCTACTGTCTCTCTCTGCTACGCAACATAAATGAAGAGTTGGAAAACGTTTTCTTCTTCCCAAGGAATTATTTTTTGTTCCCTTGTAAATAGAAAAGATTATATAACTGATTACATTTTTCTCTTTCTTTTAGCTGCAAGGCTATTCAGGGCCAAATACTGTTTAGTGGCAGTGTGTGGCATGTGAATATGGTTACTTTGTGTTTTTCTTGATCATGATTTTGTTGTTGGTACTCCCATTAATACTTCACATTATTACTTTAGGTTACATCAAACCCACTGTGCAACAAGATGGAGAAATAAATGAGTATTTTCTACAAAGCTAAATTCACAAAAGGAAAATACGCAAAATATCAACATAATCTTTTAAACTTAACGTAACATTAAAATTCATTTGCTATCCATATCAGCAAGATGACCATTCTATTTTCATAAACTCAAAGTATTTTTCAACTACAAAAAGTTGCATACTAACTGAAGAGTTAAAAATGCCTTTTCTATAAATACCACAGTATGAGCTTTAACAAATCAATGATAAATCAAAATTTATTTTTCAAATTTCATAAAACTTTGACATACAGATCTGTTTACTACTGAAGAGAACCCAGTGGTATATTTAAATCCATCAAAGACTAAATTCTATAAAATGTACTCGCATAGTCAAATTTTCTGATCCTATAACCACATGTATAAACATGTGTCACAAAGTATAGGCTGGTAGCTATCCATGCAATTACCATAGCAAAGATAATTATTATACATAAGGCAATAAAGAGTTAGAACCTATAGTTTTAAAGTTATAAAATGTAAACTCACATTCAACATTTTCTGGAAATTTTCTGTGAATATCCTTGTAAGTATCCAATGCTTTTTGGTAGTTACCTATAAATAGGAAAAAGAGAAAAAAACATACTCACAGATTGTAAAAATTAATAACATTAAGAAGACTTCCATGTTTGCCACAAGCATATATAAACCATTCTTAATATAACTTCTGGAAGAAAATGTACAGATAAAAGAAATTTGAAAAAGAGAGCGAGAGTAAACGGGTGATGGTTGAAAGAAACTTAGTTCTACTGCTTAAAATACATTGTTGTCAAAAATTAAGATCTATTCAATTTCCGAAAAATTAAAAATCAGTTCAGAAGAACAATTGACAATTTTAAAAATCATCTAAGTGATAAGCTAACATTAATTTCAATGTCATTCACTTAGTTGGAAAAGATGAAAAATAACCTTTCTCGGTAGTTTTTATCTTGAAACATTCAAAAATTTATAGAAAGCATTTTGTTTTATAATACAATAATTTAGCTTCACAGCAACAAAGAATTGGAAAAATAATGTGGGATCAAAGATCTTTGTTAAAATGTCAGTAAACAAGCGATGAGTCTCAACAGGCCCCACTATGCACGAGGGCCAGCCGGGCTGACCCTCCCAGACGTGTGGTATGAATTCGATGTAACAGACAGGAAGCACCCAGCAGCTCTCATTAAACGTCAGCTTCTCTTCTAAATAGTACTTCAGTTAACACAAGAAAGTTTCTATCTCAAATCACTCAGAATACCTCTTACATATGTACGCTTTACATGTGACTGACAAGGAAATGAACATTGGTAATTCAGAACGCATGCAGATACACATAAAATGTATAATATATAGTTATGTTATATGTTCCCCAGGAAATAGAGTAACGGCAAAGATCAATGATCTAAATGATTTTAGGACTCCTGTGTACATATCCTGATGCCATTCTAGAGGAGCTCATAAAGAAAGAAACCTCCTACAAGACACGATGACAACATCGTTAACACTGTCATGATCTGTGCTCCCCCTGGATTGAGGAATTTATTTTCCTGGATCATTTGTGGCCTCTATAAGAGGGACTACAAATCTGTTCACGTCCATCTCATTACCTAATATCTGATAAGAGTCAACAATATCATTCACTTCACGGTGAGTCCAACACTTCAGGATAAGCGTCAGCAGTACATGATGTAATAAAAAGTTAACTGAAAACGCAAATGAAGATACCGAGTAGCATTTGGTATAAAAAAATACAGCCCCAGTTGTCGCAGTTCTGGGCCTTCTTCAGCCTTGTCAGGTGTGAGACAGTCTCATAAATTTGGCACGGCACACACGCTGCTCAGAATTAGGTGAACACAAAATGGAAACAAACTACTGGGTATAGAATGCCTACTTTTCTGTGACTTAACATACCCAACGATTACATGTTAACTTTGAAAAATAACGAATCTGTTAATAGTGGGGACGGAATACACGACCAAGACCCATTTTGTAAGCATGACTTTTTTCTGTGGGTAGTAGTGATGCTTCCAATATGTTAGTCAGCAACAGTCACTGTTTTAATAAACAAACATGTGGTTGGAACACAGTTCTATGCATAATTACCTAAAAGATAGAAGCAAAATATATAAAAAAATGAATAAAGTTAAAGCATTTACCACTTCTTCTAAAACAACTAGCCACCATCAGCTGCCATTTCACTTGTGAAGGCCTATAAAAGAAACAAAATTATATGAAATCAGAGATGAAACAAAAATAACCTGAGATGATCAGTTTTATAAAGCGACATATCTGTACTATCTTTCAAATACATTTTTCCAAATACTTTTTGACCTCTAATTAGATCTTTATTATTGAAAGTAGCATATATACAATTTCCTTCATTATTACCTATCATATGTATATTAGAAAATTTAAGAGTCCTTCAATCTGGTTCACACCTTTATTTAGATTTTATGTGAACCACTTAACCTGTTTGGCTAAAGACCACTGTGATCTATTTTAAACATTATCATTACCTTTGCCGTAATGTTATACTTTGGCTTAGTACCTAAGACTTAGAAATTTAGGCTTGCGAAGTTTGTACCCATGAGGCAATTGTTGACCTTGTGTTTGAACAATTAGGCTTCAACTAAAGGTAGAGTAAAAAAGAACTACATTCATTCTTTTTTTCCTCTTAAAAAGAAAAGGATTTCTTTTCTTAAAAAATGTTTATTTTTGAGAGAGGGCAAGCAGCGGAGGGCAGGCAGCTCTGTGTTCTGTCAGCAGAGCCCGCTTTGGATCCTCTGTCTCCCTCTCTTTGCCCCTCGAGCTGGGCTCGAACTCACCAACTGCGTAAGATCATGACCTGAGCTGAATCGGACGCTTAACCGACTGAGCCACCCAGGTGCTTCAAATTTCTGTTATAAAATAAATAATAACGACCAGGATTTCTAAAGACTACTGTTACAAATACCTAGGAAAGTAAGATTTGAAGAAATGAAAGACTAGGGAATAATTGAACGTGCTTCTCATTTCTTTTTAGACTCTTCCTTCTATTTACCTGATGGCCTCAGAGACAGCCTCACTCCCACTCAATTTGATGGCACACCTACCAGCTCTGGAGTCTTATTAGATCAGGGTCACAGCCCTACTACTTGGACAAGCTACTTAACCTCAAATCCACTCCCTACAAAGCCATCCACTTTGATCTAAAGAAAACACATATCTAACTACATTACTTCCCTCTTTAAAATGCATCACCTCCCCTCCAACTGCAAGGTAACTCCAAGGTCCTAATCCAGTTCATCCACTGTTAGCCATTTGCTGCCTCACCAACTCCACTTCCATGGGGAGCTGCCCAACATTTCATGCTACAGCAAATCCAAATGGGAGGACAGAGTCCTTTGCATTCACTGCATTTTCTAGACTTCTGATCTTTGCACACACCGTCACATCCACTTGGAGGCTCATCCCAACCTCATGACCCACTTCCCTGCCAGACCAGATTAGATTGTTCTGTGGACTCTTCTAACATCCTAGAATCTCTTTGGCACTGCATTTACTATACTGTAGTCTTATTTATGTTTCCGAATACCTTATTAAACTATAAATTCCTGAGGGCAGCAGAGTCTTTTGTGTTCCCAGGACCTGGCATGATGCCTGATATATGCTGGGTGATCATTCATCATTAACTCCTCATTTACATATTCAAGTATATGTCTTTATAGTTTCCTGAAAGGTTGGGATTATGATTTTTAGTTTGGTACACTATTCATTCTGTTAACTTGGTAAGTTACTTAAATTTGTGCCCATGTTTACTCATCTACAAAGTGGGAAGGATGACAGCACCCACGTCATAAATCAGTTGTGAGGATTACGTAGCACAATGTATCTAAATAATAAACATTAGTGATTATTATAACCACTTCTCTTCTCTTCTTCAGGAAAGCCTTATTTCATGAATGCCCCCTACTGAAAAAACAGCCACCAGAGCAGCTGCTACGTAGTGCGTGCATGAATGTGTGTGCATCCTCATGTGGAAAATGGAGTCATTATTTTCAACCACTAAAGTAGCTCAGTAAAGAGGAAGAACAGGGCTCAGTGACTTAATGTTAATAAGGTATTAGGTAATATTCTGGATTACTAATTCTAGTGGATCATAACTACAGATGATCTGTGACATTGCTTGTTTCCATTAGCATGCATAATTGGGCACTGATTTGATGTAGATGATCAGCAAAAGATTTTATGCATTATAATAGTCGAGAAGCTTTCATGTATGAGAAATGCAGTCTCATGTCTTTAGGACATGAGATAAATTTATTAATCTTCAGAATTAAGCTGCCACGTTCGTACTGATAGTTTTAGGAACTGGAGAGAGCCCAGACACTATTAATACAGGACAGGATAGTTTTGCACAAAAGCAAACAAGCCTAATTGTTTTGGTTTGTCTGTTTTATCTGTCTTACCATCAGAACCTAGTTTATAAGTAGTAAGCCAAGTTTCTTTTTTTTTTTTTTAATTTTTTTTTTCAACGTTTATTTATTTTGGGGACAGAGACAGAGCATGAACGGGGGAGGGGCAGAGAGAGAGGGAGACACAGAATCGGAAACAGGCTCCAGGCTCTGAGCCATCAGCCCAGAGCCTGACGCGGGGCTCGAACTCACGGACTGCGAGATCGTGACCTGGCTGAAGTCGGACGCTTAACCGACTGCGCCACCCAGGCGCCCCAGGCCAAGTTTATTTCTTGAGTGGATGCCTACTCCTCTCCACAATCCTCAGAGAAAAATACTACTATTTACAGGCAGCACATTTAAGACATAGTGATTTAGAATAACACCACCTCCAAACCAGCAAATTGGTTATAAATTGCCTAGCACAGTATTAACAAACTAAAGGTTTTACGTATTTTAAATCTGTAATGACTTGGCTTTATAGAATCATGGAACTTCAGAACTGGAAGTGGCCTCGGGTAGGAATTCATTCTATCTGTTCACCTTTAAGGAAAAGAAACTGAGACACGGGCATCCTATGCCTACGGTTATTGTCCCGATAGTATTTACCAGCATAATATCCTGAATAAATCCCTTATGTCACACGTCCAGAAAGCAATGAGGAATGCAGTTTGAAAACTGTCTCAGAGAAGAATTATTATCTCCACACATGGAATAAGTAAGCACCATCTGAGAGTCATGATTTCTGCATTAAAGATGGCACAGTTAAAAATCTTTTATTGGACAGGGGCGCCTGGGTGGCCCAGTCGGTTGAGTGACCGACTTCGGCTCAGGTCATGATCTCACAGCTTGTGTGTTCGAGCCCCGCGTCGGGGTCTGTGCCGACAGCTCGGAGCCTGGAGCCCGCTTCGGATTCTGTGTCTCCCTCTCTCTCTGCCCCTCCCACACTCATGCTCTGTCTCTCTCTGTCTCAGAAATAAACAAACATTAAAAAATTAAAAAAAATCTCTTATCGCACAATGTCTTTTCTGGAAATTAACCTCCCCAAAGGAGAATAAGAAAGATAAACTCTATGTCAGATCAAACTCAAACCATATAAAACCATATACAAATGATGGATGATGGACTAAAACAAAATGGAAACTGACTTCAGGAGGGCAAAGAAAGGTAAAAGTCAAGTGCTGCCAACAGCATACTGATGAGAGAGAGGTGCTCAGATCTTCCCTGCAAATCACCACAAGTGTTCAAGAATTGGGATCACCGGCACTGAGGAAGGAGCAGTAAAGCATGAAACTATAAAAAGGAAAACAGACTGGAAACATGACTGAGAAGCAGTGGGGCCCCCTCACCCCATGCAGCCAGGTAATAACCCCTCACCCTCAGGAGCCGCTCAGGAAGGCTCCCGGCCAGGGGGGCTCGGCTGGTTCGAGGCGCTGGACTGAGGACTGCAGGAGGAGGCAAAGAGTCTGCTTCTGGACACTGAGGTCCTCAGCCCAGTCCCTGCCAGCTGGGCGGCAGCCCAGGCTTATACTCCCAACGCAGATCTGAGGATGTTTCTCTGAATACACTGAATGGCCCCAGAGAAAAGACTTTAGAATTTTAAGATTAAATCTCAGGAACAAAATCATACTATTAACATGTTCTTAAAAAAAAATTTTTTTTAAACATTTTAATTTATTTTTGAGAGAGAGAGAGAGAGAGAACAAACATGAGTGGGGGAGGGGCAGAGAGAGAGGAAGACACAGAATGGGAAGCAGGCTCCGGGCTCTGAGCTGCCAGCACGGAGCCTGACCAAGGGCTTAAACTCACAAACCATGAGATCATGACCTGAGCCAAAGTCAGACGCTTCACTGACTGAACCACCCAGGTGCCCCACTATTAACATGTTGTTGTTTTTTTTTCATTTTAGAAAAGTATTTATTTGCATGGATCTTTATAGTTTATAAAAGATTTCCCAGGATGCCTGGGTGGCTCAGTCAGTTAAGCGTCCGAATTTGGCTCAGGTCATGATCTCGCAGTCCGGGAGTTCGAGCCCCATGTCAGGCTCTGTGCTGGCAGCTCAGACCCTGGAGCGTGTTTCAGATTCTGTGTCTCCCTCTCTCTCTGACCCTCTTCCGTTCATGCTCTGTCTCTCTCTGTCTCAAAAATAAATAAACGTTTAAAAAAATAAATAAATAAGAAACATTTCCATTGTATCTTTTTAAAAAATTTTATTTATTTTTTTAATTTACATCTAAGTTAGCATCTAGTGCCACAATGATTTCAGGAGTAGATTCCTTAATGCCCCTTACCCATTTAGCCCACGCCCCCTCCCACAACCCCTCCAGTAACACTCTGTTTGTTCTCTATTTTTCAGAGTCTCTTATGTTTTTGTCCCCCTCCCTGTTTTCCTATAACATGTTCTAATGCAGCATTTGCTGACGGCACTGTTGGCGTTTAGGATGGGACCGTTCACTGTACAGGTCCTCTATGCATTACTGAATGTTTACCGTCACTGGTGGCTACTTACCTAATGCTCACAGTGCCTCCCTATCATCATGACCCTAAAATATGCCCCTCCCCCTACATCTCCAAATGGCTCCCCCAGGGGTAGGGCTGTATTGTCTTTCTTTGCTCACACTGTCTTTTTTCTTTAATTTTTAAATCTTTTATTGTGAAGTATAACACATATGGAAAGACACATAAAACATAACTATACAGCTCAATAAACTGATATAAAATAAACACTCATGTAATTATCCTACAGTTCAAGAGACAGAATGTTGCAAACACCCTAGAAGCCTCCTTTACACCCTCAACATTACCTCCTTTATCTAATACAGGCAACTATTATCCTGACTTTTGAATACTGATCTAGACTGGTTTTGAACTTTACATGAATGAAATCATATAGTAGGTATCCTCTTTTTATAATTTTATTAAAATATAATTCATGTAACATACAACTCACTCCTATAAAGTGTAAAATTCAAAGGTTTTTGGTATATCTCATTAATTTTTTTAGTTTATTTATTTATTTTGAGAGAGAGAAAGCAAGAGGAGGAGGGGTAGAGACAGAGGGAGAGAGAGAATCCTAAGTAGGCTCCATGCTGTCAGCACAGAGCCGAATGTGGGGCTTGAACTCATCAACCGTGAGATCATGACCTGAGCCGAAACCAAGAGTCAGATGCTCAACCAACTGAGCCATGCAGGCACCCCATCACATTATTAATTTTTAAAAATTATGATTAAAATATACAACTCAGTGGCATTAATTACATTCAGAAAGTTGTACAATCATCACCACTATTTCAAAATCTTTTTCATTAGCCGAACAGAAACCCCACAATCATTAAGTAATAACTTCATTTCTCCCCCCAAACTCTAGTAACCTCTAATATACTATCTGTCTATGAATTTGCCCATTCTAGACACTTCATACAAGTGGGATCACACCATATTTGCTTTTCTGTGTCTGGGTTCTTTCACTTGGTATGATGCTTTCCAGGTCCTTCCATGTTGCAGCATGTGTCACAATGCTGTTCCTTTCCATGGTGGAATACCCCACTGCATATATACAACCACATTTTGTTGCCTGTCATTCATCAGTGATGGGCACTTGGGTTGTTGACACTTTTTGGCCATTGTGAAAAATGATATGTTAATGAATGTACCCGTATCTGTTTGAGTCTCAGATTTTAATTCCTTTGTATATATTTAAGAGTAGAATTGTTGCATCATATGGTAATTCTAAGTTTAGCCTTCTGAGGAACCACGAGATGGTTTTCCATAAAACACCATTTTACATTTCCACCAACAACGCACAGGGTTACAATTTCTCCAGGTACTCAACCACCCCACCACTTATTATTTTGTTGTTGCTGTTTTCAAATATAACAGCTACCCTAAAAGCTGTGGTGTCTCATTGTGATTTTGATTTACATTTTCCTAATGACTAATGATGTCGAACATACTTTCATGTGCTTATTAATCATCTATCTGTATACCTACTTTGGAGAAATGTCTATTCAAATCCCTTGCCTATTTTTAAATTGTTTTTGTTGTTGTTGTTATTGGGTCATAGAAGTTATTCATATATTCTAGATATAGCCCCTTATCAGATATAGACTTGCAAATATGTGGGCTGTCTTTTCATTCTGTTGATAGAGTCTTTTGTTTTTTAATTTACTCTTAAAATTTACACCCAAGTTAGCATATAGTGCAACAATGATTTCAGGAATAGATTCCTTAATGCCCCTCACCCATTTAGCCCATCCCCCCTCCCACCACCCCTCCAGTAACCCTCAGTTTGTTCTCCTTATTTAAGAGTCTCTTATGTTTTGTCCCCCTCCCTGTTTTTATATTATTTTTGCTTCCCTTCCCTTATGTTCATCCGGTTTGTATCTGAAAGTCCTCATATGAGTGAAGTCATATGATATTACTCTTTCTCTAATTTCACTTAGTGTAATACCCTCCAGTTCCTTCCACGTAGTTGCAAATGGCAAGATTTCATTCTTTTTGATTGCCAAGTAACACTCCATTGTATATATATACCACATCTTCTTTATCCATTCATCCATCAATGGACATTTGGGCTCTTTCCATACTTTGGCTATTGTTGATAGTGCTACTATAAACACTGGGGTTGCATGTGTCCCTTCGAAACAGCACACCTGTATCCCATGGTTAAATGCCTAGCAGTGCAATTGCTGCATCGTAGGATAGTTCTATTTTTAATTTTTTGAGGAACCTCCATACTGTTTTCCAGAGTGGCTGCACCAGCTTGCGTTCCCACCAACAATGCAAAAGAGATCCTTTTTCTCCGCATCCTCACCAACATCTGCTATTGCCTAAGTTGTTAATGTTAGCCATTCTGACAGGTGTGAGGTGGTATCTCACTGTGGTTTTGATTTGTATTTCCCTGAGGCTGAGTGATGTTGAGCATTTTTTTCATGTGTCAGTTGGCTATCTGGATGTCTTCTTTGGAGAAGTATCTATTCATGTCTTTTGCCCATTTCTTCACTGGATTATTTGTTTTTTCAGTGTTAAGTTTGGTAAGTTCTTTATAGATTTTGGATACTAACCCTTTATCTGATGTCATTTGCAAATATCTTCTCCCATTCCATCGGTTGCTTTTTAGTTTTGCTGACTGTCACCTTCGCTATGCAGAAGCTTTTTATCTTGATGAAGTCCCGAGAGTTTATTTTTGCTTTTGTTTCCCTTGCCTCTGGAGATGTGTCGAGTAAGAAGTTGCTGTGGCCAAGATCAAAGAGGTTTTTGCCTGCTTTCCCCTTGAAGATTTTGATGACTTCCTATCTTACATTTAGATCTTTCATCCATTTTGAGTTTATTTTCGTGTATGGTGTAAGAAAGTGGTCCAGGTTCATTCTTCTGCATGTTGCTGTCCAGTTTTCCCAGCACCACTTGCTGAAGAGACTGTCTTTATTCCATTGGATATTCTTTCCTGCTTTGTCAAAGATTAGTTGGCCATACGTTTGTGGGTCCATTTCTGGCGTCTCTATTCTATTCCATTGATCTGAGTGTCTGTTTTTGTGCCAGTAGATAGAGCTTTTTGATGTAAAAAAGTTTTAAATTTTGATGAGTCTAGTGTATCTATTTTTTTCTTTTATTGTCTGTGCTTTTGGTGTCACATCTAAGAAATCATTGTCAAATCCAATGGCATAAAGATTTTCCTCTCTGTTTTCTCCTGAGATTCATACTTTTAGGCCTTATATTTAGGTCTTTGATCCATTTAAAATTTTGTTTTGTTTTTTTTAATTTTAGAGAGAGGGGGCACACCCAGGCAGAGGAGAGGGGCAGAGGGAGAGAATCTTCATGCTGAGCTTGGAGCCTGACACAGGGCTTAATCCCACAACCCTGAGATCATGGCCTGAGCTAAAATCAAGAGGTGGACACTAACCAACCGAGCCACCCAGGTGCCCCTGAATTAAGTTATATACAGTGTAAGGTAAAGGTTCAACTTCATTCCTTTCCAAGAGGATATGTTTCTGAGCACCTTTTGTTGAAAAGACTGTCCTTTCCTCATCGAATGGTCTTGGCACCTTTGTTGAAAATCAATTTACTGTATACACAAGGGCTTATTTCTGAGTTCTAGATTCCATTCATCTGTACGTCCGTCTTTATATCAATACCATATTGTTTTGACTACTGCAGCTTTGTAGCAAATTTTGAAATCAGAAGGTATGATAACTCTAACTTTCTTCTTCTTCAAATTGTTCTGGTTATTTGAGATCCCTTTGAGATTCCATGTGAATATTAGAGTGAGCTGGGCAATCTGCTTTACTGAGTCTATTGCAAATGTTAGTCTCATCTGGAAACACTCTTACAGACACACCTAGAAATAATTTGGGCAGCCAGTGGCCAGTCATGTTGACACATAAAATCAACCATCTCAGTAGAATTCACCAGTGACACTATCTAGGTCTGGGGATTTTCTTTGTTGGATTTTTTTTTTCTTAAGTGGGCTTTATGCCCAGTGCACAGCCCAACACAAAGTGCAACATGGGGCTCAAACTCACAACTGTGAGATCAAGACCTGAGCCAAGATCATGAGTCAGACACTTAACTGACTGAGCCACCCAGGCACCCCAACTTTGTTGGAATATTTATTTTAAAGATATATTTACTTATTTATTTTTGAGAGAGAGAGAGAGAGTGACAGAGACACAGAGAGAGAGTGTGTGTGTGTACATAAGAGGGAAAGAGGCAGAGAAAGAGAGAGACAGAGAATCCCAGGCAGGCTCCACACTGTCAGCCTAGAGCCTGATGTGAGGTCGGAACCCACGAACTGTGAGATCATGACCTGAGCTAAAGTCAGATGCTTAATCAACTGAGCCACCCAGGTACCCCTCTGATACAATCTTTATAATTTCCTTTCTTCTTCTAATTGTGGGTTTATTCAGTATCTTGTAGATAGTTTACTGATGGATACTGATTTTCTTATTCAATCTGTCAATCTTTTTCTTTTACTGGAAAAGTTTAATATATTTCTATTTGTTATTACTGATATAGAATGATTGTTTCTTCTATATAGCTATTTGTTCTGTGTATTACATGCTTCTAGTTCCTCAATTCCTCCATTACTGCCCTTTATTGGTATTTAGTTGATTTTTTATAGTGTACTATTTTGATTCCCATCATTCCTTTTCTGTGCATTCTTTCTTTTATGTATTTGCCTTTTAAATCATATAGGGAAAAGAGAGGTTATAAGCCAAACCAAAAGTACAAAGTGTTGTACTTTTATATTTACCTATGAAGTTACCTTTACAAGTCTTCTTTAATTTTTTCTTAGGTCTTGGAGTTACCGTCTAGCATCTTTTCATTTCAGACTGAAGAACTCCCTTTAGCATTTTTCATTGGGTAGGTGTACTGGTAATAAGCTCCCTCAGCTTTTGTTTATCTGAAAACGTCTTAATTTATCCATAATTCTTTTTTTTTTTTTTCCACATGACACAAGTACTCTTATTTTCTAAACCATTTAACAAGGCATAAAACCAGTCTTAGCTCTCAGGCCATAAAAGACAGACAATGGGTGGTAGTGGGTAGTTGCTGACTCCTACTTTATTTAAAAAAATTTTTAAAGATTTTGGGGCCACCAGCTGGGTGGCTCAGCTGGCTAAGTGTCTGACTCTCAATTTCAGCTCAGGTCATGATCCTGGTTCATGGGTTCGAGCCCTGTGTTGGGCTCTGTGCTGACAGTGCAGAGTCTGCTTGGGATTCCGTCTCTCCCCTTCTCTCCCTCTTTTTCTCTTGCATGCATGCACGTTCAAAATAAATAAACTTAAAAAAATCTCTCTCTGCTTCTTCCCTGCTCATACACACTGTCTCAGAATAAATAAATAAACTGTATTTTATTTTTTAAAAATGTTTGAGAGAGAGCATGAGTGGAGTAGGGGCAGAGAGAGAGGGGGACAGAGGATCCAAAGAGGGCTCTGTGCTGACAGCAGAGAACCTGATGTGGGGCTAGAACCCACAGACTGTGAGATCATGACCTGAGCTGCCAATGTTGGACACTTATTTATTTGGAGTGTCTGGGTGGCTCAGTTGGTTGAGGTCATGATCTTGCGGTTCATGGGTTCAAGCCCTGCACCGGGCTCTGTGCTGACAGCTCAGAGCCTGGAGCCTCCTTCAGATTCTGTGTCTCCCTCTCTCTCTGCTCCTCCCCTGCTCATGCTCTGTCTCTCTTCTCTCAAACATAAATAAACATTAAAAAAAAAAGAGTTGCATGCTCTAAAAAGAAAAAAAAAGTTTAATTTGTAATATACAATGTGAATTGATTAGAAATTGGAAACAACACAATTTATTTCTATTAGGACTCTTTCAGAAATGAAACCTTGTCCTACAACCGAGTCAGTGATTTTCTAATTGATAAAGAAATAATACTTGTTTGTTGAAATGTAAGAAAAATACACAGAGCAAAATAACTCAAGGAAAGTTTTTTTTTAAACTTTTGCATAAAAAGGTAATATATTTAACATAATAAAGACCAAATAAAATGGAACTTCATTCAAGAAAATGGAAATAATGGGGTGCCTAGGTGTCTCAGTTTGTTAAGTGTCCAACTTTGGCTCAGGTCATCATCTCATAGTCCATGGGTTTGAGCCCCATGTCAAGCTCTGTGCTGACAGCTCAGAACCTGGAGCCTGCTTCGGATTCTGTGTTTCCCTCTCTCTCTGCCCCTGCCCTGCTCATGCTCTGTCTCTCCCTCTCTCTCTCCCTCAAAAATAAACATTAAAAAAAATTTTTAATGGAAATAATACATGAATGTTCATTAATATTTGTTCATGAATGTAATATGTTTATCAGATTCTAATTCTAGGGAATAAAATCAAATCCCAACACATTTAAGTAAACATGAAATCAGAATAATTACTTACTGTATAAGAGAAGCTCTTTCAAAGTATTGAATGGCTTTTTCACAAAACTGGGTGTCAATGTAATAAGCTCCAAGCCACTCAATAACTTCAATGTTAGAGGGGAAATACCTATATGACTAGAAAAATATGGACATGACAATACAACATCAGTGGCAATGTAGAATTTATACCTCAACATTTAACCTATTGAAAGGATTTATTTTACCAACATGAAATTTCTTAACAAAAAAGCATGAGCTGTCATAAGGTCATAAGCACTTTATGTTTTGAAACTACAAGATTTAGAACACTTAATGTTTGATATACATTTTTAAATTACCTATAAATAGCTTTTCGATATACTGATAGATGATCTGAATCAAATTAAATAAGTAATAGAATTTTAAAAAGGATCAAATCATGCTTCAAGGGAAAAATGAATGTGATTTTAATTTTGCATTAAAATTATTAAAAAATTTTATATTCCACAAATGCTTTATTTTATTTTAAATCATCATTCATTTAAAAACTAGTAAGCATTTCTAAATTTTAAAAACTAAACGGTCTGCTGACTGTTGTTTTCTTTTCTGCTGAATGCTTTATAACAATATATCAAAGGTTAAAAAGTAAAAGGAAAATAAAATTATACTTACCTCATAGTAGTACTGAAATGCTTGGGATTTATCTCCTTCACTATCATATAATTCTCCTAGTTTAGACAGAGCTCTAGAATCAGTTGGAACAACACTGATCAGTTGCATTAACCATTCAATAGCTTGATTGGGATCTTCCATTAATTCATATCTTGGAAAGTTTTAGTTAAGGATAACACAATTTTTCCAAATTCATTAATAAATAAGCAAACCTAAATACAACATTACAATGAAAATATTTCTTAGCCTATAGTAATGTGCTACTGAATACTGTTTATTCTGAATTTCTTCAGGGATGGGGATGAAAATGGGGTACTGTAAATAACACTCATGCTCCATATATACCTTGCTTTTCCTTTTGCTTCATTAGTATCCACTAAGATCCACTCCCAAATTTCTAGTAGAACTAACAGTTTGCTCTTTTATTCGAAGCACTGTCCAAAATTTGTCCTCAATGGAAATGCCTGAAAGTTGTGTGCAATTATTCTACTTCTCTTAATATGTCGAACATGTTAAGGGAAGAGTTTCCATGTATTTTCCTTTGAGTTTTCCCCAATTAGATTAAAAGCCCAAAATAGGGTATTCTTTTTTTGTAGCAAGTGCCTACTAAATCCTTTGTATACACTCAAATAATTTATTCACAGCAATACTTATCGACTACTATTTATTTTTACATTAAATGTCTCAATGAAATGAACATATTCCAATCTAAAGTTTTATTGAGAAAGAAGCTTCTGTTTTTAATGATGGCAAATGTGATACCATAAAAGAAATATAAAAATAGGCAAATGATTGAAACAGCCTTAAAATTATCAATTGCTTAACTGAATCCAAGCTGATCAGGAACTGGGAAGTATCAGATCATGACGGTGGCAATTTCAGACAGATTAAGTGGACAAAACAAAGAGGCTAAAAGGAATAAGCATGAAATCCTCTGCTCTAAAAATAGCTTTTTTATTTAAAAATGTTTTATGCTCTCTAACAAAAGTAGAGTACGTAGTACTTAAAATTATTAATGGTATACCTCATAACATACTTTTCCCTAACCTCTGTATAAAAGTTATATCAAGAGGGGTGCCTGGGTGGTTCAGTCAGTTGAGTGTCTCTGACTTTAACTCCAGTCATGATCTCACCATTTGTGAGTTCAAGCCCCACATCGGGCTTGCTTCTGTCAGCACCCAGCCTGCTTTGAATCTTCTGTCCCCATCTCTCTCTTCCCCTTCCCTGCTCATGCTCTCTCTCTCTCAAAAAATAAATAAACATTTAAAAAAAAGAAACAAACTTGCATCAAGATAATGGTAACTTAAAAACCTACATAAGATTTTAACTCTTCCCAAATGTTGTTTTGAAAGATTATTTTTAAAATAAGGAGAGAAATTAAAATGTTTTTCAAATAGTTTCAAAGGCATTAAAAACATTAACAAATTTCTGCTTTTCTAACCAAAGGCAGGAGGGAAAAAAGAAAACAAACAAACTAACGAGAGCCAGGAGTTGTAGAAGAAACTGACCAGGGAGGAATGTTTTACTTTTCCACATTCCCCAGAGTTCTAAACATAATACTGTGACTGTGGCACAGCACACAGTCAATAAGTGACTACTAAATGAACGGAGTAAGTGAGTGAATTCATATAAACTACTGGCTAATTTTGTAGGGTAAAGGCCTTTGGAGAGTTATACTCATTAAGCCTATATGTCAGCTAAAATAATGAAGATAAATTAACCAAACTCAATCAGCAGTACTAATCAGTAATAAATAATATTTTCCTTTTAAACAGTAAGTTACTGCTTCAAAAATACCCTACAAGACTCAGAGTTAATACAATCTAACCTACAGTCAATGAATAGCTTATGTGTACTAAACATCTGTGCTCAATTACTATTTCAATTATTTCCCCCCCAAATTAAGACATAATAGTGTTAACCTTTTAATAATTTCTTTTATAATGCAAATGGTCTTTTAAAACAGGATCAACCAAAAGACACACTCTTAACTATTGACAACAAACTGAGGGTTACCAGAGAGAAGATGGGGACAGGGAGATGGGTAAAACAGGTGATAGGGATTAGAGTATACTCATCACGATGAGCACTGAGTAATGTATAGAGTTGTTGAATCACTATATTGTACACCTGAAACTAATATAACACTAGTGTAATTATATTATATTATATTATATTATATTATATTATATTATATATTATATTATATACAATAGAATTAAAATTTAAAAAGATACGCATTTTATAAAAATGTAAAATACTGGAATTAAAATTAAAAAAGAAAGCTGTATCACTGAAATAATATTTTTATCACATATTAATGTGATAGGATTTAAAATATTATCCTCATCAATTACCTCATTGGCTAAGGTTATTTAACGACTGGTACTCAATCACCAATTGAGTGAATTAACAACTGTCCTCAAGTTTTTCACATAAGATACACATTTGCTATCTGGTAAAGAACTTGGGCACTGTTTCTCAGGATTGCATGAAGTTTCAGGAAACAGTCCAAAGCTTCATCAAGCCGGTTTAGCCTCTTATAGGTAAGGCCTTAAAAAGAAGAAAAAGAAAAGCTATAAGCATTATTACTGGTAAGTAATTTTCTCAAAGTCACAGGATAAATTTTTAAATATATATAAATATTCATCCAGAAGAGAGAGATGATGGGAATTTTTTTGAAAAAGAACAAGGCAGGGGAGGGGCTTTTCCACTATTGTTGGGCAGATACCAAAACATGCTAGAGCCCTATCGTGATTTTAAGGTGCAGCAGGGAAACAGGAGTAGACAGACTAGCAGAATGCACAGTTCAGAAACTGACTCAGTTACAGAATTAATGGGCATTGAAACTTAACGGGGACTAAGGGACTAGTAAGAAATGGAGCCAGGACAACCGACTACACGTGAATTAAAACATGTAGATTCCTATTTTGAATGTATTCCTGTTTTGAATACACCCAAAACTTACTTTAAAACTAAATAGAAGAAAAAAAAATGGTTAGAGAGGGAGGGAGCCAAAACATAAGAGACTCCTAAAAACTGAGAACAAACTGAGGGTTGATGGGGGCTGGGAGGGAGGGGAGGGTGGGTGATGGGTATTGAGGAGGGCACCTGTTGGGATGAGCATTGGGTGTTGTACGGAAACCAATTTGGCAATAAATTTATAATAAAAAAAAACTAAATAGAAAAAAACAAAGATGTAAACGTATGAAAAGAAAATATAGGAAAATGATTTTATAATCTTGGGGTAGGGAAGGGCTTTGTAAAGCAATAAATAAATGAAGCCACAAACTTTCCAAAAGCCAAATTTGACTCTATAAAATTAGAAAACCTGTTTGACAAAACAAATGACCAATTAAAAGCTAAGCAACAGACTAGGAAAAGTACTTAAAACTTATAAAGAGAACAAATAAATCAATATCTAGGCAAGAAATCTCCTGCATTAAGGCCTCTGCTATTCACTTCCCTCTGCTCTTTCCCTGATACCCGAACAGTCCCACCCTCCCTTGCTCCAACATGACTTTAAACTCTCCTTGACTCCATCTAAAATGGCTAATTCCTCCCCACCCAGCCAGGTCTTCCTTTTGTATCTGGCAGGAGATTAAAGGCTCCTCTCCGGGAGGAAGGATCCAATTGGATCAATTGACTAGCGGGCAGTTCCCCAACTACGCAGATCAGGCAGATGGCCCCGTGGCAGCGTGCCAGCACATCAGTCTCCCTTGTGGCCTCAGAGATCCCGCTCAGCTTTAGCTGCAAACTCCTAAATGCGAGAAGACAGGCCAGGATCATCAGACATCTGAGGAAAGTTTACGACACAAAACATAGAAGGTAAAACAAACAAGCAAGCCAAAAACAGCAAAACACAGCTATGCAGGGAGAAGAAAACCTCAAAAGAAACTTCATTAATAACCCAAGAGATAAGAAGCAGTATTGTATCAACACGTGTTTGTCGCACTGCAAACTCAAGAACAGGAAGGAATGACACCCGTGTCAGGGGACCCTGACAGGCAAGGAAGGGAATAAGATGCGCCTTCAGGTCTTACAACGTTTCGTTCGCTAAAAACCAAACCTGATGTAAATATGCCAAAATGTTGAAGCGTGTTAAATACAGTTGGTAAGGGACATGGGTATTTTTCTGTCCAATTTTTGTGTTTGAAACTGCTCATAAAGAAAATGTGTTTGTTTGTTTGTTTTCCCACCTATCAGTTTGGCAAAAGCTGAATATTCAGTATTAGTAGGAATTTGGGAAGTCAGTCAGTCTCCTCCACTAATGAACTGGAGCTCTGTAAGTCAATTTAAAATACGAAAAGAAAGAAAAAAATTGTAAAGGAGAAAAACAAAGCAATTCGGCCTAGTTTACTTACCAATATTATAAAGTGCTTCAGTACAAGAAGAATCATTTCTTAGAGCCTCTTTATAGAATTCAGCTGCCTTCTCATAATCACCGTTTGCAAAAACTGTATTCCCTTTGTTAGTCAGAGCTGAGGGATTATATCTATCAGAGTTCACAGCTAAATCTGCATAGCTACTGGCTTGTGCAAATTCATTTTCCTAAACAAAGTACAAAACACACACAAATTATTCGGGGTTCGTCAAATATCTCTACTGACTGTTCTGGGCTACAGACATGATAAACAGATTTTCTGAGATTACAAATACGATAAACAGAAATATTTTATATATCTTGATCTTGATAGACTTTTTCTACAAGATTTTTAATCATCATGTTCTTTCAACTACCCAAGTTTCTAATGACTGACTTCACAGTCTCATGGTTTGAATAACAACACTACATGTAAGTGGCTCCATTTTATTAATGGTTTTTTTGTCTATTTGTTTTTAGCTTTAGAGAGAGAGTGAGTACAGGATGAGGAGGGGGCAGGAGGCAGAGAATCTTAAGCAGGCTCCACGCTCAGGGCAGAGCCCAATGCAGGGCTTGATTCCACCACTCCGGGATCATGACCTGAATCAAAATCAAGAGTCAGGCGGTCAACGGACTGGGCCACCCAGCCGCCCCAAGTGGCTCCATTCTGAACACCCGGATTTCACGTCACAGCTGCAGTACTGTGCACACCTGAAGCCCTGAGCTGGCTACAAAGGCACCACTATCTTTCCCGTCCTTCCATCCAATTGGTTGCATCACCTACTAGGTCTGGCATTTCTAGCAAGTCTCTAGTTCTGTCTCTTCCGCCAAAGGACCTTAACATCACTCATTTAAGCGACATAGACCTCTCAACCCTTAAATAGTGAAGCATCTGTGCTGGCTTGCTTAAGCCAGGAACCAGATTTCCCAGAATCCCCTTCCCTGCATGGTTCTTGTCCACAGTCGACTGAAAGGAACTTGTAGGACATGCGGGACGCAGACATGAAGCAGCAGCTTTTGCTCTCTGAAGGTCTTTTTCTGGTCATCAGTTGCAGGACTGATGCAGAAACGCCTGTGGGTTCCAGCCTGTCCTCACTCATTTTGACTCCACATCTGGTTCTGCCTCCCAACTGTGCTGTCCCTGCTGAACACAGTGACCCCGATCCCCGATGGGGCTTGGCTCCGGACCCACGGAGGAGGCAGTTGTGCAGAAGCAACTGCTTCCCAAAGGTCTCTCCAAGAATTCCCCCTTCATGTGGCTGCTGGACACGCTGGGCCACTCACACACTGACTGCTGATCCCTTCTCAGGCCCCTGACCCCCCTTCTGCACCTTCACCCACAGCTCCCCCACCACTGGGTAAATTCTAGCTCCCACATCCTTTCTCCCATGATACTCACAGTGACTGCTTCCCCGAATGAACTTTCAAAACACTGAGATACAATTCACAGGTCAGATAAATGTACATTTTTGAGGCATTTACACATTCAAAAAATTGTACCACCATCACCAACATCCATTTCTACAACATTTTTATTACCCCCCCCAAAATATCCTGTACCCATTAGCAGTCACTCCCCATTCTCCCACCTGCTCTGGCCCCTGGCAGCCACTAATCTGGTTTCCACCTCCGTGGATTTGTTTATTCTGGACATTTCATAATAAACACAACCGTATAACATGTGGCTTTTTTGTCTGGCTTCTTTGCTTAGCAAAATGTTTTCAAGGTTCATCCATGTTGTACTACGCATCAGTATTTCATTCCTGTTCATCACTGAATAGTATCCCATTGTATGGATAGGCCACATTTTGTTTATCCATTCACTGTTGATGGACACCTGGATTGTGCCCGCCCACTTTCATTTATTATGAATAATGCTGTTATGAATATTCATGTATTTGTGTGGACTCTGAACTTTGATATAAAAACTGGTACTCAAAAGTGGGGTGCTACTGTCATAAAAAACTCAAAACATAAAAAACCTGGTCTTTTGGAGTAGGCAGCAGGCAAAATCTGGAAAGCACTAGAGCCATAGTAGTGGAGGATGGAGAAGGAGTAAGGAATTGTTATCAGAGGCCAGATAAAGGGCAAGTCATGTTTTGCAGTCATAAAACTGGGAAAACCACCATCTACATGGACCTGGAAGACAGAACGTGCGCTCAGTAAATATGTGCGTGTGGCCAAGGAGATTTCTGCGCAGGAGGTTAAAAGTGCCAACTAATTTACTTTAATTGGGTCTGATAAGGTACAGTGAGAGAGGAGCTTAAGAGAAAACTTCAGATTTTCCAACTAGAGTTCGGCAGAAATATAGAAAAACAAGGACATGTTGGGCCGGAAAATAAAATTATTTCATGTCCCTGGTTTCTCTGAGCAGCAAGTCTCAGGGTAAGAACTGGTTGCAGGGCAGAGATCAGATCAAGGGTGTGGCTGTAATGCCCTTTGGAAACATCCCAGGAAGATTTAAGGTAGTGCCTGGCAAAGGAGGCACTCCTCTTTAAGGCAGAAAAAAGCTTCCAAATATCTTTGGGGCTCTGTGCCACAGCAGCCTCATGCACCTAAGCGGAAAGGGGTCTGTCTGCCTCGAAAACCACCGTGGATGCAGCTCTTGGGGCACGTGGGCACCCCAAATGAGATTTATAGGAAACCTGCCAAGTCTTTAAGGGAGTTGTACCAGTTTAAGCATTGCCAACTTGGATTAAAGGGACAGACCGTCCAAAATGAAAGACAGCCTCTGGGTCCCCAATTTTTCTGGGCAGAAAGCAGGCTAAGAAAGTTAATCAGCTGCAAATACAGGTTATTTTTTCTGTGAAAGGAAGTGTTCCCAGAATGCAGAACCAAGAGCCACAAGAGACCAAAGGATTAGGGCACCACTCCCAGGGATCAGAGCTGAGCCCTACCTAAGGAACGTCCCCTTCCTCACATGTGGGCGTGGACCACATGTGCTTAGCTAGATGTCTGACCCACTAAGGACTAGTGGGTGTGAGGTGCCTCCATCTCACCCCTTTGGAATAAGAGTATCTATTACAGTGACCCTACTCTTATCTCATCGGAGGATGTGAAGTGTATGGGAGACACGGTGTGTTTTCCTGTTCGCAGACCTTTGGGTCAAGAGGACCTGCACCTGAGAAAGCCCACCTCTATCTAGACCCCAAGCAGACGATGGCTCTTGGGCCTGATGCTGTGACAGGTGAGACTATGAGAGTCCCTGGAGGGCTAAGTACATTTTGCATATGGAAAGGATACACTGAATGCAGGCAGTGACAGATCATTAAAATAGTGGCCCCAAAGGGTCACACCTCCCAGTATTCAGGCCCTTGAATGGTTCTCTCCCGTGTTGGTTTTGCCCAGTAAGATAACAACAAATTCAACGCACACAGGAGCCTGGTAACCACCTGAGTGCACTGGGGTCTCCTCTCGTGGACCCTGCCCCACGTAAGAAGGCTGGGCTCCCCTGCTGGAGGAGGAGGTGGAGGAACGAGATGCTGGTCAACGGCTCAGCTAAGTCTCACATGTGAGGGAAGCATTTGGACCATGCTGCCTCAGTCAAACTTCAGATGATGGCAGCAGGATGTGTGACCCCGGGCCAGATCAGCAGAAGGACCACCCAAGTGAGCCCAGCCTGTTCAAGTAGAATGTGAGGAAATACACAGTTATTTTAGCCACTACATTTTGGGGCAGCTTATTCCAGAGCAACAGAAACTGATACAACCACATACTAGGTACCGATAATATATGTTCAATATATACCATATACCAGGCCCATTACGTTGCCTCAAAATAACCATTTTCCCAAGAACTACGTGCAACAAACTATTGATCAGATACTCTGATAGCTCTGCTCAGTCGCCTAAATCTAGCTATTTTTCTTTCTTTTTAAAAAATCTTCTTGGTCTCCTCCCACACATTCATCAAACTTGGTCAAGATCTGGTCGCTAATTAAGCCATTTGCACGAAATTTACAAGTGATTTTCTAAATTCAAATGTAATGACTGTAATGGAGACCATGCTTCAGCCCCCAGACCTGTCCTTCAGAAGTGCTGGGAATGCCGCTGGCCACGGCCTCAGCTGTCAGCCCACTCTGTGACTTACTCTAGCCCCATGAGAAAGAGGTGCCTTGCCCAAAGCTGCGCCCCCTTCCTGGTGAGCAGGCTGACTCCAGTGACTGGTTGATGCGGAGGCACGAAGGCCCCGTCCCCCTCACCGCAGTGGGGGACAGGGCTGCACAGCCATCCCAAGTCAGGGGGTCCCACAGGGCTGGCTAAGGACTGTGGTGACTGCATCACAGCCCAATTTCCCCCTTCTCCACTCTGTGACGCTTCCAACCCTTCTCACTGACGTACTGATCCAAAGAGATCTGCCCCGGAAACTGCATTCTGGCTAATCTCCAGCTCGGAGTTTGCTGTCTCACCAGCAAAAGTGCCTCTCCTAGCCTTCATTCTCATGGACTACCTCTCTGATTTCAATGTTATATACTTCCTCTTTGTGCCTTCCTTTTTTCCTTTACTTCAAAGGCATCATACTGTAGTTCCTTTCCCATCTTCTTGATCTGATTCTTATTTTTGCCTCTTTAATGTATGTGAATCCCAAAGTCAGTTCTCAGTTCTGTGCTACACTCTAGCCCCTGGAGATACCCTCTATCGTCTTAGTTCAGGCTGCTATACAAATACCACAGACTGGCTTAAACAGCAAACGTTTATTTCTCATAGTTCTGGAGGCTGGGAGATCCCAGATCAAGGTGCTGGCCAATGTGGTGTCTGCTGAGAGCCACCTCTTGGTTTGCAGGAGGACATCTTGCTGTGTCCTCATGGGGAGAGGGCTCTGGTTCCTTCTCTTCTAATAAGGGCGCTAATCCCATCAGGGGACCTGCTCTCATGACTTCATCTAACCCTAAGTATCTCTCCAAGTCCCTCCAAATACAGTCACATTTGGGCTTCAACATATAAATTTGGTTGGGGGAGGAGGACACACACGATCAGCCCATAGCATCTATTATCAAAGCTCTGACCTCTACGCAGACAATCATCAAATCATCTCTATCCCCGATTTCCCATCTGAGATCAGTTCCACATGCTTGTTGGCCATTACTATTTAAATATATCACCACTGTAGGGGCTCCTGGGTGGTTCAGTCGGTTGAGCCTCCAACTTCGGCTCAAGTCATGATCTCACGGTTCATGAGTTCAAGCCCCGCGTCAGGCTCTGTGCTGACAGCTCAGAGCCTGGAGCCTGCTTCGGATTCTGTGTCTCCCTCCCCCACTTACACTCCATCTCTCCCTCTCTCTCTCTCTCTCTCTCTCTCAAGAATAAACATAAAACAATTTTTTTAATAAATATATATATACATATATCACCACTGCTACAAAAAATCTTAAAAACATATTAGGAAAAAAACTCAGCATCTTTCTCCCTAATCTGCAGCCTCCTCTCAACCTGCACTTGGCACCACTCTCTTGCCAGTAGGCTTAAAATACTGCTGTCATTCCTCACCAGTGGTCTTGATCTCTTTTCCATCACAACAGAGTAGGGGTAAAATTTCCACCGTTAACAGTAGTTCAGCACGGCAGTGATTCTCAGTGGTGCACCAACCAGAAGTTCCAAGAGGAACTGAGAATGTGGTTTAACTAAATATAGTGATCCTTATGTTCACATCCTCTCCCACCTTTCCTGTCTCTGTGCTTTTGTTCATCCCTTTAGTCTCCCCAAAATTAAAATGCTTTGTGCCTTCTCTGAATTTCTGAAACACTTATTATCTCTACTTTCAACCAACCTTCCTTTCTTCCGTCTGAGTCCACCCGCATGCCTCCTTTGTTCCGAATTAAGAAGCTCCCTTTTAGTGAGCTTTTAGACTTTTGGTATTCCCATGACTGGGATCTGGCAGATGCTCAAAGTATGCTTCTTATAGATGACACTGTACCTTACGTAAATCATGTAACCTGAGCCATCACTTTCTTTACTACTAACATGGTGCTGAAACCGATCTCTAGCCCACCTCGCAGATCCGCACTGTGTAATCTTCTGAGTGATGTTTACCCACCATAATTTTTCTCCTTCCCTTCTTCTTCTGAGATGGTCCTCTCACTCATATCCATAAACTCAACCCCTGGCCCAGAACCTGTCGTGATCAGACCTCTAGGCACCCCATTCTACTAACATTCTCTACCAGTCTTCTTTGGAGCTTCTCTCTAGCCGTGCTCTTCGGGGAGAAATTTAGCAACATAAAAATACCACATTATCCACTCTTCGTTGTAAAAGAACCGGAACTTACCAAATAATACAGAAATGAGAGGTTGGTTGCAGCTGCACTTTTCACTCTACTGTCCTTTTTTTCAAACATTTTTAAGGTCTCCACAGCCTAGAAATGAAATATCTGGACGTTACGATCATTGTAATAGGACGGTATCCGGGCTTAAGGCTGCTGTAAAGACCATTGTGTCTTGAGTGTCACACCAGGGGAGGACACAAAGGGAATGGACTGATATGGTCAAGAAAACAGACGACAGAATGAGAATTTCATCCGAGAATCGGCATTTATAAAAAAGGACACAGCAAAACTAAAAGTGCAATAACTGAAATGAAGAACTTAACCGAGAGGTTTCACAGTAGGGTAGGTACAGCCAGAGAGTAGTAAATATCGGGCCTTGTGAGTCTTATGACACGGTTTAGTGTCTATCCCGCATAATGGGGTGTAAGTGAGGTTTTTACCTAAAGGACACAATCAAATTTACTCTTTGCAAATCAGAATTTCTGCTTTTGGCTATCAGAGATCAGCCTACAGAAGACCATTCTACAGAGAACAATTAGAAAATTTATATTAAAATACTAAAAATATCTTTGGAAGGCACTACAGCACTACTGAGACAACCAGGATCTGAAGGTCAAGATCCCAGAAAATGTTCAGACTAAATAAGCAAAGGAAAAGAAGAGATGAAAAAAAGGTCTCAGATGAAAAAAAGAGACATATGGGAACATAGCAAAAAGGTCTAAGACAAACATAACTGGAACTCCAGAAAGGAAAGAAAGACTAATGGTCGAGAATTTTTCCAAAACATGACAGAAACTAATTCTGGGACTACGACAAAAAATTATCTCAAGTAGTTCCAAATATAATTATATTTTCAAGCCATGAGAAATGAAAGTACATTTTTAACCACTTGGCAGGTCTGAGACCATCCTAACCAAACAGGATATTTGGAATGGTCAGACACCTTACATGAAAAGTGAGTGAGTACTCAATCTAGAAACGCCTGAGAAATAACAGGAAAAAAAGCAGGTAAAGGCAATGGGTTTTCCTTCCTTCCTTCAAGATACATATACTGAACAGAAAATGCATGGCTTTGGGCACTTTCTGCTTTTGGAGAGAGTGGAGTCCAACCAAAAACACTGCTTTAGTTTTTACAATGCTCACAAGCTGCTGCTAGTGAAAATATCTTGACAAATCTGTGTGCTGTGAAAGTGTCTGACCTCAAACGAAGCCTCGAATATAGCACCATTTAGTGTGCTGACTCAATTTTTTTAAGGATACATTCTACATATGTAGGTTCCAATAGAAGTAATTATTCTTTTCAAGTTTTTTTGTTTGTTTGTTTTCTGAGAGAGAGAGTGCACGCGCAGGGGAGGGGCAGACGAAAAGGGAGAGGGAGAGCGAGAATCGCAAGCAGGCTCCGTGCCCAGCGCAGAGCCCAATGCAGGGCTCAACCCCATGACCATGGTATCATGATCTGAGCCAAAATCAAGAGTCACATGCTCAACCGACTGAGTCACCCAGGTGCCCCTCTTTTCAAAGGTTTTTGATTAAAGAAAATCACTGAAGTTTCTAGGCTAGTAGTTCATAATTCCACAAAGAAGAAAAAAGACCCCAACATCATATGCTCACTTTTGAGATTCTCCTTCTCACTTACTTTCTTGGAAGGATCTTCTGCAGAATTGCCAAGAAGTTCCTAAAACGCACTTCAGAAATTATTGCTACTTATGTTGTTCATCCTATAGGAGTTATCTCATTGACTCTTTATACAACGTCCATGGCTATTAATGTAAAAGTCACTGCTGTTTTGAATCTCTAAGTTTTATAAGATACATTTCCCTTTGAGTAAGAATTCTGAGGTTTTAAACTTTAGTTTTAGATTGTGTCAAAATAAATGTATGTGTTAATTTAAAATATAAGGCACATGAATAGGTGTAACTCATGTATCCATTAAATTCTCAAAAGTAAAGTGTAGAGAGAAAATAATCAGTTTTCTGATATTTATGAAATCTGTAAGTAGATTATCAAAAGCAAGCTAACAACAACAAGTAAAAAAATGGAATGCCATATAGTAGTTTAGCTTACATCATTCCTTTTAGAAACAGCTATTCATACTATTAATAAAGCTATTAATAAAGTGTCTTAGATGTGGCGCCTGGGTGGCTCAGTTGGTTAAGCATCCAGCTCTTGGTTTTGGCTCAGGTCATGATCTTGTGGTTTTGTGAGTTCAAGCCCTGCATTGGGCTCTGCACTCGCAGCGCATAGCCTGCTTGGGATTCTTTCTCTCCTTTTCTCTCTCCCCCTCTCTCCCTCCCCCACTCACATTATCTCTTTCTCTCTCCCTTTTCTCTCTCCCTTTTCTCTCCCTCCCCCACTCACACTATCTCTTTCTCTCTTAAAATAAAGAAACTTAAAAAAATGTTTTTTAAGTGTCTTAGATTTTAAAATTTTCATCTTTATTAATTTGCGGCTCACTGTTAACAAGACTTTAAGACTACATATAACACCAAGTTATTCTCCCCCCCAAAAGGTTACTATGAATTCAAATAATATGTAAAAAATGATGCAGTGCTATTTAAAATAACAGAAATATTTTGAACTTTAAAACATTCATTTAAAAACATCTGAGAGAATAAAAACATTTCATATTTAAAATTTCTAAACTATTCTAAAAACGCTATGTAACTATTCTAATAAAAGAAATATTTTCAAGATTTTTTGCTTTGAAATGGGTGGTTTTCAAAACCGTTCTTTTACACGTTCAATGAATGCATAGCCAATATTTGTTTTTAAATTTTTTTTTAAGTAGGCTCCACGACCAATGTGGGGCTTGAACCCATGACCCTGAGATCAAAAGCCACATGCTCTACCAACTGAGCCAGCTAGGCAACCCCCAATATTACTGTTTTTAAAAATAAAATATATTATAGGGATGCCTGGGTGGCTCAATCAGTGGAGCGTGTGACTCTTGATCTCAGGGTTGTGAGTTCGAGTCTCATGTTGGGTGTGGAAATTACATAAAAATAAAAATCTTTAAAAATTTAATTAATCAAAATAAAATATTGTAACATCGATTCCTTTACAAGTGAAACTGATAAAAGTGTACCAATAAAATTAAATTTAGCTATAAATAGCAAAACAAATAATGGAAAAAACATTGTTAATTTGGGTTGTGTTTTCCTTTCTTCCCCCCACAAACAATTAGGAAAATAGATATACTTTCATTTTGGCTTTCTTTCCCGACTGATGCCATCTAAGCTACTGGTTTCTGCATTCCACTGCATCTGTCCACACATGATCACGGGCCTTCAGCCCAAACTACTTCATTTCATCTACCTTTGGCTTTTTATGGATTTTTTTCTCTATTACAAAGGTGACTACAAAGCAGAACTACCATCACAAAGAACCACACTCTGAGATTTCAGCATCTTTACTTAGCTACAGAATTATAACCTCATATTAAAAGGTATATATTTTTCTCTTTTATTTGAATTGTAGTCCTCGTCAAATGGTCATTATGAGTTATGTCAACCCAATCCCTTTTAACCTAACAGTGTTCCTTTCAACTAAGGTTTATTATACCCACCTCATCATACTTACAATATACAAACAAAAGAAACACAAAGTCAAAGCAGCAATGTTGAAAAGAAAGCAGAAATTACATTTTTAAAACATAAGTAAACTAATTAAAATCTTGAAAATGCAAATGGAACACAAAATATTTTAAAGACTACGGAGGGGGGAGCACCCATTCCATCTTGACCCAAGGCAGCAAGGCAGCAGTGATACCAGCAAGATGTCCTGGAGGACTGTGAAACTGTGCTTAGCAATGGGACCCTTTTATGCCCAAAGCAACGTTCCAGAGTAAACCAAATACACAAAACAGGTCACGGGAAAGCTCTCTGGTGAAGACAGGACGATGGAAGCACCATGCTGCTAGTTGGGCTCTTGGCCTTCCCTGCCTCTAAAAAACCTTACAGGTTTAGAGAATAGTTTGAAAACCTCTAGGGGAAAAGTTGTTCTCTGGACTAGAACATGGCTTAGTAATTTAGGAACCACGCGTTACGTGACAAGTATTTACGCTGAGACAAAGAGGACAAACAGGTCAAAATTAAAGTAATACTATATTAATAGAAATTATGTTAACACAAATAAAAATATTACTCAACTTCAGAATAATCACAGATAACAGTATTCTAGAAGCAGTTTCCCAATATTATTGCTTTGACCAAGTAACATATAAAACATCTAAAACTTTAAAAAACTTACTTGGTTAAAGTCCTTTTGTCTCAAGTATGTAATTGCTTTGTTTATTTCCAGATCATTTGCTAGCTCTACATATTGAGAGGCTTTCACAACTTCAACACACCTATGATGTAAAGCATAAAAAAAAGTTACTTTGCTTTGGCATTTTTATGTTGCTGGTGGCTTCCTTAAAACTGACTTTTCAAAAAAATTTTAAAGTGTCCCTAGCACTATCTAAGGCTAAGCACTTGATTTCTTCCGATGCAGGCAGTAAGTTACTAAATTCTTCAGTTCTAAACTGATTTTTTTTTTTTACTCAACTACTGATTTTTTTACCCAACTTTTCATTAGCTTGTTGTCACTTCTAATTATTTATGGTATTTTAAGTGAAACTGGATTTATATCCATAGTCTCATTTTTAACTTAACTACTAAAACAATTTTAATTTGTAACAGGTAAAAGTATTTCTATGTATTTTTTCATCTTAAATGCTCTGATGGTGAGAAAAATTCTATAGAGTATGTTTAAGTTTTGTGTCCAAACTTGACGACTATAGATCTGTTCCTCAAAGGGCACAGAACATTTGTTTTTAACTATATATCAGGCACTGCATTAATTCCTTTATAAGCATTATCACACTTAATAGTTTTTTTTTTAATGCTTAGTTTTCTAGAGAGAGCGAGAAAGAGAGAGCGCACACATGCACGTGAGCAGGGGAGGGGCAGAGAGAGAGGGAGAGAGAGTCCCAAGCAGGCTCTGCGCTGTCAGCGTAGAGCCTGGCGCAGGGCTCGACCCCATGAACCTTGAGATCATGACCTGAGCCGAAATCAAGAGCCAGATGCTTAACCGACTGAGCCACCCAGGCGCTCCAGCATTATCACATTTAATCCCCACAACAACCCTGAAAGACAGGCATGCTCTCTGTTTTACAGATAGGAAAACGGAAGATCTGAGATCACACAGCTAGAAAACTGGCAAGTGAAAATTTGAAACCCAATTTTTATTGACAGCAAAACCCACTTCACCAAGACTTTCTTTCAAATTGAGGTCAACTGAAATCAGTTTAGTGGATCATGACCTTTATTTAAAAAAAGAGAAGAAGAAAATACTAAAGGGCAATACGCATAATAAGGGCAATGATTGCTTCATGCAACATGTTTCTGCAAACTATGTAAAATAAATGTCTGAGGTTCTGGTTCAAAAATGTTTCAAAGCCACTGGCCTGGACAAATAATTTAAAAACATTAAAGCAAAAGATCTCTTTCTTCAGGTAGAATCTTTCATTTTATCTTTGACTTATAAAAGAGCACGTCTGCTTGCAGTGGAGAGAGAGGACTTGAAGCCCTGCCTGCCCGGCCCCCCTTTGAATGGCCCTCTGTCCCCAGCCCCACCCCCAACAAAGGAGCCTGGAGACATGGCTAATGAGGGTGTGAGGGCTCCAAGCTAATGATCTGGAAACCACTGACACTTGTTGAATGTCTACTAGATGTCAGACATTATATACCAAATATACAGGGGCTAAAAAAGGATAAACAAAATATGGTTCATGCCCTTACAGGGGATGCAGACCAGTAAATTAAGTTCGTGTAAGAACTGTTACAAAGGAACACAAGAATGCAGTGGCAGAGAATCTAAACCAGACTGGGGAAAGGCATTCTAGTGATATCTACACTCAGTTTGAAACTCAACTTTGTATTGCTTACAAGAGACACACCTTAAATTAAGAACGCAGAATATCAAAAGTAAAGTGAAAATAAAAATACCACTTGGGAATGCAAGCTGGTGCAGCCACTCTGGAAAACAGGATGGAGGTTCCTCAAAAAACTAAAAATGGAATTACCCTACGACCCAGCAACTGCACTACTAGGCATTGATCCAAGGGATACAGGTGTGCTCTTTCGAAGGGACACTTGCACCCCCATGTTTATAGCAGCACTATCCACAATAGCCAAAGCGTGGAAAGAGCCCAAATGTCCATCGATGGATGAATGGATAAAGGAGATGTGGTATATATATACAATGGAGTATTACTCGGCAATCAAAAAGAATGACATCTTGCCATTTGCAACTACGTGGATGGAACTGGAGGGTATTATGCTAAGCGAAATTACTCAGTCAGAGAAAGACAAAAATCATAAGACTTCACTCATATGAGGACTTTAAGAGACAAAACAGATGAACATAAGGGAAGGGAAAGAAAAGTAACATAAAAACAGGGAGGGGGACAAAACAGAAGAGACTCATACATATGGAGAACAAACTGAGGGTTACTGGAGGGGTTGTGGGAGGGGGATGGGCTAAATGGGTAAGGGACACTAAGGAATCTACTCCTAAAATCATTGTTGCACTATATGCTAACTAATTTGGATGTAAATTTTAAAAAATTAAAAAAAAAAAAGAAAAAAGAAAAAGAAACCCTCTTTGCGGCTTCCCAGGAGAAACAATGAAGATACCTTTGTTAAGACCCTTGGGAATGCTGGTGGAGGGGATTTCAGGATACTAGCAGATGCCTAGGGAGACAGAAATTCCTTCCAGAGATAGGAGAGAATTATGTCATGGAAGATGAGTCTGACCTTGGGATTTCAGCTTGGATAGAAAAAGAGCTTTTTTGAGAATAAACTCTGGAGGGTTTCTGAATGCCCTCCAGGGAAGCTCTTGAGAACTTGTTCTAAATGTCCTGTAGAGAAGTTTCTAAAGCTAAAAGAGTATGGCTAACTCATCAGAGCCCCAAATAGCTGTATTCATCATGTAAAGTCAATTCAAGATCTTCTAAGAGAAGTAAAGACAAAACAAAACAACTCTTTGGACTTAAAAGACACAAAGCTCAACACGTTAGGAAAACTCTCAAAAAAAAAAAAATGAAGTTCTGATAATAAAGTTATGAATGACTCTGAAAACAAAAAACACAACACTGATCAATCTACCAGGGATATACCTCTAAATCTTCATGCAACCAATAACATAATTTCAAAATAATATAAAGAGAAGTTAATAATCTAAAAGAAGAAATGTAGAAATCTACAACTGCAGTAAAAAACTTTTAACAGACCCCTCTCAATAGCTAAAAGAATAACCAAACAAAAATCAATAATAAAATGACAAATTCCTTAAAAATGCACCTTATCCAAAGTGACACAAGAAAGTCAAAATAATCTTATAATTATTAAAAAAGTAGAATCTGTTTAATAAAACCCTCCCTATAAAGACAACTTTGAATGCAGACAGCTTTACTAGTAAATTCCTGTTTGTTTAATAAAGAAATAATACCAATCTCATAAACTTTTCCGGGGGGGGGGGAACCACATCCAAACTTGTGATATAAAGTCAGCTTACCCTTGTTAACAAAGTCAAAGACATTATTTTTTAAAATGTTTTATTTATTTTTGAGAAAGAGAGTGAGCGGGGGAGAGGCAGAGAGAAAGAGAGCGAGACAGAGAATCTGAAGCAGGCTCCATGCTATCAGCACAGAGCCCGATGCAGGGCTCAAACTTATGAGTTGTGAGACAGATCATGACCTGAGCTGAAGTCGGACGCGTAACTGACTGAGCCACCCAGGTACCCCCAGAGACATTATTTTTAAAAATACAAACCTCATCCTTCTCATTAATATGGATGGGATAATGCTTAGGTAATGATTAGCAAATCAAATCCAGTGATATTTTAAAAGGATAATACATCACAATCAAGTGGAGTTAAATTGATAAGAATTGATAAAAATTCTTAGCCTGACCAGAAACAAAAGTAAAAATTCCTTAATTTGATAGAGTATTTACAAGAATCCAATGGCAAACATCATACATAATGGCAGGTTGTGAAAAGTTTTAACCCTGTGAATTCGGGAAAAAACAAAAATGCCTACTATATCACCACTTCTATTCAGCACTGAACTGGACATCACAGCCAGTGTAATGAAGCAAGAAAACAAACAGAAAGAAGCATAAAGATTGACTAGAAAGAAAGAAAAGTGTCGTCATCTGCAGATAGAATAAATGTGTATTTAGATAACCCAAAAGAATCTAGAGATGACTATTTGAAAAAGTAAATTTATTAATAAGGTCAGTGGATAAATATCACTATCTAAAATTCAACTGTATATCTACATACAAGAAATGCACAAGTAGAAAACAAAATTTTAAAACTATGCTGTATGCCATTAGAAACATCAAACGTGTAGGAATAAATGTAACAAAAGACATGCAGATCTCTAGACTTAAAACTAAAAAGTATTTCAAAGAAATTACAAAGACCTAAATGGAGGAATGTATTGTACTTACGGATTTGAAAAGTAAACATCTTAAAGATGTCAGTTCTCTCCAGCCTGATCATTGGATTTCAATAAAATCCCAATTATTTCCCCAGTAGGTCAAGAGAAGTGACAGACAAGCTGCAGACTAAAAGAAATCATTTGAAAAACACTGTCCAGACCTTTGCTAAGCTACTGTGCCCTACTGCTACCTTGGCGTCCATCTTGTTTGGCCACGTGGCCTGTTGGGACCAAAAACTAACACTAGCCTCTAACACAAGTATGTGTCCCAGGCAGCAATCTGTAGAGCACCAAGCAAATCTAAGTTCCTGATAGGACTTCCCCAAAAGTCCTTGTGATAAACAGTCCCCCCCCACCTCCCAAGGCCTTCCCCTTATGCACCCCCCTACACAGACCCTCATGGAGCTTACTGACGCCCCTACTCTTTGGTTTGAATGGACCCATCTGGCCTTATGCCAGGAGCCCCAGAACACTCCACCCACAGATGCTAGTAAGTCATGTGCCCCAGGTCCTGCCTCTCTCTCTGCCTGTATCTGTCTTGACTTCCCTGGGTGGCATTGTCAGGTATGCTGTGTACTTCCTCTAGGGTCTATAACAAACTTACCTCAGTTTCTCATGGTCGAGAATAATATTCCATTGTATGGTTATACCAGTACACAGCAATGAAAATGAACAAACCAGAGCTACATGCAACAACATTGCCAACTGCTATAGAGTAAAAGACACCAGACACAAAACAACAGGCATGGTACGAGTCCACCTATATAATGTTTAAAAGAATGCAAAACTAAATTATAGTGTTTAGGAATGCCTGGTTGTGTGGTTAAAGTATGTAGAAAAGCTAGGAAGTGATTTACCATTTCTCTGGAGATACCTGTCATCCTTCAGAGTGGGAGGGGCAGGGTCTGGGATAGGCTCAGCAGAGCTTCTAAGGTGCTGACTATGTTCTCTTCTTTAAATGTTATTTATCTAAGCTATGTAATGACATAGGTGTTTGCTGTGTGATAAATCACTGAGCTGATGTTATTATTTTGTACAATTTTTATGTGCTTTATATTACACCACAAGGTTAAAAATAATTTTAACCCTATATTAAATGAATTAACAAAATATAGTAAGAATGACAGAATGATATATAATTGAAAAATCCAAATAATGTCAAGACTGAATTTTCCTTTTTCTTTATTTAAATTTTTAAAAATTAAAAAAAATTTTTTATATATATAGATTCCTCAAGTGGGAGAGGGACAGAGGAAGAAAGAATTTTTAAAATTTTATTTAAATCCAAGTTAGTTAACATATAGTGTAATAATGGTTTCAGGAGTAGAATTTAGTGATTCATCACTTACATATAACACCCACTGCTCATCACAAGTGCCCTTCTTAGTGCCCATCACCCATTTAGCCCATCTGCCCACCAAACACCCCTCCAGCAACCCTCAGTTTGTTCTCTGAATTTAAGACTCTCTTATGGTTTGCCTGTTTTTAACTTATTTTTTCCTTCCCTACCCCTATGTTCATCTGTTTTGTTTCTTAAATTCCACATGAGTGAAATCATATATTATCTTTCTCTAACTTATTCAACTTAGCATAATACACTCTACTTCCAACCATGTTGTTGCAAATAGTAAGATTTCATTCTTTTTGATTGCTGAGTAATATTCCATTGCGGGGGTGGGGGTGGTGTGTGTGTGTGTGTGTGTGTGTGTGTGTGTGTGTGTGTATCACTTCTGTATCCATTCATCAGTCAATGGACATTTAGGCTCTCCACAGGTTGGCTATCATTGATAGTACTGCCATAAACATTGGGGTCCATATGCCCCTTCCAATCAGCATTTTTGTATCCTTTAGATAAACACTACAATGTGCAATTGCTGGGTCATAAGCTAGCTCTATTTTTAACTGTTTTGAGGAACCTTCATATTGCTTTCCAGAATGGCTGTACCAGTTTGCATTCCCACCAGCTGTGCAAAAGTGTTCCCCTTTCTCCGCATCCTCGCTAACATCTGTTGTTTCCCGAGTTGTTAATTTTAGCCATTGTGACAGGTGTGAGGTGGTATCTCATTGCAGTTTTTTTTTAATTTGCATTTACCTGATGATGAATGATGTTGAGCATCTTTTCATGTACCTGTTAGCCATCTGGATGTGTTCTTTGGAAAAGTGTTCATTCATGTCTTTGGTCCATTTTTCACTGGATTATTTGTTTTTTGGGTTTTGAGTTTGATAAATTCTTTATAGATTTTGGATACTAACCCTTTATCTGATACATCATTTGCAAATATCTTCTCCCATTCCATTGGTTGCCTTTTAGTTTTGTTGATGGTTTCCTTCACCATGCAGAAGCTTTTTATCTTGATGAGGTCCCAGTAGTTCATTTTTGTTTTTGTTTCCCTTGACTTCAGAGATATGTCTAATTAGAAATTGCTGCAGCCAAGGTCAAAGAGGTTGTTGCCTGTTTTCTCCTGTAGGATAATGGTTTCCTGTCTCACATTTGTCTTTTATCGATTTTGAGTTTATTTTTGTGTATGGTGTAAGAAAGTGGTCCAGATTCATTCTTCTGCAGATCTCTGTCCAGTTTTCCCAACACCATTTGCTGAAGAGACTGTTTTTTCCATCGGATAGTCTTTCCTGCTTGTCAAAGATTAGTTGGCTATAGATGTGTGCGTCCATTTCTGGGTTCTCTATTCTGTTCCATTGATCTCTGCATCTGTTTTTGTGCCAGTACCATACTTTCTTGATGATTACAGGTTTGTAACACAACTTGAAGTCCAAAATTGTGATGCCTCCAGCTTTGGTTTTCTTTTTTATCATTACTTTGGCTATTCAGGATCCTTTCTGGTTCCATACAAATTTTATGATGGTTTGTTCTAGCTCTTGAGGAATGCTGGTATTATTTTGATAGGGATTGCATTGAATATGTAGATTGCTTTGGGTAGCATCAACATTTTAACAGTATTTGTTCTTCTAATCCATGAGCATGGAATGCCTTTCCATTTCTTTCTGTCTTCTTTAATTTCTTATATAAGCTTTCTATAGTTTTCAGCATGCAGATCTTTTACCTCTTTGGTTATGCTTATTCCTAGGTATTTTATGGGTTTTGGTACAATTGTAAATGAGATCGATTCCTTGATTTCTCTTTCTGCTGCTTCATTATTGGTGTATAGAAATGCAACTGATATCTGTACATTGATTTTATATCCTGCGACTTTGCTGGATTCATGTATCAGTTCTAGAAGTTTTTTGGTGGAGTCTTTTGGGTTTTCCAAAAGGAAAACAAGGTTCTCACTCTGTGAAGAGTGAAAGTTTGACTTTTTCCTTGCTAATCTGTATGCTTTTTCTTTCTTTTTGTCTGATTGCTGAGGCTAGGACTGCCAACACTGTGTTGAACAGTGGTGAGAGTGGACATCCCTGTTGTGTTCCTGATGTTAGTGGGAAAGCTCTCAGTTTTCCCCTTGAGGATGATATTAGCTGTTGGTCTTTTGTACACGGCCTTTAGGATGCTGAGGTATGTTCTTTCTATGCCTACTTTCTTGAGGGTTTCTATCAAGAAAAGATGCTGTATTTTGTTAAATGCTTTTTCTGCATCTATCAAGAAAATCATATGATTCTTACCCTTTCTTTTATTAATGTGATATATCACATTGATTTGTGGATACTGAACAAGCCCTGCAGCCCAGGAATAAATCCCACTTGATCATGATGAATAATTCTTTAAATGTATTTGTTGGATTCGGTTTCCTAGTATCTTGTTGAGAATTTTTGCATCCATGTTCATCACGGAGATTGGTCTGTGGTTTTCCTCTTTAGTGGGGACTTTGGTTTTGGAATCAAGGTAATGCTGGCCTTGAATGAGTTTGGATGTTTTCCTTCCATTTCTATTTTCTGGAACAGCTTCAAAAGAATAGGTGTTAAGTCTTCTTTAAATGTTTGGTAGAATTCCCTGGAAAGCCATCTGGCCCTGGACTCCTGTTTGTTGGGAGATTTTTGATTACTAATTCAATTTCTTCACTGGTTATAGCTCTGTTCAAATTTTCTATTTCTTCCTGATTCAGTTTTGGTAGTTTATGTTTCTAGGAATTTTTCCATTTCTTCCAGATTGCTCAATTTGTTGGTATATAATTGTTCACAATATTCTCTTATTATTGTTTGTACTTCTACAGTGTTGGTTGTGATGTCTCTGCTTTCATTCATGATTTTATTTATTTTGGTCCTTTCCTTTTTCTTTTTAATAAATCTGGCTAGGGGTTTATCAATTTTGTTAATTCTTTCAAAGATCCAGATCCTGGTTTCGTTGATCTGTTCTGCTGTTTTGTTTTGTTTTGTTTAATATCATTGGTTTCTGCTCCAATCGTTATTATTTCCCTTCTACTGCTGTTTTGGGGCTTTATTTGCTGTTATATTTCCATTTTCCAGCTCCTTTGGGTGTTAAGATTAGGTTGTGTATTTGAGACCTTTCTTCCTTCTTCAGGAAGGCCTGGATTGCTATATACTTCCCTCTTATGACTGCCTTTGCTACATCCCAGAGGTTTTGGACTGCCATGTTTTCATTTTCACTGGCTTCCATGTACTTTTTCACTTCCTCTTTCATTTCTTGGTTAACCCATTCTTTCTTTAGTAAAATGTTCTTTAATCTCAAAGTATTTGTGGTCTTTCCAATTTTTTTCTTGTGATTGATTTCTATAGAAGTTTCATAGTGTTATAGTCTGAAAATATGCAAGGGATGATCTCAATCTTTTTGTACTTGCTGAGGGCTGATTTGTGCCACAGCATGTGATCTATTCTGGAGAATGTTCCATGTACACTTGAGAAGAATGTGTATTCTGATGCTTTGGGATGAAATATTCTTCATGTAAACTGTTAAGTCCATCCGGTCCAGTGTGTCATTCAAAGCCAGTGTTTCCTTGTTGGTTTTCTGCTTAGGTGATCTGTCCATTGCTATAAGTGGAGTGTTAAAGTCCCCTACTATTATGGTATTATTATCAATGAGTTTATGTTTGTGATTAATGGACTTATATGTTTGGGTGTTTCTTTGTTGGGGGCATAAATATTTACAAGTTTTAGATCTTACTGGTGGATAGACCCCTTAGTTATGATATACGATATAATGCCCTTCTTCACCTCTTGTTACAGTCTTTGTTTTAAAATCCAGTTTGTCTGGGGGCGCTGAGGTGGCTCGGTTATTTGAGCATCCAACTTCGGCTCAAGTCATGATCTCACAGTTTCTGAGTTCGAGCCCTGCATCGGGCTCGCTGCTGTCAGTGCAGAGCCCACTTTGGATCCTCTGTCCCCCCCTCTCTCTGACCTTCCCCACTTGCTCTCTGTCTCTCTCGTAAATAAATAAACATTAAAATCTAGTTTGTCTGATAGAAGTATGGCTACTCCAACTTTCTTTTGATGTCCATTAACATGATAAATGGTTCTCCATCCCCTTACTTTCAATCTTCCAGGTGTCTAAAATGACTCTCTTGTAGGCAGCATATAGATGGCCCTTTTTTTTTTTTAATCCATTCTGATACCCTATGTCTTTTGATTGGAGCATTTAGTCCATTTACATTTAGAGTGATTACTGAAAAATATGAATTTAGTGCCATAGTGTTGCCTATAGAGTTGGAGTTTCTGGTGATGTTCTCTGATCCTTTCTAGTCTTTGTTGCTTTCGTCCTTTTTTGTTTCGTTTTGTTTTTTCTCCAAATAGTCCCCCTTAAAATTTCTTGAAGGGCTGGTGTAGTGATCACACACTCCTTTCATTTTTGTTTGTCTGGGAATCTCTTCATCGAGAGAGAGAGTCTTAAGCAGGTTCCATGCTCAGTTTGGAGACTGACACAGGGCTCAATCCCACAATTGTGGGATAGTGACCTGAGCTGAAATCATGAGTCAGACGCTCAACCGAAAGAGCCACTCAGGTGCCTTTTTTTTTTAAATAGCCACATTAATATCATTTTAAAAAGTCTTTAATGTAAATCAATCTCAAAAAGCTAGGTCTGAATGAATAGAAAAATAATAGTCTTTAAATTTCAAAACTGGTTCCCTTTTACTGAATGATTTAACATAAGATACAAGGAACTGGTCTAATGGGTCCAGGTCTAAGGTGAAACAGAAGACTCCATACTGAGTTCTGTCTTGATGATATAATATAAATATTATTCAAATGGAACAGAAATCCGATAGCTTAGTTTAAATGTTTCTTTATGTTAATTTCAAGTCCTAAAAATTATCCAGACATTGAGCAGATGTTATTTATATCTTAAAAAGCCTCTTCTTTAGTTTTTTACAAAGAACAAGACATTTGAGGAAAGCAGACACGGAGGAAGTATGACACCCACAAAGAACCATTATGGAATGTTTTCCTACCTATGAAACATCTTGTAACCCCAGGCAAAGGCTCTGATGTTGACTGTAAACAGCACAGCCCTGCATTTAAAAATATAGACAGATAAGCAGATAGGTGGAGAGACAGATATACACATGGGTTCCGTATGTGTAGAGCCACATAAAATGTACACTATATGCACCCATGTCCACAAACACATATAGAGTAAAGTTTCTGAAAAATATGATGTAAGCTTTACATCTTTCTTCAAAGTTACTAGAAACATGGGCTTTCATGTAACCTGAGCTTTGGTAAATTTTTTTTTTTCAACTGCCAAGTTCTATCTAGGGAAATGAACGCCTACCTAGTTAACACATAAAGAAATAGGACTTAATACATTTTAGGTTATAAATGGAGTCTTTAAAATACCCATGTGTTATAACAAGTGTATTATGAACACTATGTTTGTTGGCAAAAACTAACACTTATATTAGTTTTCTACTGGAGGATCGATGTCAGCAAAATGGTGGTATAGGAATTTCTAGTGCCTGTATCCTCCCAGAAATATCAATTTTAAGACCTATCCATGCACGAAAATACTTCCACAAGAGCTACGGATTCTAGGTGAGGGATTACACCACCTGGGTGGAGGTGAGCTATATGAAAAGATAGGCTAGATAGATTCACACACCCTCTTTACCTCTCCTTTGAGCCCAGACAGCTCAGCATGGAGAAAGGGAGCCTTTCTGTGAGAGAAGTTGAGTAAAGTAAGTGTCTGACTTCACCACAGCCTCCAGTCCAGCTTGCCCCAGCACCAGAGTGACTCTCATTGCCCTTAATGGCTCTGGCAGTCTCCTGTGACTCCAGGCCGCTGCCCACCCTGGTGCCTATGGGGTTCTACATCCTTAGGTGGCTCCTTGGTAGTGCCTGTGAAACCAGGTGGCCCGCTTGCCCCAGTGCCTGTTGGCTCTGGTGGCTACAAGTGGCTCCTGCAAACCTAAGTCCCTGGCCCAATGGGCACCAGTAGGCCCCAGTGGTTCCAGGCAACCTCCACGGCCCCAGGTTCCCAGACAGCTCCCCAGCCAGCTCCCACGAACCCAGGCTCCTGGCACATCCCAGCATCCGCCAGCTCCCAGGCAGCAACTTTGGCCCTGTGCTTCCAATCAGCACCTGTAAACCCAGAGATAGTATGACTAGGCCTAGACACAGGATGACTACTGTGTCCTCAAGCTTTCAAGCCACCTCAGCACCAGGCTAGCTACTAGCCCCAAGCCTCCAGACCATCCCAGCCCCAGGTCAACCCTCCTCCAGGAATAAAGGAACTGGCAGCACCATTTCCCTCCACCGGCCCAACATAAACACACATCCACCCACGGGACTTGCTCACACCGCTGCCTCTATCCCTGCACATTGTGCTTCTGCCAGTGTACCCCTTTCGACAGGCCGCCTTAGTCTGGATGGTCCAGGGCCCCTCCCCCAGATAACCCACGGCACCAAAGCTTGCCCGCATGCCAGCCCCTCTGCCCTCCGCTGTGCTTCAGCAGATCCGCCCTCTCCAGTACACTCTTGGCCAGAGCCCATACAGGATGGTGCCGCAGGCCTGGTAGTGTGCAAGCAGCCCCTACAGTGGCCAGCACCACTCCAAGGTGACTTCTGCCCTGGAGACTGGGAAAAATAACCACACACACACACACCAGTCAGATGGAGGCCCCAGCCGTGGGCTGGCGGCAGACAACTGGTCCAACTGCAGGCCCTGCGAACCGGTGAAAGCTTCTCAGGGGACAACACAGGGAAAGCATCCTGCAGTTTGGTGCTACTGTATCTCTGGCAAATGCTTGTTCTGCCTCGACTGGAGCCCAAGGCCTCTCCAGACTGGCCCACCACACCACAAAGGCAAAGGGAGCCACTGCAGACGACTGGACCGAAGGAGAAAGTGGCTCAGCCACACAGCAGGGCACACGCATCACACACAGGAGACATTCTCTGAAGCACCAGGGTGTCGTAAACAGGGAACACTGCATGGCAGGGCTTACGAGACCACTTCTTTACGAGACCAGTACTTTAGGGGTGCCTGGGTGGCTCAATAGGTTCAGTACCTGACTCTTGATTTTGGCTTAGGTCATGATCTCACAGTTTGTGAGACTGATCCCTGCATCAGGTTCTGTGCCGACAGCGCGGAGCCTGCTTGAGATTCTCTCTTTCCCTCGCTCTCTCTTCCTCTCTCCTGCTCTCTCTCTTTCTCTCAAAATAAATAAATAAACATAAAAAAAAATAAGGCCAATGCTCTAAAGAACAGGGGACAGCCTGACTTTTCTCACACACTGAAACAGACACAGAGAGACAAACTGAGGAGACAGAGGAGTATGTCCCAAACAAAAGAACAGGAGAATATCACAGCAAGAGACCTAAGTGAAACAGAGGTAAATAATATGCCTGATAGAGAATTTAAAGTAATGATCATAAAGATACTCACTGGACTTGACAGAAGAGTGGAGGACATAAGTGAGACCCCTAATGATGAGATATAAAAGAATCCATCAGAAATGAAAAATACAATAAATGAAATTAAAAATACATGAGATAGTATAAATAGTAGGCTAGACGAGGCAGAAGAACCAATCACTGACCCTACAGGATGGAGTAAGTGAAAGTAATCAAGCTGAGCAGATGAGGAAAAAAATTTATGCAAAAGAAGAACAGACTTAGGCAATTCAGTGATACCATCAAATGTAATAACATGACATGACAGGGATCCCAGAAAGACAAGAGAAAGCAAAGGGGACAGAAAATGTATTTGAAGAAATAGTTGAAAACTTCCCGAATCTGGAGAAGGAAACAGAAATCCAGATCCCCCAACAAAATATAACCAAAGAAGTTCCACGCCAAGACACATAGTAATTAAAATGGCAAAAAGTAGTGAGAAAGGAAAAAATTTAAAAGCAGCAAGAGAAAAGAAGTCAGTCACCTACAAGGGAAAGCCCATAAGGCTGTCAGCAGAATTTTCAACAGAAACTTAGCAGGCCAGAAGGGAGTAGCATGATATATCCAAAGTGCTCACAGGAAAAAATGTGCAGACAAGAACACTAGACCTAGCAAGGCTATCATTCAGAATAGAAGGAGAGATAAAGAGTTTCCCAGAAATGTTAAAGGGGACTCTTTGAGTGAAAAGACCATAAGCAAGAATAAGAAAAGTAGGAATCAAAAAAGCAATAAAAACAAGTTCTCTGTAAATATCACTCAAGGGATTCACAAAATAAAGGGACGTAAAGTATGCCACCATATACCTAAAATGTAGAGAGGAGAAGAGTAAATAATGGGTTCTGAGCCTGGATGGCTCAGTCGGTTAAGCATCCAACTCTTGATCTTAGCTTAGGTCATGATCTCACAATTCATGAGATTAAGCCCCACATCAGACTCTGATGGAGCCTGCTTGGGATTCTCTCTCTCTCCCTCGTTCTCTGCCCCTCCTTGGCTTGCACTCTCTTTCTCTCTCCCCTTCTCAAAATAAATAAATAAACTTAAAAAAAAAAAGAATGGGTTCAAATTTAAGTGACCATCAACTTAATACAGACTGCCATATGAACAAGAAGTTATATACATACCTAATGGTAACCACAAGTCAAAACTACTAACAGATATACAGAAAATAAAGAGAAGAAGTCCAAGTATATGACTAAAGAAAGCCAAGTAATCATGAAAGAAGAGAGCAAGAGAAGAAAGGAATGGAGAAAAACTGTAAAAACAACCATAAAACATGTAACAAAATGGCAATAAATACATATGTATCGATAATTACTTTGAATGTAAATAGGCTAAACACTCCAATCAAAAGACAAAGTGTGATGGAGAGAATGAGAAAACAAGACCCACCTGGACATTACATGGATCCCAGACCCACACTGCCTAGAAAGAGCCTCATTTCAGACCTAAAGACACGTGGATTGAAAGTGAAGGGATGCACACTCAGTGGCAGCCACTGTGGAGACTGGACTTCGCTCGTTTGTGCACCTTGCTCAGCCTCTCTGCAACCATGTCTGACAAACCCAGTATGACTGAGATTGAGAAATTCAATAAGTCAAAATTGAAGAAGATAAATGCAAGAGAAAACTCCACAGCCTTCAAAAGAAACAGCTAAACAGGAGACGCTAGCAGGTGAATCATGAGGCATGCACCACCAATCTGCACTGTGCATTCCACAAGCACTGCCTTCTTATTTTACTTCTTTTAGCTGTTTAACTTTGTAAAATACAAAGAGGTGGGATCAAGTTTAAATGACTGTGTCGCCCTTTTTCCACATCAAAGAAGAGAACTACTGACAATGAAGGCCATGCCTGCCTCTCCCATCTGTCTATCTGGCTAGCAGGGAAGGAAAAGAGTTTGCATTCTGGTAAGGTAGAAGCTGTATAAAACAACAGTGAAATCTAGGGCATAAATCAATCTGGTCCAAGGAATCCTGCAGGCTGTAAAATGTAGTTTAATCAGAGTGCCATTTTTTTTGCTCAAATGATTTTAATTACTGGAATGCACAATTTTTTAAATATGCAAATAAAAAGTTTCAAAACCTGAAAAGAAAAAAAAAAAGAAAGTGAAGAGATAGAGAAGAAGCATTTATCACTCAAATAGATGTGAAAAGAAAGCCGGGATAGCAATACTATTTATATCGGACAAAACAGATTTTAAAACAAAGATTGTAACATAACACAAACAAGTACACTAAATAATCAATAAGGGGACAATCCAATAAGAAGATATAACAATTGTAGGGGCTCCTGGGTGGCTCAGTCGGTTAAGCGACCGACTTCGGCTCAGGTCATGATCTCATGGTCCGTGAGTTCGAGCCCCGTGTCAGGCTCTGTGCTGACAGCTCAGAGCCTGGGCCTGCTTCAGATTCTGTGCCTCCCTCTCTCTCTGACCCTCCTTCGTTCATGTTCTGTCTCTCTCTGTCTCAAAAATAAATAAACATTACCAAAAAATTAAAAAAAAAAAAGAAGATATAACAATTGTAAATATTTAGGCACCCAACGTAGAAGTACCCAAATACATAAAACAGTTAATAACAAACATAAAAAAGAAATAATTGATAGTAATTACATCAACAGACAGATCATCTAAACAGAAAATCAACAAGGAAACAATGGCTTTGAATGACACACTGGACCAGATGGACTTAACAGATATATTCATCCTAAAACAGCAGAACACACATTCTTTTCAAGTGACATGGAACATTTTCCACAACAGATCACATATTACGCCATAAAACAGGTCTCCACAAATGCAAAAAGATCAAAGTCATCCCATGCATCTTTTCTGACCACAGTGCTATGAAATTAGAAATCAACCACAAGAAAAAAAATCTGGAAAGAACACAAATACATGCAGGTTAAATAACATGCTACTAAACAGTGAATAGGTCAAACAAGAAATCAAAGAGGAAATCAAAAACTACAGGGAGATAAATAAAAATGAAAACAAAATGATCCAAAATTTTTGGGATGAAGCAACAGAAGTTTATAAAGGGAAGTTTATAGGAATATAGACCTACCTGAAGAAAAATCTCAAATAAACAACCTAACCTTACACCTAAAGGAGCCAAAAAAAGAACAACAAACAACACCCAAAACCAGTAGAAGAAAGGAAATAATAAAGGTTAGAGCAGAAATAAATGAAATAGAAACTAAAAAAACAAAACAAAAAAATGCACACACATACACACACACACACACACACACACACACACACAAACAATAGAACAGTTCAATGAAACTAGGAGCTAGTTCTTTGAAAAGATCAATAAAACTGATAAACCTTTAGCCAGACTCCTAAGGAAAAAAAAAAAGAGTACTCAAACAAATTCACAAATGAAAAAGGAGAAATAACAACCCAACACCACAGAACTACAAAGGATTAAGAGAATATTATGAAAAATCATATGCCAACAAGTTGGACAACCTAAAAGAAATGGATAAATTCATAGAAACCTGCACCTCCCAAAACTGAATCAGGAAGAAACAAAATTTGAACAGCCCAATTACCAGCAAACAAAATTGAATCAGTAATCAAAAAACTCCCAACAAACAAAGGTTCTGGACCAGATGGCTTCACGGGTGAATTCTACCAAACATTTAAAGAAGAGTTAATATCTATCCTTACCACCAACATCTATTCCAAAAAATAGAAGATGAAGGAAAATTTCCAAATTTGTTCTATGAGGTCTGCATTACCCTGATATCAAAACCAGATAAAGACATCACAAAAAAAGAGAAGTACAGGCTGATACCTCTGATGAATATAGATGCAAAAATCTTCAGCAAGATATTAGCAAACCCAATCCAACAACACAGTAAAAAATCATTTAGGATGCCTGGGTGGCTCAGCTAAGCGTCTGACTTCAGTTCAGGTCGTGATCTTGAAGTTCGTGGGTTCAAGACCCACAATGGGCTCTGTGCCCACAGCTCGGAGCCTGGAGCCTGCTTCAGATTCTGTGCCTCCCTTTCTCTCTGCCCCTCCCCTGCTCGCACTCTGTCTCTCTCTCTCTCTCTCTCTCTCTCTCTCAAAAATAAATAAACATTAAAAAAAAATCATTCACCATGTTCAAGTGGAATGTATTCCTGGGTTGCAAGGATGGTTCAATATTCGCAAATCAATCAACATGATACATCACATCAAAAAGAGAAAGGATAAAAACCATGCAATCATTTCAATAGATGCAGAAAAAGCAGAGAGAAATGACCGTAATCCCCAAGATGACATTTAACACCAGGCCAGGACAGTAACCATCATACAGAAAATGGAGCAGAGAGAGAGAGATTCTGTAAGGGAGAACTCCCAAGTAAAACCTGAGTCCTCAACAGAAACAAACAATGCAAAAAAAAGAGAGCCAGGCAACTGGAAATACCAATAAAAACAAAACATCATGGATCACCTGTGAAGCCTCCAGTACAAATTAAACCAGGAAGACAATGTATTCCGAGGAATCAAATGGACTCCAAGTAAGAAACAGAATGGGTAAACATCTAAGAGATGATAAAAATATGCAGAAAGCATAAGTTACATCTAGCAAGGAAAAACATGAAAAGTAATTAGAAAACTAAAAAACAAAACCCAAGCTCACAGATACAGCAAACAGTCTGGTGGTTGCCAGGGTGGAAGTAGGAAGAGTGTGAAATGGATGAAGGGGCTCAACAGGTAAAGTAAGACATGGGATATAACACATAGCATAGTGATCATGGTTAATAATACAGTACTGCATGTTTGAAAGTTACCAAGATAGATCTCAAAAGTTCTCATCGTAAGAAAAAAAATCGTAACTATGTACAGTGACAAATGTTAACCAGACTTATTGTGATCATTTTCCAATACACACAAATGTCAAATCATTATGTTATATAATGATGTAATGTTACATGTAAATTATATCTCAATTAAAAAAAAAACAGAAAGCAAGCAAGCTAAGACAGTAATACTTCTGCACTTGACTCTGTAACTAGGTACATGTATCTTGAATTTTTAAAATTCTCTAAGACACAATATAGAAGAGGTCACAGACTGAATCCATGATTGCTTGAAAGAACACAGAGAAAAGTTCCATGAGGGGTAACTTTGGGTTCAAAACAAAGATGTTCTACCCCTTAAAGATGTTCAGAAATGAAACAAATGAGTTGAATACCACAAGACTCCAAGCAGAGATTAAATGGCTACCTATATGGGATGCTACAAAGGGATTCTTACACTGGGTGGAAGATTCACTACTCATTCAGCAAATGATCTAAGACTTTTCCAACTCTTCACTTCTATTTACAAAACAGGTTACATCAGGAGACAACAGCCCCTTTATATGTGAGAGCTATTCCTCAGGATAGAAAGTTTTACTTAAGAAATGACATGCGCAATAAGGAAAACTTTTACTTTTAGAATGCCCTATATAGATTTTGTCATATAATATTATTTGCCTGATAAGTAGAAATAAACATTCATAATTACCCTTCTAATAAATTTTAAAATCAATAAAAGTATGTATTATAAAAACAACACAGCATCCAGTTATACTGAATTTCTTCTCTCTTACCAATCATAACCTACAGCAAAAGATGTTTCAATTACAGGAGCAATGAGTTTTGCAGCTGTCATGATGTATTTTTCTGCCATAGCTTTCCTGTATCAAAGAAACAAAAAAGTATTGTTTAGAAACATGGTATAGAGACCTTGGATTTTTTTAAGTATAAACATTGTCTGTCAAAGCTAACATACCATCAAAGTCTACTAGATGGACAGCTACACTAGAATTCTGTCCATAAGTCAGGTTGACAACCATGGCTACGAAATGGGACTAGCAAGCATGACTGCCTTCTGGACCAAATGTAACTTTTTTTTAATTAAAAAAAATTTTTTTTGAATGTTTATTTATTTTTGAGAGAAAGAGAGACAGAGCATGAGCGGGGGAGGGGCAGAAAGGGAGACACAGAATCCGAAGCAGGCTCCAGGCTCTGAGCTGTCAGCACAGAGCCTGACACAGAGCCCGACGCAGGGCTCCAACTCACGAGCCATGAGATCGTGACCTGAGCCGAAGTCGGACGCTCAACCGACTGAGCCACCCAGGCGCCCCAACTCTTTCTTTTTTTTCAGTGCATGCCGACAAATCAAAAAGAAACACTGGAGGAGCACAAAGCTCTGCAGCTGAAGCTATATAACTGCACTGTCCATGGCCATGAAAGGAGAGGGTAAAAATGACCACTGAAGAAGAGTGTGTACGGTAAATGGTAAAACTGAATTACTACATGTCTCCACAGATTTGTCTAATCTGTACCTTTCATATAAATGGAATCATAGATATAGTCTTTTGTGACTGCCTCCTTTATTTATCATGTTTTCAGGGTTCGTGTTTATTGTAGCATGTATTGGTCCTTCATTTCTTTTTGTGGCCAAATAATATTCCATTATATGGATAGACTATATATTCTTTATCCATTTAACAGTTGGTGGACATTGGGTTGTTTCTACTTTTTGGATATTATAAATGCTGCTTCTATGAACATTTGTGTGAAGTTACTGTGTGAATGTATGCTCTAATCACCTAAGAAGAGAAACTGTTGGGTTAAGTATGAGGAACTTTTGCTGAAGAACCTTTGCAGGAACTTCCAAACTGTTTTCCAAAGCGGCTGTAGCATTTTACATTCCTGCCACCAGCATGCAAGATTTCGATTTCTCCACATCCTCACCAACATGTGCTATTATCTGTCTTTTGATTACAGTCATACAAGTGGGTATGAATTGGTACCTGGTTGAGGTTTTGAATTGCATTTTCCTAAGTATAGAAGTTAACACATCTTTTCAAGTGCTTACTGGGCATTTGCATACCTAGTTTGAAGAAATGTCTACTCGGATCCTTTGTATGTTTTTAACTGGGTTATTGGCCTTTTTATTATTGAGTTAGAAGAGTTCTTTTTATATTGGAGAAATAAGTCCCTTCTTGGATACATGGTTTGCAAAAATTTTCTCCCATTCAGTGGGCTTTCACTTTCTTGATGGTGTCCATTGAAGAACAAAAGTTTTAATTGTGATGAAGTCGAATTTACCTATTTTTTTTCCTTTTGGTGTGCTTTTGGTGTCGTCTCTAAGAAGTCACTGCCTAACACAAGATCAATAATAATTACTTGTTTTTTCCTCACAGTTCTAGCTCTTATAGTTAGGTCTATGATCTATTTTAAAGTAATTTTTGTGTATGGTGTGAGAGAGGCACAACTTCATTCTCTCCCATGAGGATATTCAATTGTCCCAGCACCATTCGTTGAAAAGACTATCTTTTCCCCCATCGAATTGTCCTGGCACTTTTGTTAATTATAAATACAAGAGCTTATTTCCGGACTCTCAATTCTATCCTGATTTCTATGTCTATCTTTATGCTAACTAGCATAAAGTACTACCACGCTTGATTGGGGTAGCTTTGTAGTATAAGCCCTCCAACTTGGCTCTTCATTTTTCAACCTGTTCTGGCTAGTTTGGATCCGTTATATTTCCATATGAGTTTTAGGATCAACTTGTCACTTTCTAAAAACCAATGCTCGGATTTTGATATGGATTACACTGCATCTATAAAATAATTTGGGGAGGACTGACATCATAACATTAAGTGCCTCCCCACAAAAATGGGAGGTCTTCCCATTGACCTAGCATATCCTTCAACGATGTCTTATAGTTTTCAGAGTATAAATTTTACATTTCATTTGTTAATATTATTCCTAATTATTTTTTATGCTACTGTAAATGCAATGACGAGTTTAATTTTGGATACTTCACTGGTAGTATATAGTACATCAATATAGTATTGATGCTTATATTTTGATCTCTTACTCCGCAAGCTTGCTGAACCTACTAATTGTAATTGTTTTTTAGTGGATTCTAAAATTTTATGTAGGATATTCCACGTATAAGATCATGTGGTCTCTAAACAGACATAGTTTTACTTTTCTTTCCAAGCTGGATGTCTCTTACTTTTTTCTTGCCTAATTTCCATAGTTAGAACCCCTAGTGCAATGTTGAATAGAATTGGTAAGAGTGAATAATATCTTGTTTCTGTTTCCTTATCTTGTTTCTGATCTAAGGGGGAAAGCATTTAGTCTTTCACCATTAAATATTATGTCAAACTGTGGGTTCTTCATAAATGTCCTTTATCAGATTGAGGAACTTCCTTTCTACTTCTAGCCTCTTGAGGTTTGTTTTGTTTGTTTAGCATCAAAGTACACTAGATTTTATCAAAAACATTTTTAAAATTTATTTATTTAAATTCAAGTTAGTTAACATACCGTGTAGTATTGGTTTCAGGAGTAGAATTTAGTGATTCATCACTTACATACGACACCCAGTACTCATCCAAACAAGTGTCCTCCTTAATGCCCATCACCCATTTAGCCCAGCCCCCCCCCCACCCTCTAGCAACCCTCAGTTTGTTTTTAAGAGTCTCTAAAGGTTTGCCTCCTTCTGTGTTTTTTTTTTTTAAGTTTATTTCTTTTGAGAGAGCGAGAGAGCAAGAGCACATGCACAAGCAGGGGACAGGCAGCAAGAGGGAGGAGAGAATCCCAAGCAGGGATTCCCAATTAAGGGCTTGAACTCACAAGCCATGAGATCATAACCCGAGTGGAAATCAAGAGTCGGATGCTCAACCGACTGAGCCACCCAGGCGCTCCTCTGTTTTTATTTTTCCTTCCCTTCACCTATGTTTACCTGTTTTATTTCCTAAATTCCACACGAATGAAATCGTATTTGTCTTTCTCTGACTTATTTTGCTTGGCATAATACACTCTAGTTCCATCCACATTGCTGCAAATGGCAAGATTTCATTCTTTTTTATCTTCTTTACCCGTTCTTCAGTCGATAAACATTGGGTTCTTCTATAAACACTGGGGTGCAGGTGCCCGTTCAAATCAGCATTTCTGTATCCTTTAGATAAATGCCTAGTAGTGCAATTGCTACCCTAAGGGGCAGTTCTACTGCACATTTTTTGAGGAACCTCCATCCTGTTTTCCAGAGTGGCTGCACCAATTTGCATTCCCACCAACAGCACGAAAGTGTTCCCCTTTCTCTGCATCCTCACCAACACCTGTTATTTCCTGAGTTAATTTTAGCCATTCTCACAGGTGTGAGGTGGCATCTCATTGGGGTTTTGATTTCTGTTTCCCTGATGATGAATGATCTTGAGTATCTTCATGTGTTTGTTAGCCATCTGGACGTCTTCTTTGGTAAAGTGTTCATTCGTGTCTTTGGTTCATTTCTTGACAGGATTATTTGTTTTTTGGGTGTTGAGTTTGGTAAGTTCTTTATAGATTTTTGATACTAACCCTGTATCTGGTGTGTCTAATATCTTCTCCCATATTCTTGCTAATATCTTCTCCCATTCCGTCAGTTGCCTTTTAGTTTTGTTGGTTTCCTTCACTGGGCAGAAGCTTTTTTAACTTTTTAAAAATTTATTTGAAGAGAGAGAGAGTTTGTACACATGTGGAGGAGAGGCAGAGAGAAAGACAGAGAGAGAATCCCAAGCAGGCTCAGTGCTGTCAGCACAGCATCCGATGTAAGGCTTGATCTCACAACTATGAGATCATGACCTGAGCAGAAACCAAGAGTCGGATGTTTAACTGAATGAGCCACCCAGGCGCCTCCAGAAGCTTTTTATCTTGATGAGGTCCCAGTAGTTCATTTTCCCTCGCCTCCAGAGACAGGTCTAGTAGAAGTTGCTGCAGCCAAAGTCAAAGAGGTTGTTGCCTTGTTTTCTCCTGTAGGATTTTGATGGCTTCCTGTCTCACATTTAGGTCTTTCGTCCATTTTAAATTTATTTTTGTCTACGGTGCAAGAAAGTGGTCCAGATTCATTCTTCTGCAGGTCGCTGTCCAGTTTTCCCAACATCATTTGCTGAAGATACTCCACTGGATATTCTTTCCTGCTTTGTCAAAGATTAATTGGCCATACATTGTGGTCCACTTCTGGGTTCTCTATTCTGTTCCACTGACCTATATGCATCTGTTTTTGTGCCAGTACCATACTGTCTTGATGATTACAGGTTTGTAATGCAATTTGAAGTCCAGAATTGTGATGCCTCCAGTTTGCGTTTTCTTTTTCAACATAACTTTGGCTATTTGGTGTCTTTTTTGGTTCCATACAAATTTTAGGTTTGTTCTAGCTACGTGAAGAATGCTGGTGTTTCTGTGACAGGGATTGCATTGAATGTGTAGATTGCATTTGGTAGTATAGACAATTTAACAATATTTGTTCTTCCAATCCATGAGCATGGGATGTTTCTCCATTTCTTTGTGTCTTCTTTAATTTCTTATACAAGCTTTCTATAGTTTTTAGTGTGCAGATCTTTTACCTCTTTGGTTAGGTTTATTCCTAGGTATTCTATGGCTTTTGGTGCAATTGTAAGTGGGATCAATTCCTTGGTTTCTCTTTCTGCTGCTTCATTATTGGTGTACAGAAATGCAACTGATTTTCGTACGTTGATTTTATATTCTGCAATTTTGCTGAATTCATGTCTCAATTCTAGGAGTCTTTTGGGTTTTCCACATAGAGTATCATGTCATCTGTCAAGAGTGAAAGTTTGACTTCTTTCTTGCCGATTTGTATACCTTTTCTTTTTGTTGTCTGATTGCCGAGGCTAGGACTTCCAGGACTATGTTGAACAACAGTGGTGACAGCGGACATCCTTCTTGTGTTCCTGACCTGAGGGGGGAAGCTATCAGTTCTTCCCTACTGAGGATATTATCTGAGGGTCTTTCATATATAGGCTTTAATATGTTGAGATATATTCCTTCTATCCCTACCTTCTTGAGGGTTTTTATCCAGAATGGATGCTGTATTTTGTCAAATGCTTTTTCTGCATCTACTGAGAGGATCATATGGTTCTTATCCTTTCTTTTATTAATGTGGTATATCACATTGATTGATTTGCAAATATTGAACCAGCCCTGTAGCCCAGGAATAAATCCCACTTGATCTTTTTCTTTGGTTTAAACTGAGATGATGATGTGGTTTTGTCCTCTATTCTATTGATATCCTTTCTTATACTCATTGTTTTTTAGATCTGTTGTTTCTTTCTTTTTTTTTTTTTTTTTTTTTTTGTCTTATTTTGGTATCAGGGGGATACTAGCCCCATAAAATGAACTATCTTCTGGAATAAACTGTATAGAACTGATGTTAATTCCTAGAACTCCCTAGTAAAACCATATGGGCCTGGAGATCTCTTTTTGGGGTGTTTCAAAATTACAAATTAAATCACATTAGGTGAGTTGTGGTCATTTATGTTTTTCCAGAGAGTGGTCCCATTCTGTCCAAGCTGTCAACTTTATGGGTACAGGGTTGCTTGTAGTATTCCCTTATTATCTTTTTTGATGTCTGCTAAGTCTGTAGAGATAGATCCTGTTTTGTTCCTGATACTGGTAATTTGTGTCTTCTCTATTTTTTGTCAGTTTTGCTGTAAGTTTCTCAATTTTATTGATCTATTCAAAGAATCAGCTCTGTATTTCACTGATATTTCTTTTTTTCAATGTTAATGATTTCTGTTATTATTTCTTCCTTTGGCTGATTTTGCTTTTCTTTTTCTAGTTTATTAATCTGACAGCTTAGAGTATTAATTTAAGGCTTTTCCACTATCATTCTAATTGCTTTCCCTTATGTGTTGTTTTTGTCTTCTTTCAAGCCTTTTTATCTTTAATTTTCAGAAGTTTAATCATAATGTATCTTCACATGGATTTCCTTGGGTTTACTCTTTGTGGTATTAATCATTTTTTTGTATCGTATATTTATTTCTCTCGTCAAATTTGGGGAATTTTATCAGCCACTATTTCTTTAGCCCAATCTCTTTCTCCTCTCCATCCAAGACACAGATAATGCGAATGGCAGGTCTTTTGTTATAGTCCCAGATATCACTTAGGCTCTCTTCATTTCTGGTTTTTAGTCTATTTTCTCTCTGTTGTTCAGACTGGGTAATTTCCATGTTTCATCTTCCAGTTCACTGAATCTTTCCATTTCCCTTTTATTTTCCTGTGGAGCCCATCCACTAGGCTTTTTATTTGAATTATTGTATTTTTCAAAAAAGTTAAAATTTTCCATTTGGTGCTTCTTTATATTTGCAGAGACTTCTTTTCTGAGGGTTTTTACTTTTAAATTTGCTTTAAGCATGCTCACAGTTGCTTGAAGCATTTGTATCACGTTTGCTTTGCCAGATAATTCTAACATCTTTGTCCTAATAATATTGGCATCTATTGATTAGATTTTTCATTCATTTGGTTTGAAATCATCCTACTTCCTTATGATGAGTGATTCTTGATCAAAACTTGGACATTACATGGAGCGCATGGGTGGCTCAGTCAGGTAAGTGTCCAACTTTGGCTCAAGTTACGATCTTGTGCTTTGTGAGTTCGAGCCCCACATCAGGCTCTCTGCTGTCAGTGCGAAGCCCGCTTCAGATCCTCTGTCTCTCTCTGCCTCTCCCCTACTCACACTCTCGGTCTCTCTCAAAAATTAAAACATTAAAAAAAAGCTTGGATATTTCTACATTATAATACTCTGAATTTTTATTTAAGTCTGTTTTAGCTGCTTTCTTGACACTGCTCTAGCAGGGGGAGAAGAGACACCACCTTATGAGTGCCAGATAATAGATGTCCAGGTTTCCCCACACGGCCTTTTTTGATACTCGAGGCAGGAAGAAGTCCTTGTTTCTGCTGGATGGGGTAGGAGTTCCTGCTTCTACCACGGTCCCTATTGACACCATAGTGGGGTGGCCTTGTGACCACTGAGTGATGATGAAAGTTTTGATTCTCCACCATTTTCTCCAATACCAGAGAGAGGGGAAGGAGTGCTTCATTACTCTGATGGAGTAGAATTCCAGGCTCCCCATGTGCTATCTGCTGAAACCAAAGACTGCTGGGACTCATTAAGGGTCTGTGGAGATTAAAGTCCTGGCTCCCTACTTGGTCTTTTGGGATATGGAGTGTCTCCTTACAGCCTTTTCAGAGTGGGAAGCCAGGCTCCCACTTGACTTTTGTTGGCAGGCACAGGAGTGGGGCCGTAGTTTGTGTGCGCAGTATTTGTCTAAAAGTTTTCAGTCTTGATAGACTATTCCTTTCCTTGTCCTCTGGCTAGAAAATTGGGCTTTTCTTGGGGCTTTTTGTTTGTTTTTAAAAATATACCCACTGATGTTTTCTGACTGGCAATTTCTTCACATACAAGTCTGGGAAAGATGAGGGGACTCACTGCCATGTTGTTCCTCAGGTCCCGAGGTCCTTTGCTGATCTGCCCTCTTCTCTCCACCTTTCTTGTATTTGTTTTATACATAATTTCCAAGGTTTTCATTTGTATTTAGTGGGAATAACAGGGAAAACTATGTCTACTCATCTTCCCAGAAGAAGTCAGTTATTTTTAATGCTAATGTTTTAAGTTCGAGAGTGAGAGAGAGAGAGGGAGAGAGACAGGGAGAGAGAGAGAGAATACATGTGTGAGAGGGGGAGGTGCAGAGAGAGGGAGAAAAAGACTTCCATGCAGCTGTACTGTCAGTGCAGAGCCTGATATGGAGCTCAATCTCAACAAACTGTGAGATCGTGACCTGAGCTGAAATCAGGAGTCGGACAGACGCTTAACCAACTGAGCCACCCAGGCACCCCTAAACTAATTTTTAAAGTTAAACTAATTTCTGGGGTGCCTGGGTGGCTCAGTCGGTTGAGTGTCCGACTTTGGCTCAGGTCATGATCTCACAGTTTGTGAGTTTGAGCCCCGCATCGGACTCTGTGCTGACAGCTCAGAGCCTGGAGACTGCTTCGGATTCTGTGTCTCCCTTTCTCTCTGCCCCTTAGCCTCCTCATGTTCTGTCTCTCTCTCTTAAAAATAAAATAAAAACATAAAAAAAATTTTTAATTAAACTAATTTCTAAAAATTAAGGGCCTTCCACGCATATGATGAAATCTTATTCAGCCTTATAAAAGAAGGAAATCCTATCACATGCTACAACATGGAAGGACCTTGTAGACATTGTAAGTGTACTAAAATTTCATTTACATGAGGAAAATAAAGCAAATTCATAGTAACAGAAAGGAGAACGGTGGGTGTTTGGTGGACCTGGAGAAATGTTGTTCAATGGGTAGAGATGCAGATTACGAAGATACAAAGAGTTCTGGGGTGAAATAAGTGAAGGGGATTAAGAGCACACTTATCGTGGTGAGCACTGAGGAATGTACAGGATTGTTGAATCGCTATATTGTATACCTGAAACTAATATAACATTAATTACACTGGAATTACAAATAAATAAATAAAAATAATTTAAAAAATTAAAAAATAGATTTAGCATATGACCCAATACCTACACACATGAGTTCTGAAGACTGGTTATAAAACGTGAATGCATTTAACACTACCAAACCATGAAGTCTTTCTTATGCATCATGATTAAGATGGTAAATTTTATGCTATGTGTATTTTACCACAATTTAAAAAATTAAAGGCTCTCTATTGTGTGATCTACTTCTAATATACCTGTTGCATGTTCAATACATATTAGAACTTTCAAACCATAGTTGGCAGAGTCTAGGTACCATACTGGAGGAAGGAAGAAAAAAGTACAATTTTGTCTTTGGGAGTTGAAATTTAATTGGGAAGCTGGACAAAAATACATAAAGATACAATTTTTTAAAGAAAGGTAGTATAAACAAAGTTGCAACATTGCACCAAATGCAGAGGAGAAGTGAATTACAAGAAAATAGTAAGAGTAACTGGGTAAGAATAACTGGGGTCGGCCTGAGGACTGTGATTACTTAGGAGAAAAGAGAATCTAGTAATGTACAGAATTGGTGAAACAATAGCACTATTTAATATACTGAATATAACAAGTCTTGAGAGAAATAATCAGAATGTATATTTAACTCATAAAAATTAAACCTATGTTACTAAAGTGTGCAAAATCTTACCGTTCACGTTCCATTTGCCTTAGATGATCATTTTTTATAGCTTCAATTACTAAGTTAGTATGTGGATCATCCTGGGAAAATAAAATTGGGAAAAAAGTGATTAATTCAGAAGCAAATACTGAGAACTTGGATTTCTTTTTTTTTTTTTTTAATTTTTTTTTAATGTGTATTCATTTTTGAGAGACAGAGAGAGACAGACCATGAGCGGGGAAGGGGCAAGAGAAAGAGGGAGACACAGAATCCGAAGCAGGCTCCAGGCTCCGAGCTATCAGCACAAGCCCGAGGCGGGGCTTGAACTCACGAACCGTGAGATCATGACCCGAGCCGAAGTCGGACATGAGCCACCCAGGTGCCCCTAAGAGCTGAACCGACTGAGCCACCCAGGTGCCCCTAAGAGCTTGGATTTCTAATCAAACACACCACTAAGTTAGTTAGTAGAGTAAATTAATCTTTCTAAACTGTTTTCCCTTATGTAAAGTAGAACTTTTCTTATTCCTGATTATCTATCACATTCTCCTTGAACTAACAGATTCTGAGCAGCTGATAAAAGGTCAGGCCGGATAGAACAGGACCAAGTACACAGAAGCTGTGCGATATTATAAATTCTAAACTCAAATGTAAATGATTTAATGATCATCAAATTACTTAGTAATCCATATCTCTACTCTTTATTAAAAATAGATTTTTTCACAACATAAATTTCTTCTCAATAAAAACAATATATATAATTAATGTTTACATAGCACATGCTATGTTCCAGGTACTGTTTTAAGCATTTCACTTGCATTATCTCACTTAATCCTCACAACCCTATAAAGTAGGTTATTATAAATTCCTATATTGTATATAAAGAACTGAGGCATAAGAAGAGTTAAGTATTGTACGGTGCAGCCAACAGCTAGGCGGTAATACCCTTACAATCTATTAACAAATCTATTAATTCAATTTATGAAATTGGCATTATTCTCTTATTTTTGATCTATAAATACAGGCAATTTCATACTGTTTGGTTTAATAGAAAATAATATGGCAGCATACCAATAATTTATATGTAAAACTCTGGAAAATATTTTAAAAACATTAAGAAAAATCATCTCACTCCCTGGAAACTACTGTTTCTATTCTGGTGTATTTCCTTTCAGTTTGTGTTCATGTATGGGTGTGTGCATATCTTTTTTTTTTCATTTGGTTTTTCACTTAACATTATATAATATTTCCTCAGGTCTTTGAAAATATGAATTTTTTATTATGCTCTACCCTATGCATAAGGATAAGGAACTACTTCTTTTCATTTGTGATATATTTAGTATAGTTTGAGCTTCCTCTGTTCGTAAATGACTGAAAAAAAAATAGTAAAAAAACCAAGGATTTAGGGGTTCCTTGGTCAAGATATTATACTTAAGGAATGACACGTAATCATATTTTTGTAAGATTTTCCCTTTTTTCAATAAAATTATAAAGTCAGTTTTAACCATAATCTCTAGCCCTATTTCAACAGAGTCCCATTCTCAACCATTCAATTTAAGTAACAAATGAAACCGGTAAAAGCACATTAATTAAATTTGATTAATTAAAACACATTAATATAGGGCTAGGAGAAACCTAAAAAGCCATCCATCTAACTCTCATTTCTGGAAACAGAAAAGCACGGACAACTAACAGCTAGCTACACAGCAGTTATCTTCATACTCACACTTGGTGAGATATATTTATCATCTTCATCAATTTCTAATGGAACCGCAATCAATTTTTGGAACGCCTTCTTCATTTTGTCTCGATCTCCAACAGCAAAGTAACTAAGAATCAGGTTGAAGCCTGCCTTCAGATTTGGTGCCAGACTCATTATGTGCTCAAATGAATTAATGGCATCTGAATATTGACCAGTTTTAATAAATGTAACACCAATGTTCTGCATGATTTTAATCCTAAAGAAAAAGAAACATGGATGAGTTTAAAAGTCCAATGTGTTTAGTACAGTAGTCAAGACACTCCACAGATAGTATCCTTTTCTTTCCCACTTTTGCTTTGTTTTGTTAAAGCTTTACTGAAGTTTAACTTACCTAAGTTCACTTGTTTTAACTATACAATTCAGTGATTGCTGCTATATCTACACAGCTGTGAATATATTAACTCATCTCCATTATCCTAAAAAGAGAATCTGTGCTCATTAGCAGCCACTCCCCATTCTCACTTCCTGCCCTAGGCAATCATTAACCTACTTTCTCTCTCTCTCTGGATTTGCCTTTTCTAAACATTGCATATAAATGGGGGTCATATAATATACAGTATTTTATACCTGGCTTCTTTTAATTACCACAATCTTTTGAAGGTTCCTCCATTCTTAGCATCTATCCGTTCTCCATTCCTTTTATATTTGCAAATAGTATTCCATAATACGAATACACCACATTTTATATACCCATTGCCTACTTGGCAGACATTTGACTGTTTCCACTTTTGGGCTATTAGGAATAATGCTATGAACATTCACATACAATCCTTTGTAACAGCATGTTTCCATTTCTCTTGGATATATACTTGGAAGTTGAATTACTGGTCCACTGGTAAACTTGTGTTCAACTTTTTAAGAAATTCCAGACTTACTTTCCAAACTGGCTGTACTATTTTATATACCCCAATGTATGAGGTTTCCAATTTCTCTACATCCTCTTCAAAGGGATGTAGATGGGATTATGAATGTAATCCCATCTTATTTCTAACTACTCCTCAACATAATATCTCTGTTTCAACTAAATTCATTTATTCTGATCAGATCATGAATACTGTTATTTCCTTGACTCTTCTCGATTTTCCCTTTGTCTGGAATATTACCCTTTTTCTCTTCCTCACTTAAATAACCTGTCACAAGTACACCTTTCTTGGGCGCTCTTGTTCTTACCATCAGTTCCTTAACTTAGTTACTACAGCACCTCTTGATTATTGATAATTAAGCACTTGACATAAGCTATCCTACAATGCTCAAAGTCTTGGGCTCACCTGTGTTAAAAGTGCCTAAGGGCATTGTGTCCTAGAAGCTAGATATTTCCCAATGATAATGATGCACTGTTCAGAAACAAATAATCATTAAAGGTGGCATTTACAAATAAATTAACTTTCCCAGAGGAACTGTACTAAGCACCTAGGGACAATTATGACCGGTAAATATCCTGGAAACCTTCTATGTTCTCAAGGTTATTACCAGACCATAAGGTAATTTACTGTTTCTGCTCTTGAAATATGGTAGGAATAGAATATATCTCAGCTTCCTCCTCCTACCCCCTCTTCTAAGATTCAAATGCAATCTCTTCCTTTCATTGTTTCATTTGCAATCTACAGCAAAATATACGGTGGTCTTAATGTCTAGCCTTTTAGAAATTAAAACATTCTAAAGTCTGTTACATTCTAAAGCAGTGTTTTGATTCTGTGTTGGCAGTGACTTATTTGCTGCTAATGGCCTGCTGGGTGACCCACTGTATAGGCCAATTAGCTCAGTTTTATTTCAGTTGATTACATATTATACCTTTAACCTTTAACTTGTCATTACACAAATGTGTGCAAGTAGTCAGAAGGGGAATAGACCAAAATACTACAGATACAACATAAATCTAACACCTCACATGTACAAACACCTCAAAATATTCAACCCACTGACAACAGGTCATTAGAGCTATCTTGTTTCTGAAAATAACACTTAAATTTCACCAAGTCATCACTATGGAAACTTACCTCATTTCTTTATGGACGCTTGGAATTTGATCTAGTGCCATTCGGTAGAATTTAATGGCTTTGGAATAATTTCTTTGCTTTAAATAAATATTTCCCATATTCACTTTCAATCTTCCTAATTAAAAAAATAATGAATATGTAATATTCTATTTTCTCAATTTTTTTCTCTATTTAAGATGACCTTCATTCATGTTCTTTGAAGTTTTTCTCAAGTTATGAAGCTTCAGACACTACCTAAAATTCTCACTTTAAAATAGTTACACTATTTTCGTATACCTACACACCAATCTCCCGTGAGGAAATGGAACTTAAGACAGACGGGGCCCTGAAACTATGGCTGGAGAACAACTATTTACATTGTAAAACTGGAATTGTGCTATTTTGTAAAAAATGGGATTTCAAAATTAAGCTCACTAATGCCACACACATTTTAATATATTAAAGAAAACGGTATTCTGATATTCGGACAACTTTAATACAACTACCAAAAAATCACACGTATATGCTACTAAACTATAGTCTCTGATAAATTTATAAGTGAAAGCATGTTTGATGGGATTGCCCTGGCTCATTCTACCTGTGATGACAGAATACATTTTGTGTTTACTATTAGGCAATCTATCTCATACCAACTGTATTTCTTCATGTGTATTTATGTAGATTTTCATATAAGTAGTATCTTTAAGTAGGACACTTCTTTATAAACACAAATTTGTTTAGAGCATAGATTATATAAGGAAACATAAAGTGGGGAAATGTAAATTAACACTACAAAAAAACTGTATTTGGGGTGCCTGACTGGCTCAGTCAGTGCAGCACATGACTTTTGATCTCGAGGTTGTGAGTTTGAGCCCCATGTTGGGTGCAGAAATTACTTCCACAAACTCAAAAGAAAAAGAGCTATATTTATTGGGCAAACTGACTATACACACCCACCTGCATTGCTAAACATCTTATTTTTCACTATAACTTGGTATGTATTTAGTGCTTCAGCATACATTTCATTCGCTGAATATTGACTGGCCAAGTTGAAAAGAACCTAAGGAAAAAAACAAGGCAAAAAGACACATAATGACCATTTTAGGCCCTTTTGCCTATAATCTTTTAAGAGATTAACATCCTATACCTAACAAAACTAGATGCCTATATCAAGATACTCCACTAGTGAGGAAGTAAAGCATACAGAGAAATATCTTGCATTCCAAATGAATGAGAACATTAAGATAAGCATAACTGTCCTCCAAACTGCACCTTAATTTTCTAAGTATTCTTTCTAATTTAGGTAGTATTTGCCATCCATTAATCTCAGGAAGACCTACAAAGAATAAACATGTATTGTTAATGTTGCTGGTAATAAAGGGAATAAGCAAGGTATTGAGCCAAATTTTCTTCGTAAATAAAAATTAAACATTATGTGGAAATATCTTAAACCTTCGTTTGTGCACTTCTTTATATGCAAAACTGTAGAAAGTATTTCTCTGTATGCAAAATTATAATTTAAGTCACTAAGTTATACAAAATTATTTTCCCACAGGTAAAAAAAATCACTAGAAATTACTCCCCCATCAAAGATTTCATGAAATTTAAAAATATTAGCTATCAAGAACGAACATCTAAAAATTCTTATTCAGTTTCAAATGTCCTTTTTTTTTCATATGTTTGGCAAATGAACATTTTTCCCACTAAAAATACACCCTTTTAAAATAGTGGTATAAACATCAAGGAAGTCTTTTAAGAATTAAAAAAATCTTGGGGCACCTGGGTGGCTCAGTCAGTTAAGCATCTGACTTTGGCTCAGGTCATGATCTCACGGTTCGTGGGTTCGAGCCCCGCATCAGGCTCTGTGCTGACAGCCCAGAGTCTGGAGCTTGCTTCAGATTCTGTGTCTCCCTCTCTCTCTCTTGCTCTCTCTCTCTGCCCCTCCCCCATTCACATTCTGTCTCTCTCGCTCTCTCACAAAAAATAAACATTAAAAAAATTTTTTTTTAATCTTGTAAGAAATTAGTTTTTGTTGTTTTTCACTACCCTCACAGAACATTGTATTATTTGCCTAGTTGGAAGTTCTTAAGAATCATAGACCAAAAGTCCACATTAAAATCTCATTAAAATAACCACACTAAATACAGAGCATAAATATTAGCAATCTTCCAGAAATAGAGTCATTGGGTGGTAAGCCTGTGGGTACTAAGTTACTAAAAACAACTAATTAACTAAATAAGTAAAAAAAAAAAGATCTTTGCACAAACCTAAGACAAGAGTAAGAGTGCCTCATGAACTTTATAAAGATTATTATTAATCTAATTCCAGGCACCTGAGGTCCAATAAGATTTAAAACACAGGGGGGAAAAAGAAACCTAAAGACAAAAGGAAAAAGACTTTTGGAATCTACAAATCCTAGCCAAAATAATTTCACTCAATAGGCATTTCTCATACTTACTGAGTAAGTTAAATCCAAATTGATGTTTTCTGGAGTTGTAACTTGTTCTCGTTGTCTCACCAAGATTCTCTCCTTTCTTCCTGCATCTTTTGCCTTTTCTAAGGCCTGAAATCAAGTTGATACTTTGTCAATTCCTTTAAGCATTCATTATGAGCATTTTATGCATTTGGGAGGTATCTGCACGAAACTGGGATTCCCAGGAGGCCCTGCTGTACTCTTTTGAAAACAAAAGAACCCAGAGTATTTGTTTAAAGTGGAGCTCACCATAATAAAAATGTCATGTATCTTCCCTTCTGCCCTCCAAAGAAGTATGTGACAGATAAAATGGAGAGTTTATTAGCCCCAAGTCAAGTTTCTTTATCACCATCCCTTCCACCACCATTTAGATTTGACAACCCATTTCCTTCCTTTTCCCTCCCAATCCTGAAACTTTGGGTATTTTAATTCCATCTCATGCAATAGAATGAATGCTACTCAATATTACAACACATGCTTAGTCTGGCTTTTATATCCTGCTCAGAATGCTAAGAACCTTTTGTTAATTTCCCCTAGAGACAACCACAGACAGATTAACTCACCGTGGGATTTTATTTTAGAGCTAGGTAAAAAAGTACCGGTTCTATGAGCAATAAAAACAGCTTTTATATGAATAATTCTTTCTAATGGTATTCATTAATCTAATAACTAAGTCACAGAAATTTCATTTATATAGTATGACAATCAAAGTAATGAGAACAAAGCAAATTAAGAGAAAGTATTTAATTTTAAAAAAACACAAAAAAACAGAGTTAGAATTCTGCAGAGCAAACTATGATTTTGCAGCAGTTTACATAGGAAAAAATATTTTAGGGTAGTGAGGCTTTAAATAAGAAAACAGCCCTCAGTACTGCATGTGGACCGCGGTAGCTACGCCTTTCGGCAGGCTGAGTCTAATCCGACAGTCCATCAGGCTGCCAATTTCAATCAATTGATCCATTAGAATTTGGTTTCCTATTGAAATGACCAATATCACAAATTACAAAATCAATCAACTATTTCTGACATCAGAGCTTATGTATGAAGCAGTTGCCTACGTTTTCAAAATAACTGCTTCAGTAAAAACTCTAAGCCAGTCAACAGCAAGACAAACATGTTTATCTGTTCGGGTATGCCCCGCTTTTCAAAAGGTTGCATGACGCCATTCTGCTTTAACAAAAGACCTACGTTAGTACCTGTTTTTGCTAACTAAAAGAAACCTGAAGAGGCTTTTGGCTTTTACGAAAAAAAGAAGTGAAGCAACGTCCGTTTCGCACCAAACCCTTCAGAGGCAATACAGACCCCCAGCAGCGAGAGTAGCCCCCCCACGCTCCCTTCAGGAAGCTACCCTGGGCATCTCAGCATCAAGCCACCAGAGCTCTGACCTGTCTGTGAGCATCTGTGTTTGACCTTGATTTAGTCTGTGCATCGGTTGGCAAGATGTGTCCTCAGGTATCAGAAAAGCCTAAGAGAGGTTAGTTTTGGGGCCTGGGAAAGCTCAAACCATTTTCAGTGTAAATTAATGGCAATCGCTTCCTTGATGCCATTTCGACTTATGAAAGGTTTTGCTCTACTTTCAGATAGTGGGGGAAACCTGTACATGTGCTTGTATTTGTGCATATATAAAAGTACACACACATACATACGCACACTTCATCATCTCGAGTCCTAGGAGTTTATGAACTTACCAATTTTAAGTCTCCACAACTGTTGGCAATACAGCTTTCTTCTACCAATTCATTTACTTTCTTCTCTAATTGTCTAATCTTTTCTTCTGGACTATTAAAGAAAAAGCAGGTGTACTTTGATTCATTCAAGCACTAATAATATAAACTAAAATTTAATGTACTTATAACATTGTCCATTTTGCGCTTTTATAAGAATAGGTCACAGATAAGATAAATGTATAAATAGCGTTAAAAAGCAAATGAGCAGTTTTTAATAATTATATAATGATAACAGCAAAAATAACATATTTTAGTTAATAAAAATACACACCGAGCACAGTAGTTAGTAATTTAACACTAAACCAGATGCTTTTCCCTAATTATATCATTTAATCCTCACAATAACATTTGATATAAATACTATCATTATTCTCATTTTACTGAGAAGGAAACTGAGGTTTAGAAAGTTAAGTATTATGTCCAAAATCACACAGCTAGTTTACAGAGCTAGGATTTAAACCCAAATAAGGTCATTCAAAGACCCATGAGATTACAGTATCATCCCTAAAAGAAAGTGGATCCTTTCTTCGGATCCTATGACAAATGAAAACTTTATCTTAAGGTGAGGAAAACTGAAGCCCCCATAAAAGAGATGATGATCATGAAGATTATTGACTACTACCAGATAGGAATTCTAGAGAATATTTCCAACAATGGGAAGAAGTTTAAAAATCCTGACTCCACTGTAGCAAACACAGTACTCCCAAATAATTTCAAAAATAACACTAATGTCATTTTGCTACCACTGTCATCCAGCAAAATATCACAATACTCTGAAAGCACATTAGTACCTAAATAAAATTTTACTATGAATATTTCCAAATACACGGTAGTTCACTTAATACTCTACAAATGGACTTTAAAAAAAATACAGGAATCAGTTTAATAGTATAGCTTTGTCTATAGAATCATATTCTTTGGTGGAATCTGACTATAAATTCAGTCAGGTAAGGGCGCCTGGGTGGCTCACTTGCTTAAGTGTCTGACTCAGGTCATGATCTCACAATTTGTGAGTTTGAACAACACGTCAGGCTCTGTGCTGACAGCTCAGAGCCTGTGCCTGCTTCAGATTCTGTGTGTCTCTCTCACTCTGCCTCTTCCCTCATGCTCTGTCTCTGTCTCTCTCAAGAATACACGAACATTAAAAAAATTAAAAATAAAAATAAATTTAGTCAGGTAGGATACAAATTTTATTAGTTTATTAAAAATCTACAAAATTCGGAGCAATGAGCATAAGAGATGTGGTTTTATAAAGGTTACAACGAAGTACAGAACTCTGTTATCTATTCTGAAACACTTTTTTTTTTAATTTTTATTTATTTTTAACGTTTATTTATTTTTGAGACAGAGAGAGACAGAGCATGAACGGGGGAGGGGCAGAGAGAGGGAGACACAGAATCTGAAACAGGCTCCAGGCTCTGAGCTGTCAGCACAGAGCCCGACGCGGGGCTCGAACTCACGGACCGCGAGATCATGACCTGAGCCGAAGTCGGCCGCTTAACCGACTGAGCCACCCAGGCGCCCCTGAAACACTCTTAATAAATGTCGCTTATAAATTATTAAGCCTAAAATATGAAAATAAAAATTTAAAGTGAAAAACCTGTAAGAGAACTGTATGAAGACACTAAAAGTAACTACTCTGTCCTATTAAATGCCAGTAAAATGAACTCTACATGCACACTGCTAGATACCTACTCACACCAGAACCTACCACCAGCCTTCCTCCTTGCATACAGGATCTCAGCTAGTCAACAAGAGGCTCATTCTCTTACCAAATGTTTGGTTCAGTCATGTGCACGTGATGCATTCTGACCAGTGAGAAGTGAAGACAGGTTTACTTGGGGTCGGGGACTCCCGGGAAGATTTTCTTTGCTTTTTAAAAGGGATCCAAGACTGGGAACTTTCTGACTCTAGGCATTATTAACTACATGTAGAGTTTGAACTCTCGGGGCTCTTGAGGCATGATAGGATGGGCAAGCTCTTGAAAATGGCCAAGGGAATCACACAGAAGCTGAACCAGGCGTGATGTTACTGAGCAGTGAAATTAACCATACCTAGAAATGCCCTTCCTCCAGACTTCCTTTTACACACTAAACGTTCTTATTGTGTGTGTATTTTTCTGATACGTATTCTGTTGTTGGCAGCTGAAAGGATCCTAAATGACCTGCTATTTAAATAAACTAACATACTTTTATTAGCAAACATGTTGTTATTAACTAGGATATAAAGTGAACATATTTTCTGTAGAGGCTCCTTGTTAGTGAAAAAGAGAAATTGTGTAATTTATTCAACAGCCCAAATACGGAGTTTAAGAGCTACGATTATGGGCTGCTTTCATATCTTGGCTGTTAAAAACAATGCTGCCATAAACATAGGGGTGCTTCTGACAAGAACTTTTAAAATAACTGAGAATTATGTATTTGGAAAATAAAAATTAAAAACATGCAACAACAACAATAAAACAACAGCATAACGATTTACATACCTATCTTCATTTTTGGCTTCCAAAGGAGGAGCAGGGCCCCTTGACTGACCAAGGGGGTCAAATGCAGAGCCTGAGACACAATTCAAGAGTTCATAGTGAACTTGTGACACAGCATAATTGAAGAAAACATAAAAACTTGCACAAGTTATTTAATCTACCTATTTATTAAATGCTTTAAGTTACCTATTTATTAAATGGCCAGGACATTTTATTATGCCTATGTAAGTATTTTATGTATCAAGAAATTGGCGAGATTTTTTATATACATAAAACTATGTGAATAAAATGTGAACACAAAAATGAGCGAACTCTTGTCAGTGTTCACTTCTCCCCTACGGAAATCTATCCTCTTGTGAGCTCTAAATTATCAATCATGTGAGTAATGACTTGCTATTGGGTTCTTAATTTTCTTTGTTGGTATACTATACATTAATCTTTTCATAATAATTTCATTTTTAAATTATGACTTAACTTACATCTTTAAGCACTGTTTTCACCTACAATTTTTTAACTGAGCTCCAACTTATATAAAATAACTTATACACTTTTTAGTTTTTAAAAAAATGCACATATTTTAATGTACAATTCAGTACATTTTGACAAATCCCATGCCAGTATAACCACTCTTCCAATTAAGATGCAGAACATTTTCATTACCCCTTTCCTTTCTTAATGGTACCTAAAGAATGACACACCTTACAATCAACGGTATGTCAGGTTTCCTTTAAAACGGTAATAACATTTACACATAGAAAATAACAAAGTGAAAATACCTGAAAAAAAATGATTAGAAGAGATAATATAACAAACCTCTTACAGCTGCTTTGGTAAAACCAGCTGCTCTCACTGCTGTCATTGGTCTAGTAACTCCATCCTTGAAAGAAAAACAGTCATTTAAAAAGTATTCTTAAATAAGATTTACCTCTTATTTGTAGTTCTGCACAAGCACATACATTAGTCTTAATATTTAACAGATTTCTTCATTACTACCTGCTTATTCCTCACCTCTGCCTATCCATGTCAGTCCTGTCTCTATTTTGCCTTTCCTCTACAACATTTCGATTCCTTGCTTTAACTGGGCTTACTCCTAGTTTGAAAAGAAATACTCATGGATTTTTATGTAGGATCTCATGTAAGTTATACAGGTTATCAGCTGGCTACTCCTCTACTTTTGTTGGCCTCCTATATGCCTATGAGAGAAATGTCAGGAATTGCTGTAAGTGAGAGCATAGGAAAAATGGGACCCAGAGTTACCACACAAGCCAATTATCAGTCCTATGTCCACTCCCCAGTGGGATTTCATTTGAGACCTGAGTAAAGCCAAAGAGATTTTACCTCCAAAGATTTTGAATAGGCCAACCTTCAGCCCATAATTTAAAGAATCCGGGTCATCATGTAAGAAACACTTTCTTTAACATTTTAAAATAATGTAATAAAAAAAGTTGGTAAGAATATTCTAAGTCACAAGAGAGGCCCAAAATGAACAAGCACATGACAGAGATACCTGAATAGCCCCTGTCATTGGTCTTCCCATCGATGATGCCAGGGATGTCTTGGACTAGTAAACAGAAAACTAAATTAAAATGGTTCCAAAAAATATCTACATTTAATTTTATAAAAACCAAGTTATAAAAGTTTCCTTCATAACTTTTTTTCCTCATTCTATTGGCAAGTAAACTTAATTTTTTCCATTTATAACCTGAAGATACAAGATTAAACAATAAAAGTCTAAAACAAGCTTCCGTGAAGCACAACCCTCAGCCTGAAATACAGCTACACCCCACTGGTCTGCACACTGTCTACGGCGGCTTCCGCACTACAAACACAGAGGCTGGTAACTGCAATAGGGACTATCTGACCCGCAAAGCCTAAATTGCCTGGCTCTTCACGGAAAAGGTTTGCAGTCTCCTGTTCTAAAACACCACCAAAAGAAATCAAATTTATGAGTAATACATGCTTAGGCTGATTAATAAGAGCATGTTTCTTTTGACACACACTTACATTATGTGTGTGACTGCTTTCCTTATTCATCTAAAGGAACAGTATAAAGTCAAGTTTCCTGGACCTCTAGCTAGGTACTAAAACCATTTTTCTGACCCCTAAGAAATATTATAATAAGGACTAGGAAATGCTATTCCACCTCATTCTTCCATTTTTCTCCCATTCCCCTTTTATTGCATGTATGCTAACATCCAAATTTGGGCAAGACCTAAAAATTTTCCTTTATGGATTTTTATATACCATCTTTCCTCTGAAGATCTCAAATAAAAGACCCAAATATATGCTTCTGAAGTTTTTTTCAAACTTTATGTTTTTCATGTATTAATTGGTAGGTTTAAAAAAATTATAAACATAATTACATTTATATAACACTTAACTCCACATAAAATATGAATGGAATACACGAGACTTGGTAATATTACACAGAAAATGAAAGGAAGTCAGTCAATAAACATAAGGTTTACAAATAAGAAATGATAAGAAAATATTTTCTGATAAATTTACAATCAGAATGACTAGAATAGTAAAAGCTATTAATCAAATTAGACTTTCACAATGTTTGTAACTATCCTAAATGGAAAACATACCTGGGTCATGGACTGAAAAGATAGCCAAAATTATGTAGAAGTGCCTAAAGTCAACTTATGGACGAGAAAAAGCACCTTAATATTTTTAGCTTAAGAAAACCTACCCCATATCCAGTAGCTACAGGTCTAGTAACTGCTGTGCTTGGTATTTTAGCAGTTATCTTGGGGAGGAAAAAAGACATAATTAATGGAATTCAGATTAAGCTACACAATTGAAAACTAAAAAAGCAATGGGAAATATAGACTCATCAGTAAAGAAGTAGTATATAATATTTAGGATAACTTCCCTTTAATTATCCTAAATATTAAGGGGCCTAGGTATTGTAAAGTATTGAGGGAGACTTATTCTAGAATTCATTTTAAAGGAAAAAGGGGGCTTTAGAATGACCTGAGGCACCAACACGAAAGATTAGTATTCATGGTTGTATCTATCATTCATTATGCATACTTATTACTGCCAGCCACTAGGCCTAACAAAATACATACGACTTGGCATCAGAGAATCTGGGTTTGATTCTCAGCTCTCCTACTACCAGCTGTTTTTATTTGTATCTTTATGAACCTAAATTTTCTTATCTCTGAAATAAGGATATCTTGATCACAAGATTATAGTTGGAATCAAATAGGGCCATGTAGGTGGAAATGTTCTATGCATGTTAGTTGTTAAGCATATTTGTTTGAAGTATTTGGTTAAAACATCGTTAGTAGAAGAGCTCTACTTCTGGCTATGATGGACTGTGTTTTAAACAACTTTCCCAATAAGAACAACTAAAAAAGCAGGGGACAAAAATATTTTTAGGAAAAATCAATTTGAATACGTTAGAAAACCAAGAAGGAAGTGAAAAATTACAAGGTCCCAAGATAAGGAAAAGGGAAGGCTTGAGAGGTACTCCTGCATTTAAGCCTGCTTTTCTCCAACAGGCATCTGCTCAATTCAGAGGCATGGCTGAGAAGCTGAACACAGCTTTCCACAGACTTACAGGTCTGAAGAGATAAAACACTGGAGCCCTGGTAATCCTCCAGGCTTCAGACTGTGACCTCTAAAGGCTACACTCTACAATTGAAAAGTAAATGAGAAGTATACTACCTCTCATAAACACCGACGTCCAATTTAGAATCACCCCAAACTTAACTGAATTAGGGTGAGCCAGGACTCCTAGTGCCTCTGGGGCTATATGCAAAAGTAAATTCTCTAATGAAAGATAAGATCATCTAGAGCTGTGCTATCCAACAGAACTTTCCTATAGTGATGAAAATGTTCTATATCTGCCCTGTCTGATAAGATAGCTATTAGCCACATGTGGCTGTTGAGCATTTGAAATGTGTTTGGTATAATAAGGATCTGAATTTTTACATTTTATTTTAAATCATTTAAATGTAAATAGCCACATGTAGCTAGTAGTTATCATACTGGACAGCTCAGACATACGGCCTTGAATTATCTCTGAATTTTTTCATTTACACTGCCTGGCACTGAATCAAAAACAACCAGACAGGGGAGCCTGGCTGGCTGAGTCAGTAGAGTGTGCAGCTCTCAGGGTTGTAAGTTTAAGCCCTGTGTTAGATATAGAGACTACTTAAAAATAAAATCTTAAAAACAACAACAAAAAACAACCAGACTTACAGGAGGCAAGACTACCTAACTAAAAGCCAAGAGAACAAAAGAACAAAAACTCAGAAAAGGATATATATAATGGAAATGTCAGATACAGACTTTAACATAACTATACTTCTTAATATGATCAATGAATTAAAAGATAAGACACAATTTCAGCAGAGAATTGGAAACTATAAAAAAGGAATAAATAGAAATTACAGAACTGAAAAATTGCTAAAAAATGTAAAATTCTGGCATTGTCTAGGAAGTAGTAAAATACAAAGTTATACTAGACTTTAATAATTTGAAGATAAGTAGTGTAATCTTTAGGAAAACACTAAAAGAATGGTTAAAGAATGTAAATTCCCAAGATAACATTGGGGGGAAATGGAATAATAAAAAACAAACAAAAGAAGGCAAGAAATGAGAGAGATGATCTATAAAAGAGGCAGGAAAAAACAAAAAGCAAATAAAACAATAAATTAAAACCAAATCAGTAATTTAATTAAATATAAATGGACTAAATACTTCACTAAAAGACTAAGATTCTCAGACTGCATTTCAAAAACAGAACTCAGTTACATTCTGCTAACGAGAAATACATCTTAAATATATGGATGGAAAAGTTGAAAGCAAAGAGATGGGAAAGACATATCATGCAAATGCTAGATAAAAGAGAGCTTGAGTAGCCATATTAATATCTGGCAAAAGAGACAAACAGTATTACTAGAGATAGGACATTTCAAAAACAATAAAAGGCTCAATTTATACTGAAAATATAATAATTCTAAATATTTTTTCTCCAAATAAAGCAAAACCCTAAAAAAAGAAATAAATCCACATAGTGTAAATTTTGACATCTTTCTAATGAACCAGTAGCCTCCCCAACCCAAAAAATCAGTAAAAATACAGAACTCTTAAACAAAATCATTAACAAACTTGATCTGACATATCTTAGAAAATGCTGAAAAGAAAGGATATGGGTCTCAGCAATTTTTTCCATGAGAACAAACTGAAGGAAAGAGACTATTATTCTTTTAACTACTTACTAATGACTAAATCCATGTTCTTTTTTTTTTTAAGTATAAGACTGATCTCTTCAGATACAGTAGATTCAACAGTCTCTTCCTTTATTTGCTTTACACCCTCATCTGCAATGCCTTTCCTCCCATATCTTAAGATCAATCTTAATTGTACATACCCTTTAATATTCAACTGTAAATTTAAATTCTAAGCATCCTTGTCTGATTGTCCCAACTAGTGACAAGTAATCTCTTTGACATCCCATAGCAATTTGCACTTTTTTTGGTACAATGCTTATTACATTATGCTTTGAACATATGTATCCATTTTATTTCCCTCCCTAAGATTATAAAGTCCTTTGGAACTAGTTAGAATTTTATCCCACGAGTAAACTAATACCTTTCACATAGAAGTTATACAATTTCTCTCTGTTTAACATAATAAGTAGACTGTGATGAAAATACCATTCAATAGGAGGTCAAGAGACTTAAGCTCTAACCCAGCTATGGCTAGCTGTGAGACTTTTGGCCTCTCTAGGCTTCAGTTTTCTCATCTATAAAATAAGGATCCCTAACGTCACTTCTAAACATCACTGAAAGGCCAGCATGGTAAAATTATCACTTGATGTCTGATACCTGAAATCACTAAACTGAAGAAAATGTTTGCTTATTTACTAAGTCATGGAATAAAGACTTATGAAGCAGCTACAGTAGCAAAAAAAGAACACTGTATAAGACAGTCAGCTTCTTCAAAAAGCTTATAGCCTAGTCATTAGCTTACTGAAAGAACATATGATTTTTCTTTCCATGATGAAGGTAACCTTAAAATTAAAACACTGATTATGAAATGTGTAGTCAAGAATTAATTTTATCCAAGGAGAGGTCTGGCTCTGCTCTTGGCTACTGGGAGTGATCTCTAAGCCCTTGGAATGTCCTGCCTGATACGTATTTCTTTGTTTGCCTAGGGGCTTTGGCCACCAGAAAACTGAACAATGTGATTTATGATGGGAGCTTTGGGACAACACAATATCAGTTTTAACTTCCAGAGGTATTAGTCCAAATTTCCAGAAGGGGCTGGAGACTAAACGTCAGCCATGTTAACAATATGTGATAGAGTCCCAGTAAAAACCCTGGATACCAAAGTTGTGAGTGGTCTTCCCTAGTTGGCAATATTCTTTCCGTAAGTACTGTCATCACACAGATTGGCCAGGAGGAGTTAATGTCATGCAGGATTCCACACGAAAAGAATGACCAGATGTTCTACGTTTCGATCCCCCAGCCTGTGTCCTATATGTCACTTTCCTTTGCAGATTTTAACTGTATCCTTCCCTGTAATAAGTCATGAGTATAATAGCCTTCAGTGAGTTCTGTGAGCCCTTTCAAAGAATAATTGAACCTGAAGGTGGTTTTGGGAATCCCCTAAACTTGCAGTTGGTATCAGAAATGAGAATTGTCCAGGGATGGCTGCGTGACTCAATCAGTTAAGCATCTGACTCGATTTCAGCTCAGGTCATGATCTCATGGTTCATTAGATCAAGCCCTATGTCGGGTTCTGTGCTGACCACGGGGAGCCTGCTTGGGATTCGCACTTTCTCTCTCTCTCTCTCTGCCCCTTTCCCTCCTGAACGCTTTCTTTTAAAAAAAAATTTTTTTTTTCAACGTTTATTTATTTTTGGGACAGAGAGAGACAGAGCATGAACGGGGGAGGGGCAGAGAGAGAGGGAGACACAGAATCGGAAACAGGCTCCAGGCTCTGAGCCATCAGCCCAGAGCCTGACGCAGGGCTCGAACTCACGGACCGCGAGATCGTGACCTGGCTGAAGTCGGACGCTCAACCGACTGCGCCACCCAGGCGCCCCTCCTGAACGCTTTCTTTCTCACTCTCAAAATAAATAAATAAACTTGAGAAAAAAAAAAAAGTGAAAATAGTCTTGTGGAGTACACAGTCCTCTGTGTCCTCTAACTGTATAGTTGGCAAACCTCATTGCAGGGAACTACACTAAATTCACTTACATAAATGTGATGGGAAAGCTACTCACAAGATAATTTCCACTGTAAGTGGTTGTTTAATACTGATAACTTATTTTTGCTAAATAATACACATGACAGAGAGGAAAGAGAGAAAGTAACAAAGTGAGGCAAGATGAAAGCAAAAGGACACTTCATGTAAAGCAGAGAGGGTGCTATACATCAGAGTTTCTCAACTTTGGTACCACTGACCTTTCACCACATAATTTTTATGGGGGGGGGGTACCCTGTGAATTATATAATGTTTAGCAGCATCTCTGCCTGCTACCCAGTAGATGCCAGTGGCACTCACCCAAGTTGTTACGACCAAAAATATCTCCAGGCCAAATGTCCCTTGGGACAATTGTAGAGGAGGACTGAGATCCACTGCTATATAGTAGTGAGCAAGTGGGGAAGAGTAGTTCAAAAAAAGGAATATTAGACATAGAACATTAGGGGTAGAACTTTCTGTTCTTTGCTATTTTACTTTGTGCCAACCTTGTTTATTTTCAACTACAAAAAAAAGCTTGACAGATTTCATGCACTGCAGAAGGCCAGATGCCTATGCTTTGCATGACACATAAACTTTAATAAGACTATTGAAAAAATCACTCTAGCAATTTATGCATTGGTAAAACATTAATTAAGTAACTGAAGGGCATTAATCCAAGGAAGGAATAATTTGTAAACTAAGCGCCAGTGTTTTGGAGGATCAATATTTATGTAACTTTAAAAATCAGAAAGGCAAATATTTTTTAAATAATGAGTATTTTAGGTACATATATTCCAATGCCTTACATAACTAATAATATTTATATTCTCAAGAGTATAAAGAAACTTTTTGATCTAAAATACTTTAAAATTCACTTACTGGATATACTGAAAGCTACAAAACACTGCAGAAAGAAATTAAAGAAGACACAAATAAAAAAGTCATCCCACGTTGAAGGACTAGAAAACTTAATTATTGTTATGATGTCAATACTACTCAAAGCAGTCTACAGATTCAATGCAATTGCTACCAAAATATCAATGCCCATTTTTTAAGAAATAGAAAATTCATCCTGAAATTCATTTGATTACAAAGCTACTATATGTAAACAGTGTGGTACTGGCATAAACACAAACAGGCCAATGGGACAGAATAAAAAGTGCAGGAAAAAAACCTTCCATATGGTCAAGTGATCTTCCATAAGCGTGCAAAGACCACATAATAGGGAAAGGTCAGTCTCTCCAACATATGGTGCTAGGAAAGCTGGATATCTGCTTGCAAAAGGATGAAATTAGAGCCGACACACAAAAAATTAACTCAAAATGGATTAAAGGTCTAAATATAAAACCTAAAACTACAAAACTCCCAGAAAGCATAGCAGAAAAATTTCATAACGTTGGAGAGAGCAATGATTTGTTGGAATTGATGCCCAAAGCACAGGCAACAAAAGTGAAGCTATAAAAATGGGGCTACATCAAACTTAAAAAATTGCGTGCGTCAAAGGACATAATCAACAGGACGCAAAGGCAAACTACAAAATGGGAGACAATAATATGCAAATCATATATCTGATAAGGGGTTAATATCCAGAATATGTCAACACCTACAACTCAACAACAAAAAAATCAGGATAACCCAGTTAAAAAATGGGCAGAGGACTTGAAGAGACATCTCCTCAAAGATGATATACAAATGGCCAAGAAGCCTACAAAAAAGATACTCAACATCACTAATCATAGGAGAAATGAAATCAAAATCAAGAATCACTGCATGCCCATTAAAACTGCTACCATCAAAACAATAGAAAGGAAGTGTTCGTGAGGATGCAGAGAAACTGGAATCCTGTTACTGTTAGCAGGGTTATAAAATGGTGCAACTGCTATGGAAACAGTATGGAGGTTCCTCAAAACATTCAAAACAGAATTACTGTGGGACGCAGCAATCTGACTTCTGGGTATACATCCAAAGAACCAAAAAGAGGGTTGCAAAGACACATCTGCCTACCTATGTTGACAGCAGCACTATTCATAAGAGCCCAGAGGTAGGAGTACCCACGTGTTCATGGAACACAGTATGCTACACACACACAGGATTATTAGCCTTAAAAAGGAAGGAAATCCTGTCACATCCTACAACACAGATGAACCTTGAAGACATTATGCTAAGTGAACTAAGCCAGTCACAAAAAAGACAAAGACTGCAGAATTCCACTTGTATGAGGTACCTAGAGTAGTCGAATTCCTAAAGGCAGAAGGTAGAAAGACAGCTGCCACAGGCTAGAGGGAGAATGCACAGTTCTGTTTAATCGGTATAGAGCTTCCGTTTGGGGAGATAAAAAACTCCTGGAGATCTGTCTCACAAGAATGAGAATATATTTAACATACTGAACCATGATTTAAAAATGGTTACGAAGGGGAGGGATTCAGGAAGACGGTGGCAGAGTAAGAGGACCCTAGGCTCACTCTGTCCCACAAACACAAGATAACTGTCAAATCATCCTAAATACTCCAGAAACTGACCTGAAAACTAGCAGAACAAGCTCCACAACTAAAGGTAGGGAAGAGGCCACATCAAAGAAGGCAGAAGTGTGGAGATGCAGTTTGGGAGAGAAAGGGAGGCTGGAGGGATGGAGGGACAGTGGTCACTGCTGTGGGAAAGGAGCTGTGGGGGCAGAGAAGGGTAAGAGACAGACTAACACAGAGGGGAGTGCTTGGGGAAAACGAATTCCCATAGAAATTGGCTTGGAAAGCAAGAAGGGCCAAATTTCATGACTTCTGGCAGCAGCAGGGCTTAAAGCCTGGAGTCTTAAAAGTTAGCAGGCTTGGCTAGGATAGAGCCGGGAGGACACTGCGCTGTTCTTGGAGAGAAGGCGGGTAAACAACCTGTGGACACAAGGCATGGAAAGAGTGATCTGAAGAGTGCCTGGGGCACACAGTGGGGAGGTTATTCGGTCATCTCAGAGTGTACTCCAGAGAGACAGTGCTCACAGAGAGACCCTTCTGGGAACAAATAAACCGGCTGTTGCCATTTCCTTCCCTAGCCCGTTGGCATAAACATAGGGCCACCTGTAGGAACCAGCACAGCACAGACATTTGCTACTTAACGTTCCTACACGAAGCCTTGCCCCCCCCCCCCCCACTCCTATAAAACTGCATTTTGTAGTCAGGCTGTGTAAGATGCATCACCACAGACCCCTCCCCCCCAGAAGACTGGCCCAAACCCCTGTCAACACTCCCTGATGTCCCTGGTCTCCCAACCAGGGAGTTTGTTTTTGTCTTTTTGTTTTTTTTAATAGCTATAATTCCATTTAATCCTTAGTTTACACTCAAATTTAAAGCAGGGACAAAGACCAATAGTGCCATTTTATAAAGGTATGAGTGACACCAAAAAGTTAAGAAATTTGGCCAAACTTAAACAGTCGGTAAATTGGATAAGTCCCTGTTCTCCCGACCCCCACCCCAGCATTCTTTCCATTATGCCAGCCCTTATCCTTATTAGTTCTATTCTTTCTTTTTAATTGAGGTATAATTGACATATAACATCATATATGTTTCTTTTTTTTTTTTTTAATTTTTTTTTTCAAGGTTTTTATTTATTTTTGGGACAGAGAGAGACAGAGCATGAACGGGGGAGGGGCAGAGAGAGAGGGAGACACAGAATCGGAAACAGGCTCCAGGCTCTGAGCCATCAGCCCAGAGCCCGACGTGGGGCTCGAACTCACGAACCGCGAGATCGTGACCTGGCTGAAGTCGGAGGCTTAACCGACTGCGCCACCCAGGCGCCCCATCATCATATATGTTTCAAGAGTACAACATGACAATATATATTTGTATATACTACCCTCAGTCTGGTTAGCATTTCTCACCAAACATAGTTACAAAACATTTTTTTTTCTTGGGATGAAAATGTTTAAGATCTAGAACAATATTAATTCTGAAGATTAGGTTTGGTTGCAAGTGATAGGAAAACCAAAAAAGTAGTGGTTTAAACAAGACAGAATTGGATAATTTCTTCACTATCCTCAATACCTGGCTTTTCAAGATGACTGTTCAGGTTCCAGTCATGTTCCAGCCAACAATAAGGAAGATGAGGGACAGAACACATTTTTCCCCTTTAAGGACATTTCCTAGAAATCATACAGGACACATTTGCTAAATTCCATTGGCCAGAATTTAATGACATGCCCTTAGTTAGCTTCAAGGGAGGCTAGAACCAACCAGGGAGTTTTGCAGAATCTCGATTCCAGCCGTGGTAGTGTCAGGTCTCACTTTAGAAACAGAGCAGAGCACACCTTGTTAAAACTCATGACATTCAGGCCAGGGACAAAAACTGACCTCAACAGGCAAAGAGAGCCTCTGTAAATGGCTGGTGTGAAGGATAAAGCAGCGAGGACACAACAGAAGTGCACACATCACACACTGGAAACACTTCCAGAAGTGTCCGGGTCTGGGGAACAAGGGAAGCTACCTACACAGCAAGGCATTACAAGACCTCTTCTTTGTAAGGTCATTACCCTCAAGAATAGGAGACATAGCTGACGTTCCTAACACACAGAAACAGGCACAGAGACTTAGACAAAATGAAAACGCAGAGGAATTAATCTCGAATAAAAGAACAGAACAAGGCCATGGCCAGAGATCTAAGCAAAACAGATATAAGTCATATGCTTGACAGAGAATTTCAAGCAATGATCATAAAGATACTCAACTGGGCTTCAGAAAAGGGTATAAGAAATGAATGAGACCCTTAACATGAGATAAAAAATTACACACCAGAGATAAAAGGTACAATAAATGAGGGGCACCTGGGTGCCTCAGTCGGTTACGCATCTGACTTTGGCTCAAGTCATGATCTCGCAGTTCACAGGTTTGAGCCCCGCATCAGGCTCTGAGCTGACAGTTTAGAGCCTGGAGCCTGCTTCGGATTCTGTGTCTCCCTCTCTCTCTGTCCCTACCCACCCCACCCCCCACTGGCCCCCTCTCCCCACTCGCACTCTGTCTCTCTCTCTAAAATAAACATTAAAAAAAAATTTTTTTTAAGGTACAATAAATGAAGTGAGAAACACGTTTGATAGAAGGAACAGCAGACTGGAAGAAGCACAGAAAATAAATTAATGACCTAGAAGACAAAGTAGTAGAAAGTAATCAAGCCAAACAAAAGAGAGAAAAAAGAATGATGCAAAACAATAATAGACTTAAGGAGCTCAGTGACTCCACTAAACATAACATTTGTATTAAAGGAGTCCCATAGGAAGAAGAAAGTAAAAAGGGGGCAGAAAATTTATCTGAAGAAATAAAGCAGAAAGTTTCCCTAATTTGGGGAAGGAACCAGATATCCAGATCCAAGAGGCATGGAAAACCCCCATCAAAACTGACAAAAGCAGACCCACACCAAAACATATTGTAATCAAGATGGCAAATATAGTGATAAAGAAAAAAATATTAAAGGCCACAAACAAAGAAGACAATAACTTACAAGGGAAAACCAATTAGGCTAGCTAGAGATTTTTCAGAAGACACTTTCCAAGCCAGAAGGGAGTGGCATGATATAGTCAAAATGCTGAACAGGAAAAATCTGCAGCCAAGAATACTCTATCCAGCAAGGCTATCATTCAGAATAGGAGAAGAGATAAAGAGTTTCCCAAACAAAACTAAACGAGCTGATGACCACTAAACCAACCCTGCAAGAAATACTAACGGGACCTCTTTGAGTGGAAAGGAAAAACAAAAGGCAACAGAAAGAAATTAGAAAACACAAAAGCAGTAAAAATGAGTATTTCTATAAAAAAATCAGTCAAAGAACTCACAAAATAAAAGGATGTAAAATATGAACCATATACTTAAAACGTGTAAAGGGCAGAAGTAAAGAATGGATTCAAACCCAAATGATCAACAACTTAATATAGACTGCTATACGCAGAAAAGGTTATATACAAACCTAATGAAAAGAAGTAAGAGAAAGAAATCCCAATATATCACTAAAGAAAACCAGTAAGCCATGAAAGAGAGGAAGATAAATGATCAGAGAAAATCTTCAGAAACAATCACAAAACAAGTAATAAAATGGCAGTACATACATATCTATCAAGAATTACTTTGCATGTAAATGGGCTAAACACTCCAATCAAAAGACACAGGGTGTCAGAATGGATAAAAAAAAAACAAGACCTATCTACATGGTGCCTACAAGAGACTCATTTTAGACCTAAAGCCACCTGCAGATTGAAAGTGAGGTGATGAAGAAACATCTATCATGCAAATGGATGTCAAAAGAAAGCCAGAGTAGCAATGCTTATATCAGATAAACTAGACTTTAAAACAAAGACTATAACAAGAGACAAAGAAGGACGCTATCTAATAATAAAGGGGACAATCTAAAAGAAGATACAACAATTGTAAATATTTATGCACCCAAATGGAGGCACCCAAATACATAAAATAATAACAAACATAAAGGAACTCATCAATAATAATACAAGAATATCAAGGGACTTCACATAAATGGGTAGGTTATATAAACAGAAAATCAACAAGAAAACAATGGCTTTGAATGACTGACTAGAACAGATGGATTTAACAGATATATTCAGAACATCCCATCCTAAACAGCAGAGTACACATTCTTTTCAAGTATACACAGAACATTCTCCAAAACAGATCATGTATTAGGCTACAAAATAGTTCTCAACCAATTCAAGAAGAGTGAAGTCTTCCATGCACCTTCTCTGACCACAATGCTACAAAACTCGAAGTCAACCACAATAAAAAATTTGGAAAGACCATAAATACGTGGAGGTTATATAAACAATGAATGGGTCAACCAGGCCATAAAAGAAGAAATAAAAAAGTACGTGGAAACAAATGAAATGAAAACACAATGGTCCAAAACCTTTGGGGTGTAGCAAAAGCAGTTCTTTTCAAAAAGAACTTTCTTTCTCAAAAGCAGAAGCAAGAAAAATCTCAAATAAACAACCTAACCTTACACCTAAAGGAGCTAGGAAAAGTACAATAAAGAATAAACCAGCAGAAGGAAGGAATAATAAAGATTAGAACGGAAATAAATGATACAGAAACTAAAAAAACAATAGATCAGATCAATGAAACCATAGCAGGCTTATAAAGAAAAAAAGAGAAAGGACTCAAATCAATAAAATCACAAATGAGAGAGGAGAAATAACAACCAACACCACAGAAATACAATTATAAGAGAATATTATGAAAAGATATATGTCAATAAATTGGACAATCTAAGAGAAATTCCTAGGAACATGTAAGTTACCAAAACTGAAAACAGTCAGAAATAGAAAATTTGAATAGACCAATAACCAGCCAAGAAAAAACTCCCAACAAACAGAACTCCAGGACTAAGTGGCTTCACACGCAAAATCTACCATATATTTAAAATACAAACTATTCCAAAAAATAGAACCAGAAGGATAAACTTCCAAATTCATTCTATGAGGTCAGCATTATCCTGATTCTAAAAGCAGATAAAGGCAACACTAAAAGAGAGAACTATGGGCCAATATCTCTGATGAACATAAATGCAAAAGTACTCAACAAAATAGTAGCAAACTGAATCCAATAATACATTTAAACTACACTTGATCTTAGCCAAAAGGCCGAGAAGCAATCCAATAATACATTTAAAATAACCATCCACAACAATCAAGTGGGATTTATTCCCAAGTTGCAAGAGTGGTCCAATATTTGCAAGTCAGTCAGCATGATACATCACATTAATAAGAGAAAGTATAAAAACCATATGATCATTTCAATAGATGCAGAAAAAGAATTTGACAGAGTACAACATCCATTCATGACAAAAGCCCTCAACAAAGTAGATTTAGAGGCAACAAACCTCAATGTAATAAAGGCCACATATGAAAACCCACAGCCTAACATCATCCTAAATGCGGGAAAACTGAGAGCTTTTCCTCTACAGTAGGAATAAGACAGGGATGTCCACTCTCACCACTTTTATTTAACATAGTACTGGAAATCCTAGCCACAGCAAACAGAAAAGAGAAAGAAATAAAAGGTGTCCAAATCAGCAAAGAAGAAGTAAAACTTTTACTATCTGCAGATGACATGATACTCTATGTAAAAAACCCAAAAGACCACCAAAAAAACTGCTAGAACTGATAAACAAATCAGTAAAGTCACAGGCCACAAAATCAACATACAAAAATGTGTTGTTTCTAACTACCCATAATGAAACATCAGAAAGACAAATTAAGGAACTAATCCCATTTACAATTACACCAAAAATAATAAGATGCCTAGGAATAAACCTAACCAAAGTGGTGAGAGACCTGTACTCTGAAAACTATAAAACACTGAGGAAAGAAACTGAAGACGACACAAAGAAATGGAAAGACATTCCATGCTCATGGCTTGGAAGCATAAATATTGTTGAAATGTCTATATGACCCAAAGTAATCTACACATGTAATGCAAACCCTATCAAAATACCAACAGCATTTTTCATAGAACTAAACCAAACAATCCTAAAATTTGTATGCAAGTACCAAAGACTCCAAACAGTCAAAGTAATCCTGAAAAAGAAAAGGAAAGCTGGATGCACCACAATTCTAGACATGAAGTTATATTATAATGCTGCTGTAATCAAAACAGTATGGTACGGGCACAAAAATATACGCATAGATCAGTGGAACAGAATAGAAAACCCAGAAACGAGCTCACAACTATATGATCAATTCATCTTCAATAGAGCAGGAAAGAATAGCCAATGGGAAAAAGACTGTCTGTTCAACAAACGGTGTTGGGAAAACTGGACAACCACACGCAAAAGAATGAAACTGGAACATCCTCTTTCACCATACACAAAAATAAAAAAATGGATTAAGGACCTAAATGTTGAGACCTGAAACCCTAAAAGTCCTTGAAGAAAACATAGGCAGTTATTTTCTCTGGCATCAGCCATAGCAACTTTTTTTCTAGATAGGTCTCCTGAGGCAAGGGAAATTAAAGCAAAAATAAACTGTTGGGACTTCATCAAAATAAAAAGCTTCAGCAGGGTGCCTGGGTGGCTCAGCTGGTTGAGCCTCTGACTTCAGCTCAGGGCATGATCTCGCAGTTCGTGAGTTCAAGCCCCACATCGGGCTCTTCACTCCCAGTGCAGAGTCTGCTTGGGACACTCTCTCTCTCTCTGCCTCTCCCCTGCTCTCTCTCTCAAAAATAAATAAACATTTAAAAAAAAAGCTTCTGCATAGCAAAGGAAACAATCTAAAAAATTAAAGGCAACCTATGGAATGGGAGAAAATATTTGCAAATGTTTTATCAAATAAAGGATTAGGATCCAAAATATGTAAAGAACTTATAAAACTCAACACCCATACAACAAACAATCCAGTTAAAAAATAGGCAGAAGATATGAATAGACATTTTTACGAAGAAGACATCCAGATGGCCAACAGACACATGAAAAGATGCTCATCGTCACTTACCATCAGGGAAATGCAAATCAAAACTACAATGAGCTATCACCTCACACCTGTCAGAATGGCTCAAATCACCAACCCAAGAAACAAAAGGTGTGGGCAAAGATGTGCAGAAAAAGGAACTCTCTTGCATTGTTGGTGGGAAGGCAAACTGGTACAATCACTGTGGAAAACAGTATGGAGGTTCCTCAGAAAGTTAAAAATAGAACCACTCTATGATCCAGCAATGGCACTACTGAGTATTTACCCAAAGGATACAAAAGCACTAATTCAAAGGGATACACGCACTCCTTTGTTTATAGTAGCATCATTTACAATAGCCAAATTACAGAAGCAGCCCAAGTATCCATCGACTGATGAATGGATTAAAGATGCAGTGTGTGGGTGTGTGTGTGTGTGTATGTATACATACATATACGTATCTATATGTATATTTATATGTATATAATAGAATATTGGAATGAAATCTTTCTATTTGCAAAGACGTGGATGGAGCTAGAGAATAAAATGCTATCCAAAATAAGTCAGTCAGAGAAAGACAAATACCGTAGGATTTCACTCATATGTGGAATTGAAGAAATAAAAGAGCAAAGGGAAAAAAAGAGAAAACTCAAGAAACAGTCTCTTAGCTATAGAGAACAAACTGATGGTGACCAGGGAGGGGGGTTGGCGGGAGGGAAGGTAAGGGGACGGGATCAATAGGTGACAGGGATTAAGGAGTACACTGCTGTGATGAGCACCAGGTGATGTACGGAATTGTTGATTCACTATATTGTATGTCTGAAACTAATATAACACTGTTAACTAACTGGAATTAAAAAATAAGATAAAATAAATAAAAATGGTTACGATGGCTAAGTTTATGTCATGTATTTTTTACCACAACAAAAAACGTGCACTTACTGGAGGTCTTCTGCCATGACTAGTTCTCACGGCTTCCTGAAAAGCTGTGTCGTTCTCTAATTCCTAAAGTGAAAAGGCATATTTAACATTCAACGTGAAGTGAGAATTGAAAACAATAATAAGTTTAATGTCTTCTGTTTGGTATTCATGATCCTCTATGATTCAATTTACCCCACCTGCTGACATCCAGGTAGTGGCTCAAGGACTCCTGTCCTCAAAGCTCCCCCATAACACTACCCAAAATATAAGGCTCCTTCCTTTTCTAGGAAGGGGAGTACTTGGTAATGTCAGTCAACTTTAAGGGTATTTTACTGGCCACTGTTTAAATGTGTGGTATCATTATGCCTGGTGAAAAGATCAAGTACACAAGGATATGGCCTTTCTTCTGTTCCTTTCTTCCAAGTAGCTGGAACAGTAAGAATTGAGAGCTGCAACTCTTCCTCTCCCTTCCTCTCTGTCCTCTCTCCCTCCCTTCTATCCTTCCATATGCTGGGACCATGGCTACCAGCCCCAGGTGAAAACACCGCAGGACATTTCATTTCACTGGAGGAGTGAAGTCTGGAATTCAGACTGGAGCTAAGAAAAGCTTCCCCGTGGAAAAGTTCCATGGGGTCCAACCTGCTGTGCCATTTGGAACCAAAATCCTTAGCTGAAATGAAATGTCACTGTGCTTTGCTGATTCCGGCCTATACTTCTATTCTTCATCAGGAAACGTGAGGAAGGTAATATTAGTCAAGAGCAAGATACAAATGTTCCTGGGTTTCCAGGACAAAGGTCGTTTTTTGACTCTCTCAAAAGCACCCAATCTTAGCAACTACCAACCTTCTAACCAGCCTTTATCTCCTATTCCTTCACCAACACAAAATCTGGCTGTAAGCCTTCCCATACATCTTATGGGCAATTGTCAGACTTGCCTCTGATTTATTTCAATCTATGTCCCACAAAAATATACTTGCTGATGATTAAAAAAAATACAATAAATCAAAAAACAATCACTATTGATCAACTTCTAAAAACTCTGCAAACAATAAAGTAAAATGTTTATATAACCAGATGCTAATGTGATGCACTTTAAACATGATTTTATTATGTCTAAACCTTCTTTAATTTTTACCTTAAATAATCTTTATAACCTTCCACATCAATTACATAAATTTAATAAGTACACAATTCTCAGTTGGCCATGGAAACTAGGCAACTTTCATATGAAGTATAAAGCCAAAGGTAACCCTCAGCATCATTAATTATACGATTCTGGTGGATCCTTTAGGAAAAGGAAGTCTTCTAATATTCCTATACAATTAGTAAAATTTGATTAATCAATTCAATGAATTCTAACTGACAAACTAAAATTGTCAACAAACTCTCTGACTACAAATACCAAACTACCACAACTTTTGTAATTTTTCTTTGTTCATGATTTTACTAGCAATTTCCATAATCTATGAACATCTGAACAATTATTTCAATTAATTCATTTATATATTAAGCTTGTTATTAGTCCAATTAATTAAAATATAAGAAATTCATTTATATATTAAGCTTGTTATTAGTCCAATTAATTAAGATATAAGAAAATCATGCGTAAGGCAAATGTCATTTTTATCTTACTATTTATTTTTGTGTCTGACATTCTGAATATTCACTTTCTTTTTTTTTTAATGTTTGTTTATTTTTGACAGAGAGAGAGAGAGAGAGAGAGAGAGCGCGAGCGAGCATGAATGGGGGGGGGGGGGCAGAGAGAGAGAGAGGGAAACACGGAATCGGAAGCAGGCTCCAGGCTCTGAGCTGTCAGCACAGAGCCTGACGCGGAGCTCGAACTCACAGACCACAAGATCATGACCTGAGCCAAAGTTGGACGCTCAACCAACTGAGCCACCCAGGTGCCCCTGAATATTCACTTTCAATTAAATAATGAAGCCACATTGTGATGACCTGAGAACTTAGGAAGTTTCTCTGGTGCTTTAAAAGTGATCATATTCATTATCTATTAATTCTATTTCTGAGACTTTAGCCAAGGAAATGTTGCTAAAAATAGAGAAAATTGTTTATGTATAAAATTGTTCATTGCATAGTTGTTATTTACAACAGAAAACTAAAAATAAATATCCTATGATCTGAAATTAGTTCTAATCAACTATACATACTCAATAAAATGTAGCAATTAAAATTATACAGTTAACCCTTGAACAACAGAGGTTTGAACTGCCATTGGTCTACCTATATATGACTTTTTTCCAATAAATATATTGGGAAATTCTTTGAAGATTTGTGACAACTTGAAAAAACTCGCAAACCATATAGTCTAAATAAGCTAAAAAAATTAAGAAAAAGGATATTATTGTAACAATACAGTATATGACATATATAACATACAAAATATGTGCTAATTGACTTTGTTATTGGTAAGGCTTCTGGTTAACAGTGGGCTGTTAGCAGCTAAGTTTGGGGGAAGTTAAAAGTTGTATGTATGGGGCGCCTGGGTGGCGCAGCCGGTTAAGCGTCCGACTTCAGCCAGGTCACGATCTCGCGGTCCGTGAGTTCGAGCCCCGCGTCGGGCTCTGGGCTGATGGCTCAGAGCTTGGAGCCTGTTTCCGATTCTGTGTCTCCCTCTCTCTCTGCCCCTCCCCCGTTCATGCTCTGTCTCTCTCTGTCCCCAAAAAATAAATAAACATTGAAAAAAAAATTAAAAAAAAAAGTTGTATGTAGATTTTTGACTACATGGGGGGAGGGAGGTGGGTCAATTCAAGGGTCAACTGTATTTAAATCTTTAGTATCATGAGACATTACTTGTAATGTTGGATGTAAAAAAGCAAACAGAAAAGTAAATCCTAGTTCAATTCCAAACATGCTAAAAGAAAACTGTAAATATATGTATAAAAGAAAGACAAAGCAACAAAATGTTAACAATAGTTATTTCAGAGTGACGGGATTATGGGTAATTTAGTTTTCAACACTGAACATGTACATTTTATATACTGATAACCTTTATAACTGGGAAAAAGGGGGAGAGTTCAGTAGTTTTCAAAATCTGTACAAACCTAAGAGAACATCTATGTTTTAATACAAATTTTTAAAAAGGAGTCTATATAATCATACTGTGTGTATACACAGTACACACATGGAGGGAAACACTTGTGTATATTAGAAGACGGGGAATACACCACAATGTCAGGTGATAGATATACTTAATATAGGTGATCTTTGAGTGACAGGATTTACATCATTTTTTCCCAGTCTTCTGTAGTTTTCAAGTTTTCCGTTAAATGATCACATCGCCTAGATCTTTATTTCATATAGAGTAAGTGAATGGTTTCTATTTTCTTTCCAGGTCTTACATTCACAGACTACCATTTTTCTCCAGAGGAAAAAACAATTGAAAAATGACTAAAAGCTATATAAAAAACTCTAGAATATAAGATTTTCCTAAATTCATATAAAGTCCGATAAATGCTAATATTTGATTATTATATACTAGCAAATAAATTAACAATCGTATCTTTCATCCTCACTCTTTTCACACACTAATTCAAGGTAACTTTATAAAAAGGTTTTGTTTTGTTTTACAGTTTGGAAACTCAAAGTCTCACAATGATATAAACAGATTTAAAATATTCAAGTATTGGGGCACCTGGGTGGCTCAGTCAGTTAAGTGGCCAACTCTTGATTTCAGCTCAGGTCATGATCTCACGGTTTGTGAATTCGAGCCCTGCTTTGGGCTCTGCACTCACAGTGCAGAGCCTGCTTGGGATTCTCTTTCTCTCCCTCCCTCTGTTCCACCTTGGCATACGCTTTCTCTCTCTCTCAAAATAAATAAATAAATTTAAGAGAAAAATCTTAAAAAATAAATAAATAAAAATAAAATATTCAAGTTTTTTTAATTCAACTATTTGTCTTAACAATTTCATCTTTTAGTTTACTATCCCACTAAATACTAAGTAGATATAGATTTGTTGACATAAAGGAATATTTATAAAAGACAAAAAGCAGGTTACAAAACAGTACACACAGTAGGATACCATTTTATCCAAAAATAGAGATACACATATATTTGCATAGGGAAATGTTTGGTGACATAAGCATTATAAGCTAGTTAATGTTTACCTCTGGGTGGTAATAGTTTCTGTGATTCTATTTCCTAAGTTTTCTATAAAATATTTGTATATTTTAATTAAAAGAAAAAAATCACTACATGACATTTCAAATTTAGGAAATTAAAAAAAACAACTGATTTTAGGTACCTCAAGTGATTTAAGTCTTTTTACTTACACATTCAGATAGCTAGTGCTGGAAAATACAAGTATATAATCAACCCTAATTTGTTTCTATAACCTTTCTCATGATTTTCCCTTCTGCTGCAATTAGTATTATTAGTGGAAGTTAGTACAGACTTCAGAAGTAGCACTTTTCCAGGCTTTTAATCAGTTTACTTAATTTAAAGATAATAAAGCAGAACCCTCAAATCCAAAGTTTTCATGAACCAGCTGGTTAGCAAAGACCAACAGAAAAACTAGATTTATTTTTATTTTTATTTTTTTACCTCAGTGTCATAGGTTGGATTGTAGTCATTATAACCAGAATAAAGATCATCTTCATCTGTCTCTGGGGCCAGGTGTACATTTTGCATCATTTGTACCTATGAAAAATTGGCAGTGTAAATATGTTCTTGGTATATAAAATAATCCTTAATTGAAATAAAGTAAAACTACTTAACAACCTTTCTGGTCAAGTTTATTGCCACATATTTTTATGACTTAATTTTTTTCACGTCAAATTCTCAAAACTAGGTGTCAAAACACTCGTTCATTGCTCTCATTTTACATTTATTCCACACCTGTTGCATTGAAAGGCACTAGACACACGTACGAGTTAGTTGCCCTGAGTGTCAAAGAGCTTAGCAGCAAGTGCAGAACAGGGGATGTAAGAGTCAAGTGCAAAGCAAGGCAGAAGCCACCACACACTTACCAGAACGGCTCAATTTAAAAAAACAACAACGCAAAAGGTCGGCAATGATGTGGAGTAATCCAGAGTCCTACATTGTTGCTGGGGGGGTAATATAGTACAATTTTGGAAAAAAGTCTGGCACTTTCATAAAATTAACATATATTTCTTACAAACCAGCAATTCCACTCCCAAGTATTTACCTGAGAAGTGAATACATAGGTCTACAGATATATTTATGTAAGAATGTTCACAGGAGGTTTATTCATAATAGTCAAAAACTAGAAACAGACCAGATGCCCATCAACAGAATGGATGAGCATATTTATGCAACAAAGTATTATTCAGAAAAAAAAAATGCACCGATGACATACATAAAATGGAAGAATCTCAATTAAGTGAAAGAAGCCTCACAAAACTGAACCTTATATATTGTTTTGTTGATTTAAAGTTCTAGAAGAGACTAAACTATTGTAGAAAACAATCAGAAAGGTGGTTGCTGTTTAGGCGTGGGAGACTAGAGATTGAATGAAAAAGGGCAGATTATAGAATTTTCTAGGGTAGGGTGCCTGGGGGTGGCTCAGTCAGTTAAGTGTCTGACTTTGGCTCAGGTCATGATCTCACGATTTGTGGGTTCGAGCCCCACATTGGCTGTGTGCTGACAGCTCAGAGCCTGGAGCCATTCTGTCTGTCTCTCTCTCTCTCTCTCTGCCCTTCCCCGGCTTGCTCTCTCACTTGCTCTCTCTCCCAAAAATAAACAAACATTAAATTTTTTTTTTAATTTTCTAGGGTGATGAATATTCTATATCTTGACAATAGTTTGGGTCAGACTGGTAATCACACTTGTAAAAAGTCAACAAACGCATACTTACGATTTTTCCTTTCATTATACGTTTTTTCTTGAAAGAAAAAACTGTAAATAAATATCAAACTATAATATGCATACCTAAGTATTTAAGGGAAAGCTTAATATCTGTAATTCAGTTTGATATGCATAAAAATAACAGAGAATCTTAAGATTCTCTCTCCCTCTTCCTCTGCCCCACCTGTGCTCATGCACACACGTGTGTGCACTTTCTCGAAATAAATAAATAAAAATAACATGGATAAATGAAAGATATATGATAAAGCAAGTACATGAAAATGTTAATGGTAGAATCTATGTAGCAGGTATGATGTTCACTGTAAAATTTTTTAAGCTTTACTGTACATTTGAAAATTTTCATAATAAAATATTGAGAAAAATGCAAGACAGAATAAAACAGATGTCAAAGTAAAATAGAAGCGGGAAATTTAATTACTGTATACATATACTGTAAATGCAGTGATTACTAGAGAATTTGGGAAGAATACTCAGACAAAGAATCATTCAAACTGAGTAATCTTTTAGGCAATTTAGGGGAGGGGTCAGGCTAGGTACCCAAGAAATGTAATATTGAATTACTTTACCTTGAAATACATATTTTTAGGGGCACTTGGGTGGCTCGGTTGGGCATCCGATTCTTGATTTCACGATCCCAGGGTCGTGGGATCAAGCCCCCTGTCAGGCTCCACGCTAGCATGGAGCCTGCTTAAGATTCTCTCTCTCTCTCTCTCTCTCTCTCTCTCTCTCTCTCTCTCTCTGTGTCCCTTTCCCCCACGTGCAGGCACACACACATGCTGTCTCTCTCTCTTAAATTAAAAAAACACACACAAAAAAGAAAAACTAAATACGTGTTTTTAAGTTGGTACAATTTTAAGTGTGCCAGTAAATTCCTACAAAAATTTCAGCTTAATCTTATTGCTCAGTATAAGGCCAAACATATATGGCTACTTGTAACCTTTTAAAAATTATTTTTATGTGGGGGTGCCTGGGTGGCTGTCAGTTAAGTGTCCAACTCTTGATTTTGGCTCAGGTCACAATGTCACGGTGAGTTCCAGCCCTGTGTAGGGCTCCGTTAAGACAACACGGAGCCTGCTTGGGATTCTCTCTGTCCCTCTCTCTTTGCTTCTCCCCTGTTCACGCACATGCGCATGAACTTTCTCTCAAACTTAAAAAAAATATTTTTATGTGAAATATAAAATTATCAATTTTGTATAATTCACATACTATAAAACTTACTTTAAGGTGTACAATTCAGTGTTTTTTTAGTATGCAACTACCACCACTATCTACTTCCAGAACATTTTCAACACCCCATTAAGAAATTTGGGGCCCTTTTAGCAGCCACTCTCCATTCCTCCCTCCTCCCTCCCACTTAGCCTATGTCACTAATCTACTCTGTCTCTATGGATTTGCCAATTCTGGACATTTCATATGGAATCATCAATCAAATTTTTTTCATCAATCAAATGGAATCATCCAATATGTAGCCTTTTGACTGGTTTCTTTCACTTAGCATGTTTTCAAGGTTTATCCGTGTTGTAGCATGCATCAGTACTTCATTCCTTTTTATGGCTGAATAATATTCCATTGTATGCATATACAATATTTTATCCATTAGTTAATGGACAGCTGGATTGTTTCACTTTATATCTATTATAAATAATGCTCCTATGAACATGTGTATACGTTTAGTGCAAACATAAATTTTCAATTCTATTGATATTGAGTGTATACCTAGGAATGGCATTGAGTCATATGGCAACTCTACGTTTAACTCTTGGAGGAGCTGCTAGACTTTTCCAAAGTGGCTGCACATTTCACACTCCGCCAGCAATGTATGAAGGTTTCGATTTCTCCATGTCCTAGCTAACACTTGCTAATGTCCCCATGGCCATTCTAATGAGTATGAAATGGTATCTCTATGGTTTTGATTTTCATTTCCTTGATGACTAATGATGTTGAGCATCAGTTCATATGCTTATTGACAAGTGTATACCTCTTTGGAGAAATGTCTTCTCAGATGCGTTGCCCATTTTTAAAAATTGGGTTGTCTTATCTATGTTATTAAACCTATATATTCTGGATACTAGCCCTTATCAGATTTATGATTTGCAAATATTTTATCTTTCATTTTCTTGATACCACCCTTTGAAGTGTCATTTGAATTTTGATGATGTATAATTTATCCATTTTCTCTTTGGTTGCTCGTGCTTTTAATGTCTCATCTGAAAAAACCACTGCCTAACCCCAGGTTAAGAAGATTTACACTTGTTTCAACAATTTTATGGTTTAACTCCTACATTTAGCTCTTGAGTTAATTTTTCATTACTTTTTAAAGATGAAAATTCACTACTATGGGAGAAAAAATATCAGATAGAAACGTTTATTCCAAATACCATCAAAGGTATTAAAAGTCACTGGTATACAAATTCCCAGTCCTAAAATAAATAAGTCATAGGGATGTAAATTACAGCATACAGACCATAGTCCTAATATTGTAGTAACTCTGGTGACAGATGGTAATTAGATTGCGGTGATCATTCTGCAATGCATGTAAATTTCAAATGAAAGTGTCACGGGGCGCCTGGGTGGTTCAGCTGGCTGGGCGTCGGATTTCAGCCCAGGTCATGATCTTGCACAGTCTGTGATTTCGAGTCCCACATGGGGCTCTACGCTGACAGCTCAGAACCTGGAGCCTGCTTCATAGTCCGTCTCTCTCTCTCTCTCTCTCTCTCTCTCTGTCCCTCCCCCGCTTATGTGTGCTCTCTCTCCCTCTCCCTTTCTCTCAAAAATAAACATTAAAAAATTTTTTTAATATAATATGTATGTTGACTATACTTCAGTAAATAAAAGTTTTAAAAATAGGGGTGCGTGGGTGGCTCAGTTGGTTAAGTTTCCAACTCTTGATTTCCGCTCAAATCATTATCTCGGGGTTCAGCGCCGACAGTGACAGTGTGGATTCTTCCTCTCCCTCTCTCTCTGCCCCGCCCCCACTCTCTCTCTCTTTCAAAATAAATAAAGTTAAAAAAAAAAAGAAAACAAACACACTTAAACATTTTTTTAAATAAAAGTCACTGGTATAAGATATAGAAAATATTTTAACTAGATAATGCTAAACCAGTGGTTCTCCAACTTTAACATGCATGACAAACCTAGGGGCTTGTTAAAATACACATTGTTACTCCCCCACCAGCAGAGTTTGAGACTCCTTAAGTCCTGGGTGGGAGTCATCACCACGGCCTTTATCCCTGGCGATGTGCATTTCCAGCAAGTTCCCAAGTGCTGCTGATGACGCTGGTCTGAGGACTACTACGCTAAAGGAGGGCTGATTATGAGCCCTATTTAGGTCAGCTCAGCTTACATGCATGTCATGAAAACAAGCAACTTTCAGAAGCAGATATCCTTCTTGCCGGGTTGCAACCACACTGGAATTGGTTTACATCTGAGACTTTTGCTGAACAGACCTCGAGTGAGCAAATTAATTCTGAAGATGTAGAAAGTGAGGCCAGGAAAGATGAAGTGAAGCACCCATAGGTGATAGCTGGGGGTGGCAGAACAAATACAACTTAGGGTTTTCAAAAGCAGTGTGCACACGTAACAAGCTATTCGTGTTGAAACAATCTGGGGATACACATTAAATGCCAGTAACACCCCTTTTTTTTTAATGTTGAAGTTGATTTTTTTATGATGCTCTTCTATTGACTATGCCGGACAGTCTACATCCAAGATGCCTGCTGTAGTTCCGCAAAAACTCACAACCAGAAAATTCACCCGGTAAAAGGAAAAGTGGAATTTTAGCTCTAGAAAGAATCTTGGAAAAACAATCCTTCAAGTCTCTGGAATTCTGTTTCATCTTTGTGCGACTGAGTACAGGTTTACGCCTTCTGGTGTGTTATTATTTCACGAATTAAACCTTGCATGAGAAAATCTCAAAAGCTTTGCACAAGACACACACACACACACACACACACACACACACACACACACACAGGAACGTTCGCGGTGTCATCCGCTGTGAAACTCAACAGCTGGTGGCCAGGTCTAATCTGGGTTCGAATCTCCCGGCTGCCGTGGGACTGCGGTTCGGGACAGCCATCCGGCGCGGGGCGGCACTGCCCCGCCCCGCTAAGGGGGGCAACACAAGCTCGCCCGCCACGGGAATCCACGTCCGCGAACCGACCGCCGCGTTTCTGCGGGGCCTGCAAAGGCCGGGACGGGCCGGGACGGGAGGAAGAGCCGGTGGGCGGGGCAGAGCCCCTCCGCAAACGAAGCCCCCTCCCCGCGCCGCGATGACCCGCGCGGGGGCGTGCCGCGAGGGGCCGGCCTCGGGACTGCCGCCCGCCGCGGGCCCCGCGCCTCGCCGCCCGCGCCGGCCCCTGGCGCTCTTAGTCCCGAGGCCCTTCTCCTACCTCGCGGTGAGGGGGAGCGGGGCGGCCGCGAGTCTAGCGGGGACGACGCGGCTTTCTCGACAACCTACTAAGAGCCCGCGTAGGCCAGAGCGCGGCGCCAAGCCGTTGCCACGCGCGGAATCCAAGGAAGCGGCTCCCACAGTCCTCCGCGCCAGGGCTGGGGAGGAGGAGGAGGGAGCGGAACCGGAGAGGAGCGAGGAGGGGCGGGGGCGGAAGGGGGCGTGGCCGGCCGGGAGCCGGACGCGGGTGGAGAGGCGCGGGCAGCGGGCGTGGAAGGGATAGGAGGGGGCCTCCGTTGCGCCGCCTCTGCTTGGAGTACTTGGGAGGAAAGAAATCCAGTCTGTAAAGCCTGATGAAATCAGCCGGAAGGATTACCCAGGGATGAGACGAGGTTATTATAAAATATCTGCTGGAGCCACCACGCAGATCTTGTGAGCTCGGAAGCTAGTGTTCCGTGTCATCATGGGCTCCGTTTGGTCACCCTGTGAAGTGACTCAGATGAGTTGCCTGTCTTCGAGGCCTCGGCTCCTTCCTTTTCTCCTTCCTAATGTCCGCATTAGGTGTTCCCACAGCATGCTGTGCACACCTTATCCAAGCTCTTAATGTACTCTTGTCTGATGAGTGCCTTAAAGGGTAAGAACTGAAATTCTGTGTCCCAACTACTCAGAACCAGGTTCGTAGTAAAATTTAATAAAGGCACAGTATGAATGAGAAATTCATAATTGTTTAATATGATTAGTTTTAAATTTTGAAGATTAATGGGGATCATGCAGGGGAAATGTAGACACTGTAATTAATGAATTTCAAACATTAAGTATACGTTGGGAGACAATTTTTTAATGATCGTCTCTGGACTACTGTGGTGGTTAACTTAATGAGTCAACTGGACTAGTCCGTAGTACCTAGTTTTTTTGTCAAACAGCAATGGAGGTGTTGCAGTGAGGATTTTTTAAGATGTACTAGACTTTGGGTACAGCAGATTACCCTCCGAAATGCAGGTGGGCCTCACCTAATCCGTTGACAGACTCAAGAGAAGACTGAGGTCCCTGGAGGAGGAGGGAATTCTGCCTCTGGAATGCCTTCAGACCCCAGCTGCCACATCATCTCTTCCCTAGGTCTGCAGCGTTTTGGCCTGCCCCGCAGATTTTAGACTTGTCAGTCCCACGATTACAGAAGTCAATTCCTTAAAATAAGTCTTTATATATGCATTCTTTGGGTTCTCTTTCTGTGGAGCACTCTGACCAATAGAACTATTTCTTCAAGGATATTTGTAAAGGAAACAGCTTTGGAAGAATGAGATGACCGTCTCCCTCCAATGCCAAAGCCAGATTTGTTGCCGTCAAGTATATTGAAGATTTAATGTCGCCCTCTGAGGCAAAGCCTGGACACTTTGGCCTGAAGTCCATGATGAAAGCCTGAAGTTTCCTAAGCTCAGGCTTCCTCAGCAGTGATACAAACCCATTGCATGTGCAGCACCCGCCCGCCTGGACTACCATCACGGGACTTGGGAGGCGAGGAAAACTGAAGGGGTACGAGGCTCAGGCTGCTTGCTGTGCTGTGAATAATCAAAGTCCTCTGTCTCTGATCCCAGTACTTTCTGCCAGCACTTAGGAAGCTGTGTTAGCTTGTTAGCCCGGAAAGAGGGTAAACTCTTACACAATTTTTCATCAAGCTGCAATGTTTAGCTTAAAGCATATGTTTATTATATATTTGTTGAATTAATTAGTGAACACTGTATGACCCTTTGCTCAAGTTGTTGTATATAAGACAATTTTTGTTATCTCTTTAGGTCTCCAGGCTATACATTTCCAGCCTTCACACACACACACACACACACACACACAACCTATTGGAAACAAATTCAAGTTCCTTTATATTTGGCTGCTCTTAAGCATGATACAGTTACTTACCCAGAGAGTGGTCAATCATCTCATTCATTTTAAATGTTGTAACGCAGCTACTACTTATTGCACGTACACCTATATTGCCAGACAAAATGTTAGGGTCACATAGCTTGTATATCTCAAAGCTCCAGAGGACAGAGATTTTGTCTTTTTTGTTGTAGACTATACCCCAGTGCCCAGGGAAGTGCCTGGAAGTAGTTGGCTGTCGATAATATTCATTGAATAAATTGCCAGGGCTTGCAGTGAATCACATATAGAGGCAGGGGTGAATGAGAACAAGCATGAATCTTATGTTCGGCATAAGCAACAGGGGAAAAGCCAGTGCCACTTATTAATGTGGAGAACACTAGGGGAGAAGCAAGTTTGAGAAAGGAAATTAATTTTGAGCATGAACATGTTGAGTTTCAGATATCTGTAAAATGTGCAAATAGAGGTGTTTGAGTGGGCAAGTGTATATATAGACATAAAGCTCAGAGAAGAGATTCCATCTGGAGGTATACATGTGGTATTCACAGCCTCCCAAAATTGATGGATTTGAAGCCTGGGAGTGGGTGAGGTTGTTACTGGGGAGGAGCATGTGGAGGGACAAGAAAAGAGAGCCTAGAACTTAGACTTAGAAACTTAACAATTTAATGGTTTTATAGAAAAGGATCCCCTAATGATTCTCGTTAGTGGCCTGACACATTGAAGCAAAACCAGGAAAATGAAAGCAAGAGAAGCTAAGAAAGAAACTGAGTCAAAAAGAAGGGATGGACAATGATGTTCCATGTTGATAAGAGATCAAGCAAGTTGTATCTGGCAGTATGAAGGTCACTGTTGACGTAGCAAGAGCCCTTTCACCGAATGGTGGTATAGAAGACTGGGCCAAATTTAATGGTAACTGGTGGTAAAGTAGTGACTGGTTATTGAAACTGAGGAAGCCTGACTGTGAATGGGAAGAAAGAGGTAAGGCAGTACTGGACGGCAAGGGGTTTGGGAGTCCAAGTAGAGTTTTTGTTGGTTTGTTTTTTAAAATGGAAGATACTTGGGGCACCTGGGTGGCTCAGTCGGTTGAGCGTCCAACTTCGGCTCAGGTCATGATCTCACAGCTCGTGAGTTCAAGCCCCGCGTCAAGCTCTGTGCTGACAGCTCAGAGCCTGGAGCCTGCTTCGGATTCTGTGTCTCCCTCTCTCTCTGCCCCTAACCCACTCGCATTCTGTCTCTGTCTCTCTCAAAAATAAATAAACATTTAAATAAATAAATAAATAAATAAATAAATAAATAAATAAAATGGAAGATACTAGAGCGTGCCTGATTGCTAATGGAAATAATCCAGTAGAAAGAGTTTGAGGATGCAGGAGAGGTAGCTGAGACTAAGGGGACTGGGACTTTTGCAAAAAGGGGAGAAGGTATAGAGTGAGCAGAAAAGAGAACACACTAACTACAGAAATACAGTAATACTGCTTAGAAAGTGTGTGTGCTCTGTCGACCTTGATGATCATGAATTGGTATTGATGCTCATCTACCCTGTTATCTGGTACTCTCCCAGTCCCATTTTTTCCATTGGATTTTCATTAAGTACAGACATAGAAAAAGGCAATGGCAGGATTCATCCAGGGTTGGAATTCATTAGTCAGTTGCAAAGAAAGGGCAGAGGGAAAAACGAGTTATAATGGTAGACGTGAAATTGAATACGAATAATAAGGGAACCAAACTGAAGGGAACTAATGAATAAGAAAAAAGTTGAGCAGTCAGGTCAGAAGTGCTGATGGGGTTGGAGGAACAATTGCAACAGGTTGGAGAGTAGGCTTTCTGAGCAAGCCATTCTGGAAGTAGTGCAGTGTTGAGATGATAACGAGGCCCAGGATTCGATGATAGGTGCATCTGGAGGAAGCCATCTGGGATTAGGAGTCCAGAGTTGAAGTCACTGGAATAAGGTGTATATACTGAGCCAGTGGCGGGGTGGGGGGGGGAAGGCAAAGGAAGGAGAAAGTCGGAAAAGGTTTGAAAAAAGTATGGCCTGAGATTCACAGTCACAGAAGGTTTGCAAGAGGGTGGGCAACTGATGGTCTGGAAGCAGTGTGGGGAAGTCAAGGAGAAGCTACTTACTAACTCTACTTTCTGACTCTGAGATCGCTGAGCTGTGAGAGGGTGACCTGACGGGCCTTCACAGGAAGCATGGTCCTCAGAGGACGGCCAGTTTTCCCCATTAAAGCAGAGAGGCGGGAGAGCACTGGGAAAAGAGTTTTAAGATGTGGGGACGCTATCAAGGGCAGGACGAAAATTCCAGTGGACTGGGGGACAGTTTGGGCCAGGGTATGGCTGCTGACTGGAATGACTGGCCCAAGGAAAACAGGAATGTGAGAGGGGATGGATGTAGACCAGACCCTCTCTGGGAGGGCTTGGGCACATAGTCCTCACAGAATTCCGCTGGAGCTGCAAGAAGTGCCATGTTCCCTTTCTTCACGGTCAGCTGTTGACGGCAGTTTCAGGTCATCGGCAGTGGCTGGCACAGCAGCAAATGAGCACCAGCGTTGTGGACATTATTTATTCCGTGGAAGGTGGTGGAGGGTGGGTATGTTCAGTCTGGCTTTCGACATTGGATTGATGCTCTCGTGATCTCAAGGTCAGTTGTCTCAAAGGTCTGTGTTGTGTGTCATCCATCAATAATTCTGTCTGGCCTGCCACATTTCTCTCCAGCATTCCCCCGGTCTCCATCTCCCTACCACCTAGAGCGTCTGGGCAGCCATCTTCTCTTGTCTGTCTGGTTACCGTAACTTCCTAATTCTCCTCTCCGCTTCCTCTTTACTCTTCCATCTTGCTCTCGTTCAATGTATTGTCACACTGTAGCCAAAGTGATCATCCTTAAGTGACCATCTGATCACAGGATTCCCTGCTTAGAACATTTGGGTGTCCTCACTCGCCACTCTGCCTTGATCTCTGGACAAAGTCTAAACTCACAACGTTGTTTATAAGGCCCTTCATAGTCTGAGTACTCAGGATTCTTTGCTGCAGCCAAGAAAAACCAATCCATGCTAACAAGCAGAAAAGAATTTTTTTGGAAAGATATCATGCAACTCGCAGAATTGTCAGAGAGGTTAAGGAATGAGGCTTGGAAAAACAAAAGAATCCCAGGGAGTAAGACACAGTCAAAATCACACCTCAGCAACAATCTGTCTAAATTATGGAGAGCAACCCTCCCGGTTTGCTCTGGATTAGGGAGTTCCCAGGATGAGGGATTTTTAATTATAAAACCAGGAAAGTCCCGGGCAAGCCTGGGAAAGTTGGTCACCTTACTTAGTCTGCTGCTACTGGTATCACCTGCCCTCGCCTTGATAGCTGTCATCTTGTCATTGAACTCTTGCTGCCACAGAGCTGTACTCTGTTGTTTCTGGCACTTCCTTCCTTGCCACTGGACCCTAGTTTCTACCATAGACCCCGTGTACAATTTCTAGCCATCCTGCCCTTCGTTTTTCTCCATCCAGAGTCAAAGTCCCAGATGGGAACATGAGCTGACTAGGTTGAGGTCAGTACATGTTCTGGCTTCCAGGGAGCTTAAAGACAGGGTATGTGCTGTCCGTAAGCTTCCTCCCGCCGATTTTGGGATTCTTGTAAAATGGAAAGGGTGTTCAGATGTTAGACAGCCAAAAATGACAAATGTCCATGACACTTCCCCTTCTTTTGCCCTCCTCGCTTGCACATTGTGCCCCAGGTATATTTAACGACTTTCAAGACACTGGCAGGTATCATGATCTCTCTTACCTCTAGGCCCCTTTTCTTTTCCTAAAAGGGCCTTTCCTACCATCCTCTTAGCCTAGCCACCCCTCTCTCCAGGCTGCCTTCCTTAATCCTTGGTGTATTCGTTTGCTAGGGCTGCAAGAACAAAATAGCACAACCTGGGGGGTTTAAACTACAGAAATGGATTTTCTCACAGTTCTGGAGGCTGGAAGTCCATGATCGAAGTGCCCATAGGGTTGGTTTCTGCTGCTGCTGTCCTTGTTTTGCAGATGGCTGCCCCTGGCTGCGGCTTCACAGGGATGTCCCTCTGTGCATGGGAGACCCCTGGTCTCTCTCTGTGGGTCCTAATCTCTTATTACAAGGACAGCAGTCAGATTAGACTAAGACCCACCCTAAAGGCTTCATTTTAACCCACTTACCTCTTTAGCCAGATACAGTCACATTCTAAAGCACTAGGGGTTAGGGCTTGAATATATGAATTGGAGGGGACATAGCTCCCTCCATAACACCTAGCTCATGTTAGGTCCTGTGCATGCCTGGAGTATGTTGACCTTCCACTATGAGTACACACAGCACAATTTTATAGTTATTACTTATTTGTAAAAGTTTACCCAAGTCCTGCTCACCACTGGGTTTCCACCCCAGTATGACACAACTTGATTTCTCTAATAAGTAATTTAGACACTGTGAAAACCTTTCCCCTAAGCTTCCCAGAAAAATACCATGAAATGCAGTCATTGTCTGTTACATATTTAAAAGTATCATGATTCTTTTCTACCTAAAAGTGAAAAGCAAATTAGCTTGAAAATACAGAGTGACAAATTTTTTCTCATCTTTAAAATAACAAACCAGTTATAATACTTTTTCTACTTATTGGGAGGATAATCACCACTCAATATTGTGAAAATATGATCACTGAAGTTCCAACCTTCTTTTCTTTTACTGTTTGTATGACACAGCACCAATTTATACTCCTACCTGGATGTTTCTCAGGGGCTCACTTTGTGTTGAAAAGTGCAAGAAAGACTGAATAGCCCTAATTTGCATATTCTACATCAAATATATTGTACTCTCCCCTTTTAGAGCTACTTAAAAGAGATTCATATTTCTTAATATAAAAAAAAAACAAAAAACACTGTTTTTCTAACTGGCACCAATCCGGTCTGGAGAAGTCATCATCTTGGCCTTTGGAAGGATCTTTAGATACCAAATTGTAGACAGACCCCATACTCACAGTTTAACAGAAGTATCGTACTTTGTGCTTAAAGCTGTAAGATCTCTTACTTGCAAGTTACAAATTAACTTTAGCCTGCCAATAATTTCAATCTGTCTAAAATAAATGGATGTTGGATTATAAATTACCCTAATGAAAGAGTCCCATTCTATTCACAACACAAAACCTACAGTCATTAACAAGTTGAAATTAATGTGTAACACACAAGGAGGCATGAGGTATTTCAAGTTGTGCCCACACTAATGGTAGCACTGGGGGATGTGATAGTGTGGGTATCATAAATGGCAGCATGAACAAAGCACAGTTCAAGTAAGAGACTCTAATTTATAACTAGGGAGCGCTCACTAAAGTCCAACCATTAATTTTGTACTATGTTGTTTGCCAAAGAGGGATCAGCCAAATAAATAATGACTGAACATTATCATGACTGATGACTTTCCAAGGATGAAAAAGGCAAGCTCTTGGCCTTCTAATGGTAAAGTAACCCAACTCAAAGGCACACATAAAAATAAAATTAATAACACTGGCTGCATATCACTCAAGTATGCTACTCATGCAGCTGGTATAAAGCATTTGTTTGCTTTTGTCACTTTCCCTTTTAAATCAAGCTCGCTCTCTCTCTCTCTCTCTCTCTCTCTCTCTCTCTGGTCTTGGGTCATTCTTTCTGCTTTAAGTCTAACTCTAAAATCTCATGCCTACCAACAATTCTTGATGTATACAACAAACAAGAGCCCAATAATTGAGTTCACTGATGTGGCTCCAAGGATGAGACTCAGAGAACTAGGTGTCTATTAAGAAAGAAGAGTGTCTCGGGGCACCTGGGTGGCTCAGTCGGTTGGGTGTCTGGCTCTTGATTTCAGCTCAGGTTATGATCTCAGGTTTGGTGAGACTGAGCCCCGTATTGGGCTCTGCGCTGACAGTGCAGGGACTGCTTGGGATTCTCTCTCTCTCTCTCTCTCTCTCTCAAAACGAAAAAAGAAACATTTTTAAAAAATTAAAAAAGTAAAAGAAAGCAGAGTCTCTGAGGCGTGGAGATATCCAGGCTAACTGGCTAAGTGTCGTGTAAGCAGATTTCTGTGTGTTGTCAGAAGGCAGTCTTTACTCTGGGTGTGAAGTGCTTGTTTCAGGGTAGTGGTGCCTCAGTTGTCCTTGCTGCTCCAGGATTATGGAATCCCAGCTGTCATTTTATTACTATTACCTTTTTTTATTTTTTAAATGTTTATTTATTTTTGAGAGAGAGGGACAGAGTGTGAGTGGGGGAGGAGTAGAGAGAGAGGGAGACACAGTCTCTGTGCTGTCAGCTGAAACCCGTGAACGACTAGATCGTGACCTGAGCCAAGTTAGTCACTTAACCGACTGAGCCACCCAGGTGCCCCCTCAGCTGTCATTTTAAAAGAAATCAAGTCTGCATTTTGCCTCCAACCCCTCAGGTGGTATCACCATCGTCACCATCATCATCATACTAATGTATCGTTGTAAGCTTCTGGACATGGGGGCCATGCCTTATATTTCTTGGCATCCTCCATGGATGTGTAGAATAAATTTGATTTTCATCTTAGCTTTTTCAACTATAAAAAGAAAATTGAAAGGTTTTCAAAAATATTCAAATAAAAAATTTTACTTGTAGGGGATTGAACACTCTTTTTTTTTTTAATTCTTTTTTTTTTTTTTTTTTTTTACATCCAAGCTAGTTAGCATATAGTGCAATGATGATTTCAGAAGTAGATTCCTTAATGCCCCTTACCCATAGCCCATCCCGCCTCCCACAACCCTTCAATGACCCTCTGTTTGTTCTCTATATTTAAGAGTAACTCATGTTTTGTCTCCCTTCCTGTTTTTATATTATTTTTGCTTCCCTTATGTTCATCTGTTTTGTATCTTAAAGTCCTCATATGAGTGAAGTCATATAGTATTTGTCTTTCTCTGACTAATTTCGCTTAGCATAATACCCTCCAGTTCCATCCATGTAGTTGCAAGTGACAAGATTTCATTCTTTTTGATTGCCGAGTAATACTCCATGGTATATATATCTGATATCACATCTTCTTTATCCATTCATCCATCGATGGACATTTGGGCTCTTTCCATACTTTGGCTACTGTTGATAGTGCTGCTATACACATGGGGGTTCCTGTGTCCCTTCGAAACAGCACACCTGTATCCCTTGGATAAATACCTAGTAGTGCAATTGTTGGGTAATAGGTTAGTTCTATTTTTAGTTTTTTGAGGAACCTCCATCCTGTTTTCCAGAGTGGCTGCACCAGCTTCCATTGCCACCAACAATGCAAAAGAGATCCTCTTTCTCCGCATCCTCGCCAACATCTGCTATTGCCTAAGCTGTTAATGTTAGCCATTCTGACAGGCGTGAGGTGGTATCTCATTGTGGTTTTGATTTGTATTTCCCTGATGATGAGTGATGTGGAGCATTTTTTCATGTTTTGGTTGGCCATCTGGATATCTTCTTTGGAGAAGTATCTATTCATGTCTTTTGCCCATTTCTTCACTGGATTTTTTGTTTTTCTGTGTTGAGAAGTTCTTTATAAATTTTGGATACTAGCCCTTTATCTGTTATGTCATTTGCAAATATCTTCTCCCATTCTGTCAATTGTCTTATAGATTTGCTGATTGTTTCCTTCACTGTGCAGAAGCTTTTTATTTTGATGAGGTCCCGATTGTTTATTTTTGCTTTTGTTTCCCTTGCCTCTGGAGATGTGTCGAGTAAGAAGTTGCTGTGGCCCAGGTCAAAGAGGTTTTTGCCTGCTTTCACCTTGAGGATTTTGATGGCTTCCTGTCTTACATTTAGGCCTTTCATCCATTTTGAGTTTAGTTTTGTGCATGGTGTAAGAAAGTGGTCCAGGTTCATTCTTCTGCATGTTGCTGTCCAGTTTTCCCAGCACCACTTGCTGAAGAGACTGTCTTTATTCCATTGGATATTCTTTCCTGCTTTGTCAAAGATTAGTTGGCCATACGTTTGTGGGTCCATTTCTGGGTTCTCTATTCTGTTCCATTGATGTGTCTGTTTTTATACCACACTGTCTTGATGATTACAGCTTTGTAATACAGCTTGAAGTCTGGAATTGTGATGCCTCCAGCTTTGGTTTTCTTTTTCAAGATTGCTTTGGCTATTTGGGTCTTTTCTGGTTCCATACAAATGTTAGGATTGTTTGTTCTAGCTCTGTGAAGAATGCTGGTGCTATTTTGATAGATATTGCATTGAATATGTAGATTGCTTTGGGTAGTATTAACATTTTAACAATATTTGTTCTTCATATCCAGGAGCATGGAATACTCTTCCATTTTTTTGTGCCTTCTTCAATTTCTTTCATAAGCTTTCTTTAGTTTTCAATGTAAATTTGATGATATTCTTATGGGGGCTCACTTGTATGTAACAAGTTTTTCTCTTGCTGCTTTCAAGATTCTCTCCTTGTCTTTAACTTTTAGCATTTTAATTGTATTTTGTCTTGGTGTGTGTCTCTTTGGATTCCTCTTATTTAGAACTCTTTGGGCTTTCTGAATCTAAATGTCCATTTCTTTCCTCAGGTAAGGAAGTTTTCAACCATTATTTCTTCAGTTTTCTTCCCCTTCCTCTCTATTCTCCTTCTGGAATTCCTCTAATGTATAGGAATGCAGCCTGCTTGGTGTTGTCTCATGAGTCCCTTACACTATCTTTACTCTTTGTTCATCCTTTTTTTTTTTCATTTTGCTCCTCTGATTGGGTAAGTTCCCCTGCCTTGTCTTTGAGTTCACTGATCCTTTCTTCTGCTTCACCTAGTCTACTGTTGAACCCCTCTAGGGTATTTTTTTCAGTTCAGCTACTGTATTCTTCCGTCCTGTGACTTCTGTTTGGAACTTTATTATATTTTCTATTTCTTCAATATGAAGTTCTCACTGTGTTCATTCGTTCTCCCAGGTTCAATGAGCATCTTTATGGACATTGTTTTGAACTTTTTATCAGGTATTACTTACCTCTGTTTCATTAATGCTTTTGTTCTGACATTTTATCTTTTTCTTCCTTTGGAACATATTCCTGTGTCTTCATTTTGCTTGACCTTCTGTGTTGGTTTCAATCAATTAGTTGAAACAGCCACTCTTTCCATCTTGAAAGGTAGGCTTTGTGTAGGAGCTACAAGTTATTGTTCAACCCTGCTCTGTTTGATCTTGGTTGTCTCTCAAACCTTCATGATTTTCCAAGAAACCCATTATATTCTTAACAGCCCAGTATTTGAGGGTGTGCCAAGACCAGTCAGTGTCCTCAAGGTGGGGAGGTCTCAATAGGTACCTGGATTCAGGCTGATTGGAAGCCAGACACTCAGACAGCAGCTTTTAAAGAATGCAAATATATACAGTCCTGTGGGACTGCAAGCATAAACCTGACTGGCTTTCAGAGCCAGATGATCTGGGGGGGGGGTGTCTCCTGGGTGGCAGTCACAATAATCGGGACTCTGGATGAATGGACAAGCTCCTTCTGGGAGATACCAATGAGCTATAGTGGGACAGAGGGAGAATGTAAAGATGATGTCCCCTGGCCTGTGTCCCCCAGGAGCAACGCCATAGTCTCTAGATGTGTGCCAAACAGGAAGCCTGCCCCTAACTTCAGGCCCCATGACTAGCAAGCAGTTTCTTTTTCACAGAAAGCCTGGGGGTATGTTTCAATCTGCTGTTCATTCAGCTTCCTGTGGCCAGCCTGCCAAGAACAGTGTCTCTGATTGTTATAGTCCCTTGGGACCCAGGATTGGAAAGCCTTCGTGTCACCAGATCCAGGCAATCCAGAAGTATCCCTGGGGCAGCAGCCTTAAATATTGGGGCACCAGATAACGGCCACGTATAAGAGTTTCCCTCTAAGAGTTGCTGGTGCTCTGGTTACGGCAAAGGGAGAATAGGAAGAATGTGCCCACTTTCTAGGGTCTCAAGAAAAGTTAGCCCTTAAATTTGTGTTTAACTAGAAGCCTGTGCCTCAGCTAGAAGGCTACTTTCCTTTTTTTTTTTTTTAATGTTTATTTTTGAGAGAGAGAGAGAGAGAGAGAGAGAGAGAATGGGGGAGGGGCGAGGTGGGGAGCATGAGCAGGAGAGGGGCAGAGAAAGGGAGACACAGAATCCGAAGCAGGCTCCAGACTCTGAGTTGTCAGCCCAGAGAATAATGCGAGGCTCAAACTCATGAACCATGAGATCATGACCTGCGTCAAAGTCAGATGCTTAACCCACACAGCCACCCAGGCGCCCCAGGCTACTTTCACAGGACTGAGCTCCTGGGTCTGCTGTTTCTTGCTGTTTAAAAGCTCTTTCTCCATTGGCTGAAGTCCCATGGAACGAACCTGAGAGCATAAACTTGGAGCCTGTGTGATATAGAGATGTCCCTGGCAGCAGCCATAAAAATCAGGGCACTAATCAAAGGTATAGGCTCCTTTCCGGAATGCCAGTGAACTGAAAAGAGGCCGAAGGAGAGTGCAAAGATTGTGTCCACTGGCCTCTGATCCCTGAGAGGCCCTCTGTGGGCCCCTGTAAGTGCACCAACCCAAAAGCTTGCCCTGCGGGCCAGAGCTCCTGGATGTGCAAATAGGCCTCTTTCTCAGAAAGACTGGTGTGGTTCTGTTATCTGTGCAGTGCCCTGTGAGCGGTAGTCTGCCATGAAGTGTCTCTGTAATTGTTACAGTCCCATGGGACCAATGAATGCAAGGCCCCCTTGGCCTCCAGAACCAGGCAGATCAACGGGTGTCCCCTGGGTGGCGGCTGTAAAAACGAGGTCTCCACATGTGAGTTAGGAAAGGGGAAAGAAACGAAAAGAAAAAGAAGAAGGAGGAAAAAGAAGATTAAAGGCGCCTCCCGGCTGTCTCAAAGCAGAGGGAGAATGTGCAAGGTGGTGCTCACCAGTGTCTGGCCCTGGAGAGTATCCAGCAGGCCTCTGCTCTGCAGGCCAATGCTTTACAATGAAGAAATAGGTCTCTTTCACATGGAGTCTGGGCACTTTTCAAAGGGCTGCTTTTGTGTTGGGCCTGGGGACGGGTAAGTCTGTGGGTGGGCCTTTAAGGGCTGTTCCTCAGTTCCCACAGGCCTGTGGATCTCCTGGGCAAAGGCCTCATTTGTCTTCAAGGCCAGATGCTTTGGGGATTCATCTCTAAGGTGCTGGTTTTAAAAGTCAGGGTGCCCAGTGTGGGTGAAAACCCATCACTTCTCAGGGCTCAGGGGAGTTCCCTCCCGATTGTGGGTAGCTACACAGGGGAGGGATTGACGGCACAGAAGTCTCTGAGCCTTCCTATCCACTTCGATGTGGTTTCTGTCGCGTTTGCCTGATGTGAAGGGGTCACTCCATCAGTTTTTAGGTTTTTTTCGGAGGAAATGGTTCCACACGTAGCTGTAGATCCAGTATGTCCGTGAGAGGAGGTAAATTCGGGATGTTCCTACATCGCCATCTTGAACCAGAACCTCAAATATTATTTTATATTAATGCAAATATGGATATATTGTAAAACAATGTAAATGATTATACTTTCTTAAGAAAGCACTCCAAACTCCAATGAAACGTTAAGTTTGGAGGAGGTGTCTTCTCTGACCCAAGAAAGCGTCTTCATTCTCTGCCATGGGGGTTCTTTGGTGAGAACAGTGGAGACATGTTGGCCATAGAAAGCTTACCTGCCTGAGTTAGGGATCCTGGCTTCTGCTTCCAGCACTGCTATGGAGCAGCTGTGTAACTCTGGGCAAGTCCCTTTCTTCTCTAGGACTGCATCTCGTCCCTTGTAAAAGGAGGAGCCGGCCTTGGCCTCTCCTAGCACTAACTGCTTCTGGGCTCCTATCTTATCCGACTTCTTTTCACATGTCACAAGGATGACTCTATTTCAGCTTGTTATTGCCAGCTAGTTGGACCGACGTTCACTTTGAAAGGAATTTTCACTATTGTTTAGAAGAACTTCTTAAGCATTAATCTATGTCTTTCTTCGGGTTCAAAAGTAAAATTCCCCTTTATACAGACCTCTCACTTTCAAGAACCAGTAGAGCGCCCTAGATTTAGGGTAATAAATCTGTATTCAGTGTTACAGGTGATTACTGATTAAACAGGGGAGTGGGGCAGAGAAAGAGAAGAAGTGGAAAAATACTGTCAGAAACACTGAAAGAACTTTTACGGATGGAAACTAGTAAAAGGTGACCTGAAGTCTACTCTGCTGCCTACGTAGTCTTGCCTGTGCCTGGAGCGAAGGGGGGCCAAATGGAAGGGTTTCTTTAGAAACCAGCACACTCCTGCCCTTTCATGAGCCCCAGACACTGCACTGTTGTTACAGCCGTGGCTTTCGTGCCCCACGAAAGCCGACTTCTAAAAGGGCCATTTGTGCAGGATATGTGCAAAGTAAATTTCCATCACTTTGGCTTTCCTTTCTCTGCTTTCAGAACTTGCTTACAAAAAGCCTGATTTCCTAGTATAACATGTCAATTTTTCCTACTTGCTTGGATCAGTAATCCAATCAGTTTCATAATAACAGATGTGAATCTAGCTTTTCCACTCAGAAGTAGGATCAGTGAAGGCTGGAATATGTTTTGAAAAAAACCCGATAACCCTCATGCAATCCAAAGTAAACTCCTAGTCATTCATCATCCAGAACCACACACACACACACACACACACACACACACACACACACGGAACACTCAAGTTAACCAAACTTTTAGAATATTTTACACAGATATTTGATGACACTAAACAGTGAAACTAAGTGCATTATCTTGTCAGCATCATATATTTTTATTGATCTGCATCTGCTATATATAGTATCTACTTATAACATGTTCATTCATTCATTCATTCATTCATTCATAGGGGTTTCACAAACGGATAAGCCAGAAATAAAGCATTTCTGGCAGAAGGAAGATCATGTATAAGCTGCACTGTCTAGTAGGGCAACAATTAGCCACAGGTGACTATTTAAGATGAAATTTAAACTAAAATGAAAAAAAACCTGAAAAAAATAAAGTAATTAAAATAAAATCAAAATGAAAATTCAGGGGTGCCTGGGTGGCTCAGTCGGTTAAGCATCCGACTCTTGATTTCAGCTCAGGTCATGATCTTACAGTCCATGAGATCCAGCCCCACGTTGGGCTCTGTGCTGACAGTGCAGAGCCTGCTTGGGATTCTCTCTCTCTCTCTCTCTCTCTGGCCCTCCCCCAGTCGTGCTTGCTCTCGTGCACACAAGCTCTCTCACTCTCTCAAAATAAATAAATACACATTGAAAAAATAAAAACGAAAATGCAGTTCCTTAGTCTCACTAACCACCCTTCGAGTACTCAACAGCCAGACACGGCTGGTGACTGCTGTGTTGGAGAGGACACAGGGAGACCATTCCAGCATCACAGGAAGTTCTATTAGACAGCACTGGGAGGGTGGAGAGAATATTAAAATCACCTGATTGCACCATTTAAAAATAATTTTGAATAAACTCTATTTGCTCGTGAGCCCCAAGCATGGTCCAAAGAACATTAGTGACCTGCTAGTGTTTTCTAAACTCTTCTAACTATCTATACAGATATACAATATATAATACATACACAACACAGAACACTGAGGAACGGATTTGTTTCACTGACACGTGCTCTGCAAAACTCTCCTTAGGAAGAACTAGAGGTCCCCTCACTGACACATTGTTAGTCTTCCCATTCCTTTGGTTTGTGTTTGGGTGAGTTTGATGCTACCGGAAAGTGAGAGTGGCTTAGAAAGATGGGAGGTTTTGTCGTTCCGAGGTGGCTTGTATATAAAATTGCTGCACTGTGCCAAGAGGCCAAGAGAATCTTTCTTTTTCATGTAAATGTGGCTCTATCCCTAACGACTTTGACCCTGAGGCCCCAACAAAGAAAATCAAGGGTCACTTGGGGCGGAGATCTTAATGGTCCTGTTTTAAGGCTGCATGCTTGTTGATTTAGGCTCGTGCTTGGCCTGCTTTTCAAATCAAGGGTCTCCGCCACCCATTCTCTTGTTCTGCTTCCCACCACTCCAGAATCCTACGGCTAGACGAAGATAAAGTCCATGAGTGACATCTTCTCCGAGTGAGTTCAGAAATCATTTGGAGAGAAGCCACATTTAATTATAACAGTGATGGAATCCTTAGTTTCTGACAAGGAGCTACAATCTATTAGGACACAATTATATTCAAGCACATGAATTTCCTTAGACAATATTATTCTCATCACAACCTCTGCCACATATGGTTGTATAGGTTGTGCATTGCACAAGGGAGACCCATCTAAGGAAGTGTTATTTACATTATGGATATCATAGATTTGGTACGTATAACAATGATAAAAACAATTTTCCGGAAGATGGCAGTAAAGTATCTTTATCTCAAAATCAATACAGTATGATTATTTTCAGCAGATGGGAAATGTAAGTGTCTTGAGGAAGAAGTGCTTGTTGAAAATGCATGCAAAGGCATGACTTTGATTATCACTTGCTCTAGGTCCTGTATAAAATCAAATCTCTGTTATTAGTGAAAGTGAACCAGTGCAGTTTAACAGGTAAAGAAAAGGAAAAAGAATTATCAATGTTAGGTACTGAAGTTCCAGCTTCCAAAATGCTGACTCTTTGTTAAAATAATAATATCAAGATGGGGGCGCCTGGGTGGCTCAGTCAGTTAAGTGTCCGACTTCAGCTCAGGTCACAATCTCATGGTCCGTGAGTTCGAGCCCCGCATCGGGCTCTGGGCTGATGGCTCAGAGCCTGGAGCCTGCTTCCGATTCTGTGTCTCCCTCTCTCTCTGCCCCTCCCCCATTCATGCTCTGTCTCTCTCTCTCTGTCTCAAAAATAAATAAACGTTAAAAATATTTAAAAAAAAATACCAAGATGGGACACCTGGGTGACTCAGTCGGTTAGGCATCTGACTCTTGATTTTTGGCTCAGGTCATGATCTCATGGTTGGTGAGATCAAACCCCACATTGGGCTCTGTGCTGATAGCATGGAGCCTGCTTGAAATTTCTCTCTCTCTATCTCTCTCTCCCCGTCTCCTGTTCATGCCCTCTCTCTCAAAATAAATAAACATTAAAAAAATAGTATCAATATATTATATGAGATATATAGTATAAATAATATACACCTCCTGGGAGTATGGGTACAAATATGATTAATGTAAATAAATAGGAACTCTTCCATTTTGAGGAACATCTGTCTCCCCAAAAGTGTCCCCAACATATACAGTCTTTAGTCTTTGGTTCTGCAAAAGAAAATGAATCAAAACTATTGTGATATTAAGGAGGAAAAGGCAGCACAGGAAAAAAAGTTCCTGATTCACTTTGTGGTGTGTTTAAATCTTTTTGCTGTCATTCAGAACTTTGGTCTTTTTGGGTAACAGAGAATGATCACGAAACCCCTATTTCTTGTGGAGCAGTTTTATCGTGAACTGTGAGATCACCCAGGTACCCCTAAAAAAGAACAGGAAAGAAAATGGGGAGAATGGTGTGTTTTTTCTCTTGCTTTTGGAAATAGGCAGAAGAGAGCTTTTAGAAGCATAATTAAAGAGTATACCTATTAAGTACTTAGTAAGGAAAACTGGGGCATAGTCCTTAACCTGAAGAAGCTTACAATTTAGCAGAAGACTAAACATTAAGCATCACTTAACACAGTGGATTGTACAATAAAAAACAGAGTGAATGAATGACTAAAAGTTACTGTAATGCTCACAGTAAGCTCAGTTTGCTCAGAGAAAAGAGCAGTCATCCCTCACGGGGGGAAGCAGTCATAGCTTCAAAAGGAAGTGCACACTGGCTTTGTAAAAGAAGAAGAAATTTTGGATAATTTGGGGGGGGGTCCTTATCTGTCTTGTTCACCATTGCCTCCAATACCATAGAACTGACCTAATACAGTAACCACCAACTACCTGTGGCTATTTAATGTAAGTTAGAATGAACCAAAATTAAATAAAATATAGATTTCCTCAGCCACATTAGCCAAGTGTCCTTGTGTGACTAGTGACTACCATATTGGACAGTGAAGATATTGAACATTTCTACCGCTACAGAAAGTTCTGCTGGACAGTACTGAGTCACAATAGTGACTGGCACGTAGGATGTGCTCAGTAAGTATTTAACGAACGAGGTTAAATAAATGAAAGTTGCTGAACTTGCCTCTTAGAGCCTCCTGTTTTCTCATCGTACAGATGAAGAAAACAACAATTAAAAGATTGTGAGGATCGAGTGAGACAATGAAGCGAAATTACTCCATGCACTAGGAGAACAACACTAATGTGAATTCTCGTAATTCAAGCTTCCTGGAACTGTGGGTACAATGGGATTATGTAGATAGGAAGGACTCAAATTTCACTGGCACTTGCCCTTGCCTACCTAATACACATGGGTTCTCTCGTGAGGCCCCTCCTGATGTCTCAGAGCCCCTCGCTGGCCATTCCTGCCAGTGACCACTAGCTTGACAATATTGATAACAGAGACGCAGATCTGTCTCCAGAAGCATTCAGATTCACAATTAAAGAAAAATCTACAGGTCAAACAACAATAACAAGTTTGTGAGTTAGATTCACCCAATATCAAAGTGTTTATGATCCCCCAGAAGCCTGCTTGATTATCCAGTCTTCATGGAGTTTTGCATCTTCCACACCAACTGGGAGGCATGTTCCTTTCCCCGAGACCTCTTGTTCTCCAGCTTTGCCAGTGGGCATCAAAGGACACCTGCATGTAGCCCTCTGCCCACGGAGTCCTTACAAACACAGCCCGTCAGCTTCTGCCTGCCTGCGTCCTTTCTTGCCAAGATCCAGACAGATGGTAAAAGAAGGGTCACCAGGCTGAGTCCTTCATGCCCCCATTCCTACCTCAGGCTCCCTTTCACAAGCCTCCTTGATGTCCCTTTTTACCTACGCAAATTATTCACAGAAGTAGGTATTTATAGGCTGCAGTCTCCATCAGTTAATCGGACGCAGCCAGGCCAATTGGCTTCAGTAACAGTTCATCTCACCAGGGTCTCCCCTGTTTTGTGCAGTGAAATGTGTCTAGTCCCTAGGCCGAGGCTCCTATCCTTCCCCACAGCTTCTTGGAGGGTACAGTAGATGGCTGTTAACTCATTTCTTTGGATTCTCATCTTGGGCTTGGATTCTCGTCTTGGCTTCATTTCCAGGTGTGCTGATTTGTGTGAGTTTAATGACTTTCAGCTGCCAGGACCCGGCCCTGACTGTCCTGAAGTGGGGAGGCAGCCTAGACCCCAGTTCAAGGTCTGCATCATGTGTACAAGGTCTTGACACTTTGACCTGGCCTTTTCTGTCTATCTCTGCTTCCTTTAGACTGGAGGACTGGGGCTGTGGCAGGCACTTCTTTTTCCTTCAAGCATTCTGTGATCAAGGAGGTTTGCACCTGTCTCTATCTCAAAGTCAGTCCTTGGGATCTGAGGCTATCTTCTGGAAGTATCCTAGTTTTCCATCATTGATAGGAGTTTTTGGGTTGTTTTAGAATACAGAAAAGATGATCCAAATATTTACTTTTTTTTTGACACTTAAAAACCTCTCTTTAATTGATATTAGTCCAAAGATCAATAAAGTCATAGAAAATCTAAAAACATTACCAACTATCTTGATGTTGATATTTATACATTACACCCTAAAACTGAAGAATAAACATTCTTTACAAGTGCACGTGGCATGTTTACTAATATAGACAATATTCTTGGCATATAACAAGCCATAATAAATTTATAAGGTTTGAAGCCATATAGAAGCCATATAGAGTGTTCTCTTAACACGATGGAATTAAATTAGAAGTCCATAACAATAAGGGATCTAGAAAATCCTCAAATATTGGAAATTAATTGACATACTTCTAAGTACTCCATGGATCAAAAAAGGATTACAAGAAAATTAGAATGAATATATATTTTTCAAATATATAAAAATATACATATTTCAAGTTTGATCAGGCTCTACTTTTAGGTACCTTTTTGCCCTCGGTTTCTTTTTTCTTTTTTTGTCTTTTATTTTTTTAATTTATTTTTTAATTTACATCCAAATTAGTTAGCATATAGTGCAACAATGATTTCAGGAGTAGATTCCATAGTGCCCCTTACCCATTTAGCCCATCCCCCCTCCCACACCCCCTCCAGTAACCCTCAGTTTGTTCTCCATATTTATGAGTCTCTTATGCTTTGTCCCCCTCCCTGTTTTTATATTACTTTTGTTTCCCTTCCCTTATGTTCATCTGTTTTGTCTCTTAAAGTCTTCATATGAGTGAAGTCATATGGTATTTGTCTTTCTCTGACTAATTTCACTTAGCATAATACCCTCTAGTTCCATCCACGTAGTTGCAGATGGCAAGATCTCATTCTTTTTGATTGCCGAGTAATACGCCACGGCATATATATCTGATATCACATCTTCTTTATCCATTCATCCGTCGACGGACATTTGGGCTCTTTCCATACTATGGCTACTGTTGATAGTGCTGCTATAAACATGGGGGTTCCTGTGTCCCTTTGAAACAGCACACCTGTATCCCGTGGATAAATGCCTAGTAGTGCAATTGCTGGTCGTAAGGTAGTTCTATTTTTAGTTTTTTGAGGAACCTCCATACTGTATTCCAGAGTGGCTGCACCAGCTTGCATTCCCATCTTTTCATAATATTTTAGAGAAAGAAACTAATTTGTAGTGACAGAAAGTAGATTAGTGGTTAATTAGGGTGGGGGTGGAAGGAGGGAGTACCACAAAGGAGCACTCAGAAAATGTCAGGAATGATGAAAATACTCTGTGTCTTGTGACCATGGTTTTACAGTTGTATATATCTGCCACACTTACTGAGTTGTCCAGTTAAAATGAATGCAGTTTGTTCCTTCTCCCCTTCCTACAGCCTAGAAGAGGGTGGGGCAGCAGATGTAAGTTCCAGAGACCGTTTTGGATCTCGGGGGCACTGCTGGTTTTGGCCAGTACTTTCAGAGGTGGCTTCAGGATGATCAGGCCAATTCTTGGGGAGTGGGGTGGTGACAGGGAGAGATGGAGAAGCTCTTCCAAAATGTCAAGCAAAATTAAGGACAAAAGCAAGCTGTACTTTACAAAGCTTAAGGACAGGGGCACCTGGGTGGCTCAGTCAGTTAAACACCCAGCTATCGGGGCGCCTGAGTGGCTCAGTCGGTTGAGCGTCCGACTTCAGCTCAGGTCACGATCTCGCGGTCCGTGAGTTCGAGCCCCGCGTCGGGCTCTGGGCTGATGGCTCAGAGCCTGGAGCCTGCTTCCGATTCTGCATCTCCCTCTCTCTCTGCCCCTCCCCCGTTCATGCTCTGTCTCTCTCTGTCTCAAAAATGAATAAACGTTAAAACACCCAGCTATCGATTTCCGCTCAAGTCATGATCTCACGGTGGTGAAATCGAGCCCCTACATCAGGCTTCACACTGGGTGTGAAGCCTGTTTAAGATTCTCTCTCCTTCTCCCTCTGTCCCTCCCCCACTCGCATGTGCAAGCTCTGTCAAAAATAAAAATAAAAAAATAAGAAGCTTAAGGATAAAGCCCTAATCCAATCCTTGCCGGAGTCAAGACTGATGGAAAAGCCCACCCCAGAGCTACAGGGCCACATGGCCATCAGGGGCATGTCTCCACAGCTCAACACCCCTCTAGCCTGGAGCATTATGTGAGGCATCATGGCAAGAATTTCAGTCCATCCTCCTCACCGTCCTGCCACCTATGAGCCAGCTGACCATCATACATTTAGTACTATTCTAGATGCTGGCATGAACAATGTCAAGGCCCAAACCTAATTTTGAGTCCAGAGCTCACAAAAGCCAAGCAGAAGAATTTCATGGTATGCTACCTCATGTGTCATGAATTAGAGGGAAACACCTAAATAACCATACGTGGAGGAAGACTCTGAAAGGTAGTTATTGAACAAGATCGTTCCACTCATCTGGGTCCCTGTCCTCTCCAGAAAGCCTCCCATAGGTGTTCCTGCCAATATGTCCATGCCTCAACCCCCACCCCCACAGCCACCAACAAGAAACTCTTCTCTGCCAGTGTATGTAAGTTATACTTCATTAGAGATACAGGGAGTAACATGTATTATCAATATTAACAATATTGATAATAGTTGATAAGAATCTGTTAAATAAATAAGAACTTGTGAACAAAGCAGAACCAAATCGTGACTTGGGGAGAGTAGTCTGCTGGGTTCTGCGTAACTGTTGAGTGGCCTAGTGGACACGGCTGGTGCTCTTGGGCCACACTGCCTGGGCGGGACCTGAGCCACTCACGGCTGCGGAGCCCCGGGGGTGTGCCCTATCTGAGTTGAGATACTGAGTCAATATATACCCGATTTGCAAGACTTCATGAGAGAAAGAGGATGTGAAATCTCTCTGTGTTTTTAATATTGGTTACGTGCTGAAAGATGTATTGCATGAAAGAACACACATTTTCCAGAGTGGCTGCACCAGCTTGCATTCCCACCAAATGTTCACTTTTTATTTCTTAGACTTCTTAGATCTTGACAGCCAGTTTACTTGTCTTTAAAAAAAAAAATCAAAATTTTAAACACTTAAAAAAATTTTTTTAATGTTTATTGATTTTTGAGACAGAAAGAGACAGAGAATGAGCAGGGAAGGGCAGAGAGAGAGGGAGACACAGAATCCAAAGCAGGCTCCAGGCTTTGAGCTGTCAGCACAGAGCCTAACACGGGGCTTGAACTCACAAACCGTGGAATCATGACCTGAGGTGAAGTCAGAGGCTTAACCAACTGAGTCCCCCAGCTCCCCCTGGGATTTTTCTTCTCATAAATTTGAGATTAATTTGCTTTTCTTTTTCTAGTTTCTTAGGGTGGAAGTTTTAATCACAGATTTGAATTCTTCTCTTCTAATATTGACATTTAATGGTATATTAAGAACTGAACAGTTGTATCTCATAATTTAATTTTTACTTTTTATTTACTTTAAAATTCACATACAATTCTGAGAGTTTTGTCAAATGAATAGAGTATGCTCTGGATTCAGAACAGTTCTATCTCCCCTATCCCTCAATTCCCTCTTCATGCTCCTTTTCATTCGACCCCTCACCATCCCCCACCCCCTGGCAATCACGGATCTATTCTCTATCCCAATCGGTTTGCCATTTCCAGAATTTCAAATAAATAGAAGTACACAGCATACAGTCTTTTGAGTCTGGCTTCTGTTGTTTAGCATACTTTATTTGGATTTATCTATATTGTGGATATTAATAGGCATTCCTTTTTATTGCTGAGTTTGTTCCTTTTATTGTCCATTGTATGGATGTATCACAGATCATTTTTCTATATGCCAGTTGAAAGGTTATCTACAGTTGGGTTATTTGCAGTTATTTGCAGTTTGTGGATTTGAACAAAGCAGACACACGTTTGCCTATAGGTTTTCATGTGAACTGAGTATTCATTTCATTTGGCTAAATATCTCAGAATAGGAATTCTGGCACTTTGTGGAAACTGGCAGAAATTCTACATAAGAATTTATGTATGCTACGCATATATTTAAGTTTATAGGACACTGTCAAACTTTTTCTAAATGGGTTGTACCGTTTTGCATTCCCACTGGCAAATACATGAGAGTCTCAGTTGTTCCATATCTTCACCAGCACCTGGAATTGTCAGTTTCCTTATCTATTTTAATTTTAGCCATTCTATTAAGTATGTGTTGGTTCCTCACTACAGTTTTATGAGCACTTCCCTAATGACTAGTGATATTTGCATCTTGTCATGTGCTTATTTGCCAGCCATACATCTTCTTTCATGAAATGTCTTTTTAAATCTTTAGGCCATTTAAAAAAGCTGTGATAAAGTATACACAACATAAAACTTATCACTTTAATTATTTTTTTTTAAATTTTTTTTTCAACGTTTATTTATTTTTGGGACAGAGAGAGACAGAGCATGAACGGGGGAGGGGCAGAGAGAGAGGGAGACACAGAATCGGAAACAGCCTCCAGGCTCTGAGCCATCAGCCCAGAGCCTGACGCGGGGCTCGAACTCACGGACTGCGAGATCATGACCTGAGCTGAAGTCGGACACTTAACCGACTGCACCACCCAGGCGCCCCTCTTTAACTATTTTTTAAAAATGTTTATTTTTGAGAGAGAGAGAGAAGTGCAAATAAGGAAGGGACAGAGAGAGAGGAAGACACAGAATCTAAAGCAGCTTCAGGCTCTGAGCTGTCAGCACAGAGACGGGCTTGGGTCTCGAACCCAGGAGTTGTGAGATCATGACCTGAGCCGAGGTCAGATGCTTAACCGACTGAGCCATCCAGGAGTCCCTCACTTTAACCATTAAAAAAAATTAAAAAAAAAATTTCTTTTTAACATTTATTTATTTTTGAGACAGAGAGATACAGAGCATGAACGGGGGAGGGTCAGAGAGAGGGAGACACAGAATCTGAAACGGGCTCCAGGCTCCGAGCTGTCAGCACAGAGCCCGACGCAGGGCTCGAACTCACAGACTGAGAGATCATGACCTGAGCTAAAGTAGGACGCTTAACCGACTGAGCCACCCAGGCACCCCTCACTTTAACCATTTTTAAAGTGTACATTCAAGGACACTTGGATGGCTCGGTTGGTTGAGTGACTTTGGCTCAGGTCACAATCTCACGGTTTGTGAGTTTGAGCCTCACATCAGGCTCGCTGCTGTCAGCAGAGAGCCTGCTTTGGATCCTCTGTCCCCCTCTTTCTGCCCCTCCCCCACCTTGTGCTCTCTCAAAAATAAACATTAAAAAAAATAAAGTGCATATTCAGTAGCGTTAAGTACATTTATGTTGTACTTAACTCTCCAGAACTCTTCATTTTGCACAATTGAAACTATTCCATCAAACAACAAAAAAGTTTAAAAACTTAAAATAATACGTTGTGCTAAAATATACATAACATAAAATGTATCATACCATTTTAAAGTGTCCAGTTCTGTAACATCAACTATATTCCCATTGTTGTACAACCATCACCTCCATCCATCTCCAGAACTTTTTCATCTTCTCAAACTGAAATCATCCCCATTAAACAACAGCTCCTCACTTCCCCCCTCCAGGAAGCTCCTGGAAACCAAAATTTTATTTTGTCTCTATGAATTTGACAACTCTAGTTACCTCATATATGTGGAATCATAAAATATTTCTTCTTTGTGACTTAGTTCTGTTAGCATAAAATCTTCAAAGTTCATCCATGTTGTAGTGTGCTTCAGAATTTCCTTCCTTTTTAAGGCTGAATAATATTCCATTGCACGTATATGCTATATTTTGCTCACCTATTCATCTATTGATGGGCACTTAGATTGCTTCCACATTTTGGCTATTGTGAATAATGATGCTGTGAGCCATAGCCATACAAATATCTGTTTAATACCTACTTTCAATTCTTCTGTGTATATACCTAGAAGTAGGATTTCTGGATCATATGAAATTGTTTTTTAATTTTTGAGGAAGTGCCATACTGTTTTCTTCAGTGGTTGCACCAGTTTACATTCCCACCAGCAATGCATATGCATTCTAATTTCTCCACATCCCCACCAACACTTGTTATTTTTTTTTAAGTTTGAGAGAGAGAGAGAGAGAGAGGGAGAGAGAGGAGTGGGGAAGGGGCATAAAGGGGGGGGGGGGACAGAGGGTCTGAAGCAGGCTCTATGCTGATAGCAGAGAGCCTGATGCAGAGCTTGAACTCATGCACCATGAGATCGTGACCTGAGCTGAAGTCAGACTTAACCTACTGAGCCACCCAGGCACCTCTCTTTCTCTTTCTTTCTTTCTTTTTCTTTCTTTCTTTCTTTCTTTCTTTCTTTCCTTTCTTTCCTTTCTTTCCTTTCTTTCTTTCTTTCATAGTCATTCTGATTGGGTGTGACGTGGCATCTCATTGTGGTTTTGTGATTATTGATATCAAGCATCTTTTCATGTACTTTTTGGCCATTTGTATATCTACTTTGGAGAGATGTCTATTCATAAGTCTTTTGCCTTATGGTTTTTGAATTGGTTTGAGTTTTGTCTCTTTTTAAACTTAGAAAAAATGATTATTGAGTTGGAGAACTCTTTATATATTTTTTACGTGAGGCCTGTAACAGATGCCTAATTTGAAAATATTTCCCCCTAGTTTGTGGCTTGTCTTTTCATTCTCTTGATACTGTTTGGAAAAAGCAGAAACTCTTAATTTTGATGAAGTCTAACTTATCAACTTTTTCTTTTGCCTGTTAACACTTTTTGTGGCATATCCAAGAAATCTCTAACTCAAGGTCACAACGTTCTTTCCTATGTTTCCTTTTAGATGTTTTGTAGTTTTAGGTTTTGCATGTAGGGTTGTGATGTATTTGGAGTTAGTTGTTGTGTATATGGCGAGGGGCTATTATTATCACTACCTTATCCACTTGTTCCAGCTCCATGTGTCGAAAAGACTATCCTTTGCCATCGAATTGCCTTTGTACCTTTATTGAAAGTCAGCAGACTGTGTACATTTATGGACTCTGGGATCACAAACCAAGACTCCCTCTTGTTTAATGTCTTAGAACATTCTCCCTGGATTTTGGCAGCAGTGGTGTGTGTGTGGGTTTCCTTCTGCTTATTTAAGGCAGGAGCTTAAGTCTGGTTTCTGTTACTCCGTCTCAGCCAGAAGTAGAAGCCCTCTGTACCATAACCTTTAAAACTGTCTCTTTGATAGTCATCATGTTTTTAATATCTATTTTAACATTATTTTAAGATTATAATATTTCCGTATTTTAAAATTCTATTTCTATGCTGAAATAAATAATTTTGTCTTTGTGTCTACTGGTATTTTTTTTTTATTAAAAAGATTTTTTTTTCATGTTTATTTATTTTTGAGAGAGAGAGGCAGAGAGAGAGACAAAGAATCCAAAGCAGGCTCCAGGGTCCACGCCGTCAGCACAGAGGCTGACTCGGGGCTCAAAACCACGAACTGTGAGACTACGACCGAAACCGAGAGTCGTACCCTTAACCAACCGAGCCACCCAGGCCCCCTTCACTTGTATTTCTGTGTAACATACATCTAGACTGGAACTTGCTAAGCCAAAGTACATACCTTTTAAATTTTGGCGCCTCTAGAACTGGGAGGGGTCTGAGATTGTCGCCGTATTGCAAACTAACAAGTCAGCTTGCCGCACTTTTGTGGAAGCTGCCCGAGACACAAGACTCACGGATGAGAGCTACAAGACCTTACTACCCACAGCAAAAGCAGTAGCCAGAGTGTCAGCATGGTAGCACCAGTTCTTGGAGCCCCATTTCCAGCAGGGTTACAGGGCCGGCCAGATGACCCCAGCATCTGCAAAGGGCCGAGGGACCAGCACTTTTTCAGCACGGGGCCAACACTGTGGTAAGCAGCACACAAGCCAGTCCCCTTCCAGCCCAGAGAAGAGCAGTGACGGCGTACTCACTCCGCGGGAGCCTTGGCCTACTAGCTGCCTGCGTGCGCAGCTGCAGAAAGCACTTAGCATCAGGAGATGGAGACGTCTCACAGTCCATTCTGGCCAGTAAGGAAGTGCAGCAATGCTCAGGGCTCACGGCTGGCTGCTGTCCCGGCAGCATTTCTGTCCAGAAAGGCTGTGTCCGTATCAGCCTGCCTTCAGTTGTGTATTAAAGAGTTGTACGTCGGAAACACGTCACTGCCAACACGGATATTTTATCAATCTTTGTAATTTTAGACAATTGATCCGTAAAAGGTGAGTTATCTTTCTTGTGTTAACTTTTCATTTACCGTCTCTTGAGTTGCGCACCTGTTTCAAATGTTCATTGACGGTTTGTGAAATTACTCTTTAAAGCCTACTTCTCCCTGTGACATTCCTCCTTCCGCGCTCTGAGTGGGGAAAACGAAGGAGGAGCTCCGTTTGTCCTCCGCGTTGCACACGTTTTCCGCTTTCCAATCGTCTTGAACTGGATGGCTGGTATTCCCCTTCAGCTTGCGCTGTGTGGACGCGAACTGTCTGGCCACGTATGATGATCCATCCTCTTGGTCTGCTCGTCCCTGGGATCTGAAAAGAGCCGGGTGTCAGGAACTGTGACATTTCCTTCCTGTCATACACAGACTCTGCCTCTTGAAGGAGGAAATACAGTTCAACCCGGCCCCACTCCTGACAGTCCCCTTAGCACAGTGCAGTGGAACTAAACACGGCTTCCAGGTTCACAGATTATTAATACATTTGGAGCTTTCCTTTTCCGCTTTCCCGAGGCTCCTGGGTCTCAATTCCCATCTGTGGAGAAAGGCAGCGAGGATCTTTCTAGAAACGAATCATGAGTGTAAACTCAGCAATAACCACTCTCATTATAAACGCCTGAGCTGGTATGTATTGAAGAGGTGCTGATATTTTCAGACAAGAAATTCTAGCAGTTTCTTTGGGGTCCTTTAGCGGTCAAGCCTTGCGCCAGCACGGAAGTGTCCCCTTCTACGTACACTGATTTTGGGGTGCGCATTTGGAAACTAAAGTATGAGAAAATGAATTACTGCAGTCCGCAGGGTCAGGTCTTCGCGCTTTCCCTCCGGCGTTGCCCTCCGGCCGGTCCTCCTCCTGCAGACCTGCCCCGCCCGCGCCCCTTAGCACGGGGTCGGCGCCTGGGTGTCCGGGTGGAGGTTCCGCCTGCCACGCGCACCCAATGGGGGCCGAGGCGGCGGGCCCGCCTCCCGGCCCTCCCGCAGCCTATCGGGACCCGCACGCCCGCCCCCGACTCGAGCGCCCAGCCAATGGGCGCGGGTCACGCCCCGCCCGGCGCGGGGATCTGGCGCCGCGCGCGGCGTCCGGGAGCCCCGTAGCCCACTGCTCTTCGCACTTGCGGTGCGGCTCCCGGGCCACCCGGGCGTCGGGCCATGGCGTCCCCAGCGGCAGGCGTGGTGGTGATCGTTGGCAGGTAAACGGCCCCGACCCGCCGCCCACGTGCCACGGCGCTGAGGGAGACCCGGACCCCGCGGTGCGCCCGAGCATGGGGCCCGCGCGTCGTCGCCGCGCCTTGGGCGCCCAGGTCGCCGTCACCTTCCAGAGCTGGAAGCGGCGTGGTGGAACGCCGGCCTCCAGCCCTCGAGGGCTCAGTGCGTCCTTGCAGCCCTCCACGCAAGCGGCCGGGCGGGGAGAGTCGCCCGGTAGCGGCGTGGCTTTGCAGGTCGAGGCACCCTGTAGAGTGCTATTTTGTTTCACTTCGGGCTGATGTGCAAGCAAGGTTCGGGAAGCTGACGGCGCAGGCTGCGGTGGAAATGCGGTACTTGTGGGATTAGTTGGATGATGCCAGGCCTCCCAGCTAATACAAATAGACGTGCTGGGCGTTAGATATGGACGAAATGGAAGTCTGGGAAAGATTCTGCAGGACTGTATTCTTAACTGTTCCCATTTTACGGATGAGAAAATGGACGTTAAGCAGTTTGCCCGTGGTCGCAGTTAAGTGACTGACATGGGACTGTCCCAGCAAAGAGGTTCATTAGCACACCTGTGGACAGGGCTGCCTGCAGGGCGTAGGAATGTGCATGTTTTTGTCCCCAGGGGTGTCTCTGGGCGGCAGCAGGTGTTTGGCGAATACACGGGGCATTTCATTCCTGATTGCTGATTCCTGGGGAAAGCGCCTGGAGGCCAAAGACTTTTCTAGGGTGTGTCAGTTTAACAGCCTAAATTCTATGCAAATTTTTGTTTGTGCCCCCAGCCGCTCTTTTAAAACTCCTGCTATTTTCATTAAAAAAAAAAAAAAGCATTTATGTGTACCTTTGCTTTGATAGGGTATCATAGCAATCTGTAGGCATGGGAATACTTGCTGTTTATAACGAGAAGCACCTTTTTAGGGGTGACTTTGTGTCTGTTTTTGCCGCCGAGGTGTTGACATACCTGACCCTCCCCTCAGCGACAATTCCAGTGTCAGGGTTTTTCCCTTTAGAACCAATTGGAAGAAGGAATCAGGATGCTTTTTGCCAGCTTCCTTTTGCTCACAGCTATGGAATTCACTGAGCCTTTGGCCTTTACAGGCACGCGAATGTGTGGCTGCCCCGTGAGGGAATATAAAAATATATTTTCAAAGTGTCCCCTGTACTGGATAACAGTGACCATGCTTGCTTTGCGTTTCAGTTGTACAGGGTCAAGGGCAAGAGTTTTGAGTCTCACAGCATGCTTTGGAGTGGGGTTCTGCTGGCGCCTAATAAATGTTAAGTGAAGCTTGGAATTGATGGTGCTCCGACCTGGCTCTGGTTCTTGGGTGAGGGAGCACAGTCTCTCAAGAAGGAGCAGGGATTGGCGAGTCCGGTTATTTATGCTTTCCTTGAGGGAGTTTGACAAGGAATTAAATAGGGTTGGCAAACTTTAATGACCACAGGAATTAGCACAGGGTAGGAAGCCCTTCCTGTCTGTCCCTACACCATCAGCACCTCAAAACACACCCATCTCTGCTTCTAGAGTAGTGCTGCTCCCCTCCCCTTCATTCCTCTCTGTTCCCTCCCTCTCTCCCCTCCTCACCGCTCCTCTCCCTTCCTCCCCCTTCCTCGCCCCCTCCTCTTTTCCTCTCTTTCCCAGCCCCCTGGGTGATTCCGAGGAACATCCATTTATTTACCAAATGGGGCTGGGAATGTAAGTGAATTCGCTAAAACCTGGTTGAGTTTCATTCTTGGATTTCGACAGACAAAAGTATCCGTATTTCAATTTCAGGGACATGTTGGACCATTGTTTTTCCATCTTTTCCTCCTAGTAAGTACCAGACTCATTGAAAGTTGCTGCTAGAAATATAGTCCCTATTTAATTCTTTTCCATTTTTTTTTTTTTTCCTAAAGGCCACTGTCCTCACGGCTTTTTCCTGCAAGCATCCGGGGCGGGTCCATTCAGAATGGTGGGCTTGACCCAACAGGACTGTGCTTTTGAAGAATTAAGAAAGAGAAAAAAAAAAGCCTCTTGTATCTAGGGCTGTGGGAACATACAGAAGGGAAATATGGTAATGGCAGCTTTAAAAAATGGAGTAAAAGTGGGAGTCCTGAACACATTTGACTGGTGTTCTCCAGCTTTTGTATGTTAGCCCTAGAAGCCTGCAGAGGAACTTATCTCTACGTAATACGGTGTTTCTAAATAACTGAAATGTGAATTCTGTGTCCATATACATACTGCATTGTGTTTACCCACATGTTAGGCCCTGAGCTTGTTCAAATAGGAACCAATCTGGGGGAGAAGGCCAACATCGTCATGTTCCTGGTGCCTCCTGTGCCTCTTCACTGAGCACAGTTCTTTAGGACTGAGCGCAGGGGCCCATCTGCTTCAGGAAAAGTTCTGCTTCCCCTTTGGGTGGAAATTGTATCATCGCCAGCTGTATATCTATCATGCCTGGTCCTAGTAGACAGATGTTTGAGCTTTTATAACAGAGATTGCATTTTTTTTTTTTAACTGAAAAAAAGCCTGAAGGGCTTTCTAGGATGCTAAGATGTTGGTTTTTTTTTCCCTGTTTTTTTTTTTTAATTGAAGTAAAATTGGTATATAACCTTATATGGAATTCAGGTGTACAACATTGTAATTTGATATTTGTATACACTACAGAGTGATCACCACCACGAATCTAGTTATCATTCATCACCATACAATTGAACCCCTTCCCCAATTTTTCCCATTGGAACCCCTTCCCCTCTGGTAACCACCAGTCCGTTCTCTGTATCTATGAGTTTGGATCAGTCGAGTTTAGTTTGTTTTTCAGATTCTACATAACACTGCAATCATACGGTATTTGTCTTTGTCTGACTTCTTTCACTTACTATGATACCTTCAGGATCCATCCATGTTGTCACAAATGACAAGATATTCCTTTTTTTTTTTAAATGTTTAGTTTTGAGAGGGAGACAGAGTGCGAGCGGGGGAGAGGCAGAGGGAGAGGGAGACACAGAATCTGAGGCAGGCTCCAGGCTCTGAGCTGTCAGCACAGAGCCTGATGTGGGGCTCGAACCCACAAACCATGAGATCCTGACCTGAGCCAAAGTTGGATGCTTAACTGACTGAGCCACCCAGATGCCCCATAAGATATTCCTTTTTTAAAGCTGAGTAGTATTCCATCGTCTGTGTGTGTTTGTGTGTGTGTGTTTATACACCATGTCTATCCATTCATTCATAGGTGAACACTTAGGTTGTTTTCATATCTTGGCTGTTGTAAGTAGTGCTTCAATGAACGTAGGGGTGCATATATCCTTTCAAATTAGTGTTTTTGTATTCTCTGGTAAATAACCAAAAATGAAACTGCTGGATTGTATGGTATTTCTATTTTTAATTTTTTGAGTAGTCTCGATACAGTTTTCCATAATGGCTGTACCAGTTTACAGTCTCATTAGCAGTGCACACAGGTTCCCTTCACACCCTCGCCAACACTTGATGTTTCCTGAGTTTTTGAGTTTAGCCATTCTGACAGGTTTGAGGTGTTACCTCATTGTGGTTTTAATTTGCATTTCCCTGATTGTGATATTGAACTTCTTCTCACATGTCTGTTGGCCATTTGTATGTTTTCTTTGGGAAAAAATATATTTAGATCCTCTGGATTGTTTTTTGTTATTGAGTTGTAGTTCCTTATATGTTTTGGATATTAACCCCTTATTGGATATGACATTTGCAAAGATCTTCTCGCATTCACCTTTTCATTTTCTTGATGGTTTCCTTTGCTATGCAGATGCTTTTTAGCTTTATGTGGTCCTATTGTTTATTTAAAAAAATTTTTTTAATGTTTTTATTTATTTTTGAAGGAGAGAGAGAGACAGAGCATGAGCAGGGGAGGAGCAGAGAGAGGGAGACACAGAATCCGAAACAGGCTCCAGGCTCTAAGCTGTCAGCACAGAGCTGGATGTGGGGCTCGAACCCACGAACTGTGAGATCATGACCTGAGCTGAAGTCAGACATTTAACTGACTGAGCCACCCAGGTGCCCTCCCTTACTCTTTTCAATCTCTTCTTTTTTTTTTTTTTTTTTTAATGCTTATTTTTGAGAGAGCAGGACAGAGCGCGAGCAGGGGAGGGGCAGAGAGAGAGGGAAACACAGAATCGGAAGCAGGCTCCAGGCCCTGAGCTGTCAGCACAGAGCCTGATGGGGGGCTTAAACTCACCAACCGAGAGATCATGACTTGAGCTGAAGTCAGAGGCTTAACTAACTGAGCCACCCAGGCGCCCCCACTCTTACTCTTTTCAATGTCTTCTTCTTCTTTTTTTTTTTAATGTTTATTTATTTATTTATTTATTTTTTTAATTTTTTTTTTTCAATGTTTATTTATTTTTGGGACAGAGAGAGACAGAGCATGAACGGGGGAGGGGCAGAGAGAGAGGGAGACACAGAATTGGAAACAGGCTCCAGGCTCTGAGCCATCAGCCCAGAGCCTGACGTGGGGCTCGAACTCACGGACCACGAGATCGTGACCTGGCTGAAGTCGGACGCTTAACCGACTGCGCCACCCAGGCGCCCCTGTTTATTTATTTTTGAGAGAGCAGGACAGAGTGCAAGCAGGGGAGGGGCAGAGAGAGAGGGAGACACAGAATCCGAAGCAGGCTCCAGGCTCCGAGGCGTCAGCCCAGAGCTGGACTCAGAGCTGGGTGTGGGGCTCCCTAAGGGGCTCAACTCACCAAGGGTGGGATCATGACCTGAGCTGAAGTCAGACACTTAACTGACTGAGCCACGCAGGCGCCCCTCCATTTGTTTATTTTTGTTTTTGTTTCCCTTGCCTTTGGTGCCAGATCAAAAAATTATTGCTAAGACATGTGTCAGGGAGCTTACCACCTATGTTTTCTTCTAGGAGTTTTATAGTTTGAGGTCTTAAGTTCAAGTCTTTAATTCATTTTGACTTTTGAGATATTTTTTGTGCATGTATAAGATAGTGGTCCATTTTCATTCTTTTGCATGACTGTCTGTTTTTCCCAGTACTGTCTGTTGAAGAGGCTATCCTTTACCAATTGTATATTCTTGTTTCTTTTGTCAAAATTAACTGACCAGATATGTGTAGGTTTATTTATGGACTCTATTCTGTTCTGCTGGTCTGTTTGTCCGTTTTTACACTAATACCATAGCGTTTCAATTACTATACTTTTGTAGTATAGGTTGAAACCAGGGAGCATGATACCTTCAGCTTTGTTCTTCTTTCTCAAGATCCTTTGAGCTTTTTTTTGACTTATTTTGAATTATTTGTTATAGTTCTGTGAAAAATGCCATTAGGATTTCGATAGGATTGCATTTGGGTAGTATGGACATTTATTTATTTATATATGTACTATGTATTTATTTATTTGTGTTTATTTTTGAGAGAGACAGAGCATGCGTGGGGTAGGGGCAGAGAGAGAGAGGGAGACATAGAATCTGAAGCAGGCTCTAGGCTTTGAGCTGTCAGCACAGAGCCCGACGTGGGGCTCAAACCAATAAGCTGTGAGATCATGACCTGAGTGAAGTCAGATGCTTAACCGACTGAGCCGCCCAGGCACCCCAGTATGGATATTTTAACAATGTTAATTCTTTCAATCCATGAGCATGGAATATGTTTACATTCATTTATACCTTTAATTTCTTTCATCAATGTGTTAAAGTTTTATGTCTTAAAGTGTACAGGTCTTTTACCCCCTTGGTTAAATTTATTCCTGTACACTTTGAAGTCTCTTTTGTCTGATACAAGTATAGCTATGCAGCTTTGGTTTCCATTTGCATAGAATATCTTTTCTTTTTCATCCCTTCACTTTCAGTCTGTGTGTGTCCTCATATCTGAAGTGAGTCTGTTGTAGACAGCATATAGACCTTATTTTTTATCTGTTCAGCCACTCTTTTGATTGGAGAATTTAGTCCATTTACATTTAAAGTAATTATTGATAGGTATGAGCTTATGGCCATTTGTCAGTTGTTTTATGGCTGTTTTTGTACTTCCTTTCTGTTCTTTTCTTCTTCTCTTACTCTCTTCCCTTGTAGTTGAGTGATTTTCCTTAGTGTTTTGTTTAGATTCCTTTCTCATTGTCTTTGTGTGTCTGGTGTAGATTTTTGCCTGTGGTTACTTTGAGGTTCATGTAACAACTCTCTATATAACAGTATACTTTAAGTTTATAGAGTCTTATATTTGAATTCATTCTAGAAACTGTATGTTTTTACCCCCTCACACGTTCTGTTTTTGATGTCATATTTTACATCTTTTTATTTTATTTATTTCTTAATAATTATTAAAAGTTAATTGTACCACTTTTGTGTTTTACTCTTCATATTAGTTTTATAAGCAGTTAATCTACTGTGTTTACAATATACTTGCATTTACCAGTGAGATCTTTACTTTCATATGTTTTCTTGTTACTTGTTAGACCCTTTTCTATTTAGCTTTAAGAAGTCCCTTGAACATTTCTTGTAAGGCTGGTTTAGTGGTGATGAACTTGGTTAGTTTTTGTTTATCTGGAAAATTCTGTTCTTTCTTTCTTTCTTTCTTTCTTTCTTTCTTTCTTTCTTTCTTTCTTTTCTTCTTTCTTTCTTCCACATTTATTTGAGGGGGAAGGGGAAGAGAGAGAGGGAGAGAGAAATCAACTCAGGGCTTGATCTCACAAACTGTGAAATCATAACTTGAGCTGAAATCAAGAGTTGGATGTTTGACCAACTGAGCCATGCAGGCACCCCTCTCCTTCAATTCTGAATCATAACCTTGCCAGGTAGAGTATTCTTGGTTGGAATTTTGTTTTTTTCCTTTCAGTATTTTGAATATACCTTGCCACTCCCTTCTGGCCTGCAAACGTTGTGCTGAAAAATAAGGTCATAATCTTATGGGGTTTCCTGTGTATCTAACAAGTTGTTTTCTTCTTGTGCTTTTAATAGTCTCTGTCTTTAATTTTTGACATCTTAATTATAATGTATCTTGGTGTGGTGTCTTTGGGTTCATCTTTTTTATAAATTTTTTTTAATGTTTATTTTTGAGAGAGAGAGAGAGAGAGAGAGAGAGACAGAGTGTGACCAAGGGAGGGGCAGAGAGAGAGGGAAGCACAGAATCTGAAGTAGGCTCCAGCTCTGAGCTGTCAGCACAGAGCCCAATGTAGGGCTCTGAACTCACGAGTGGTGAGATTGTAACCTGAGCCGACTGAGCCCTGGGTGCCCCTGTCTTTGGGTTTATGTTATTTGGAATATGTTTTGCTTCTTGGAGCTGGCTGTCTGTTTCCTTACCCAGTCTAGGAAGTTTTCAGCCATTATTTCTTCAGATAAGTTTTCTACCCATTGATCTCTCTTTTCTCCTTTTGGGACTGCTACAATGTGGATATTATTCCACTTGATATTGTCCCATAGATCAACAGCTATCTTTGCTTTTTAAAATTTTTTCTTTTTGTTGCCCTGAACGGGAGATTTCCACTGCCTTGTCTTCCAGGTTGCTGATCATTTCTTCTGCTTCATCTAGTCTGCTGTTGAACCCCTCTAGGGTATTTTTCAGTTTATCTATTATGTTCTTCAATTCTGTGACTTCTCTTTGGAACTTTTTTATGTTTTCTGCCTCTTTGTTGAAGTTTTCACTATGTTCATCCATTCTCCTGAGTTCAGTGTACATCTTTATGACCACTACTTTGAACTCATTATCAGGTAGATTAGTTATCTTTATTTCATTAAGGTCTTTTCTGAGGTGGTGTCACATGCTTTCATTTGGAACGTATTTCTCTGTCTTCTTATACTGATTGATTTTGTGTATTTGTTTCTTTGTATTTTGTGAAACAGCTACTTCTCCCAGTCTTGAAAAGTTGGCCTTGTGTTGGAGATGAACCTTATAGTTCAGCCTTGCTCTAGCTTGTTGTTTATCGGAACTTTGTGAAAGCACCCTGCTTTGTTCTCCATAGGTTGCAGTTGTTGAGAGTATGCCAAGACCTGTCAGTGTTTCAAAAGGAGGGATCTCCGACAGTGCCTCGTTTTAGGCTGATTGTAAGCCAGATCCTCAAGCAACAGCTTCTAAGGTGCATAAAAATATATAGTCTTATATATATAATTGTAAACCCTGATGACTTCCAGACCAGGTGATCTGGAGGTGTCCCCTGGGCAATAGTTGCAAAAATCGTGGCTTTAGACAGGTGTGTAAACTCCTTTCTGGGCAGTATCAGCAAACAGTGGCTGGGTCAAGGTAGAGCACTAATATGGTGTCTCCCTGCCCATGTTCCCAGGGGGCACTGCTGTGGCCTCTGATTATGTGGCAAGCCTAAAGCCCGCCTTTTAGACTGAAGCTTCAGAACACGAAAACAGGCCTTGTCACATGAAGACTGGGAGTGTGTTTCTGCCTTCTGTTGTGCAGTGCCCGGGGTTGATGGCCTGCCAGGGAGTGTCCGATTGTTTCGGACCTGTGGGGCCCAGAAACACAATCCCCTCTGGCCACCAGAGCTAGGCAGGCCTCCTGTGTGGGCTGTGGGTGCCTGTTGGCCGTGGCAGGGCAGGCCAAGCCAGTATTCTGTAGAGGTGGGGATGGGGCACTCCCACCTAAGATAGTAGGCTGGGGGGTGTATAAAACTGGTGCTTGCTAAAGCTGGCACCAACAAGGCAGAAGGAGAACACAAAAGTGGCACCCACAAGCGCTTCCATCTCCCGAGAGAGTCCCAACAAGTTCCTGCCTCTCCTCAGATGCTTTAAGATTAACAAGTGAGGGACACCTCGGGGCTCAGTTGGTTGAGTGTCCAACTCTTGATTTTGGCTCAGGTCATGATCTTGTGGTTCATGGGATTGAGCCCTGCCTAGGGCTCTGTGCTGGTAGTGTGGAGCCTGCTTGGGATTCTGTCTCTCTTCTCTCTCTCTGCCCTTCTCCCCTGCTCACACTCCCCATCTCTCCCAAAATGAATAAAGAAGCTCAAAAAAGAAAAGATTGACAAGTGAGTCTCCTTTGCATATGCTAGGTGCCTTTCAAATTGTTGCTTTTGCGTTAGGCCCCAGGGTCTGTGGGCCCTTTAAGAGTGGATTATTTAAAAAAAATTTTTTTTAATGTTTGTTTATTTTTGAGAGACAGAGAGAGACACAGCATAAGTGGGGTAGGGGCAGAGAGAGAGAAGGAGACACAGAATCCGAAGCAGGCTCCAGGCTCTGAGCTGTCAGCACAGAGCCCAACACAGGGCTCAGACTCACAAGCCGTGAGATCATGACCTGAGCCGAAGTCAGATGCTTAACCGACTGAGCCACCCAGGCACTCCAAGAGTGGATTTTAAAAAAATTATTTATTTATTTTTTAAATTTACATCCAAGTTAGTTAGCATATAGTGCAACAATGATTTCAGGAGCAAATTCCTTAATGCCCCTTACCCATTTAGCCCATCTCCCCTCCCACAAGCCTTCCAGCAATCCTCTGTTGGTTCTCTATATTTAAGAGTCTCTTATGTTTTGTCCCCCTTCCTGTTTTTATATTATTTTTGCTTCCCTTCCCTTATGTTCATCTGTTTTGTAGCTTAAATTCCTCACATGAGTGAAGTCATATGATACTTGTCTTTCTCTGACTGATTTCGCTTAGCATAATATTCTCTGGTTCCATCCACATAGTTGCAAATGGCAAGATTTCACTCTTTTTGATTGTTCTGTTTGTTATGGAACCAGGCTGGAATGCCAGCGGAAAAACCAAGCGTCACTCGTCACTCGGAGATCTTGGTGGATTGGAGTTTTATTTAACACCGAATGCAAGTGGGGAGGGTAATCTATAGTCGTCAGCTTCCATATCTGTGGGGGTTTTCACGCAGGCAGCAAACAAAGGAAGAAGAACCCGGAGGAGGGGTCTCTAAGCTAGAGACCAGAGTCTGTTTTTGCCCCATAGGCCATCTTTGGCGTACTGTGTTCACTTCTCCAACATGTTGATTGCTTCATTCTTTTAATAGTCCATTGTCTATATACCACATCTTCTTTTTTTAAATATTAAATTTATTGTCAAATTGGTTTCCATACAACACCCAGTGCTCATCCCAGCAGGTGCCCTCCTCAATACCCATCACCCCCCCCCCCCACCCCCCATCAACCCTCAGTTTGTTCTCAGTTTTTAAGAGTCTCTTATGGTTTGGCTCCCTCCCTCTCTAACCTCTTTTTTTTTTTCCTTCCCCTCCTCCATGGTCTTCTGTTAAGTTTCTCAGGACCCACATAAGAGTGAAAACATATGGTATCTGCCTTTCTCTGTATGGCTACTTTCACTTAGGATAACACTCTCCAGTTCCATCCATGTTGCTACAAAAGGCCATATTTCATTCTTCCTCATTGCCACGTAGTATTCCATTGTGTATATAAACCACAATTTCTTTATCCATTCATCAGTTGATGGACATTTAGGTTCTTTCCATAATTTGGCTATTGTTGAAAGTGCTGCTATAAACATTGGGGTACATGTGCCCCTATGCATCAGCACTCCTGTATCCCTTGGGCAAATTCCTAGCAGTGCTATTGCTGGGTCATAGGGTAGATCTATTTTTAATTTTTTGAGGAACCTCCACACTTTTCCAGAGCGGCCGCACCACTTTGCATTCCCACTAGCAGTACAAGAGGGTTCCTGTTTCTCCACATCCTCGCCAGCATCTGTAGTCTCCTGATTTGTTCATTTTAGCCATTCTGACTCGTGTGAGGTGGTATCTCAGTGTGGTTTTGATTTCACATCTTCTTTATCCATTCATCCATCGATGGACATTTGGGCTCTTTCCATACTTTGGCTATTGTTGATAGTGCTGTTATATACATGGGGGTGCCTGTGTCCCTTCGAAACAGCACACCTGTATCCTGTGGATAAATGCCTAGTAGTGCAATTGCTGGGTTGTAAGGTAGTTCTATTTTTAGTTTTTTGAGGAAAGTCCATCCTGTTTTCCAGAGTGACTGCACCAGCTTCCATTCCCAAGTTTGATAAGTTCTTTATAGATTTTGGATACTAACCCTTTATCTGATACGTTGTTTGCAAATATCTTCTCCCATTCCATCGGTTGCCTTTTAGTTTTGCTGATTGTTTCCTTCACTGTGCAGAAGCTTTTTATCTTGATGATGTCCCAATAGTTCATTTTTGCTTTTGTTTCCCTTGCCTCTGGAGATGTGTCAAGTAAGAAGTTGCTGTGACCAAGGTCAAAGAGGTTTTTGCCTGCTTTCTCCTCGAGGATTCTGATGGCTTCCTGTCTTACATTTAGGTCTTTATCCATTTTGAGTTTATTTTTATGTATGGTGTAAGAAAGTGGTCCAGGTTCATTCTTCTGCATGTTGCTGTCCAGTTTTCACCATTTGCTGAGGAGACTGTCTTCATTCCATTGACTATTCTTTCCTGCTTTGTCAAAGTTTAGTTGGCCGTATGCTTGTGGGTCCATTTCTAGGTTCTCTATTCTGTTCCATTGATCTGTGTGTCTGTTTTTGTGCCAGTACCATACTGTCTTGATGATTACAGCTTTGTAATACAGTTTGAAGTCTGGGATTGTGATGCGTCCAGCTTTGGTTTTCTTTTTCAGGATTGCTTTGGCTATTCGGGGTCTTTTCTGGTTCCATACAAATTTTAGGACTGTTTGTTTAGTTCTATGAAGACTACTGGTGTTATTTTGGTAGGGATTGCAAGAGTGGATTTCTTGTTACCTATAGCCCTATGGTTCTACTGGAATTAAGCCCCTTGATTGTCAAGATCAAACACTTTGGGGGGCTTGTTTCTCTGGTGTAGTTCTTTAGGGTTGGGGTGCCTAATGTGGGACACAAATCCCTTGGTCATTGGGAACAAAATCTGTATTATGATGAGACTTATGGGTGTAACAGAATAAATGTCTACCTGCGGTAGTTTTTTTGAAGGACTAATTTGGAATTATGAGTTGAGAAGCTTTGAAGCATATCCGCGCCCGTCCTCTCCTCTTGGCCGAATTCCCCGCGTGCGGGCGCAGGACGCGGGGTCTTAGCCGAGGGAGGGCTCTGCGGCCCACGCGCCCCGGAGGCCCCGTGGAGCTCCCAGCCCCGCGGGCGTCAGCCCGGCCAGAGGCGGGCGAAGGTTTCAGGCGGGCGAGTCACCCCGGAGGGTTGTGGTAGTTTCTCAAACCGCAGAGGGCAAAGAAAGAGCGCTCTCGGTCTGAAAAATATTTCTCTGAAGCGTGTCGTACGTGCAGCGAGAGCAGCAGTCATTCGGGCACGGAGTGGACGCGCGCTGTAAACCCTGCCGCGGGCCTATCCCTTCTAGACCGAGGCTGCAAGCAGGGCTTCCTCTCTGGTTGAATAAATCACCACATACCGCAAACATTGTGATACTGGCAGTGGGACGAGGAGTTTAGGGCCAGTGGCTGGCCCTGTGGGATCATCTGCAGGAACGTTACTTGGCCTTTTAACTTCCTGCCTTGCAGCTCTGGAGAGAGCGAGAGAGCGAGAGCACGTCTGTAAGGAAGAGAAGGAAGTCTTTTCTGGAGAGCGCGAGTGCGAGAGTGTGTCTGCGAAGAAGAGAAGTCTTTATGCAGGGACGGTCTCCTTCAAACTCTGGCTTGTGGCGGATGGTCTAGGGCGATGGCTCTGTTAATAGAACTTTCTGCCAAGAGGGAAATGTTCCACTTACGCTCTTGCTGTCCAGGCCGGTGGCCCCTGTCACAGGTGGCTGTTGAACACTTGAGATGTGACCTGATTTTTAAAATTTATTTAAGTTCAATTAATTTAAATAGCAGCATGTGGCTAGAGTCGACCGTATTAGTGCAGGTCTAGAGCATTGAGGGCTTAGTAAAACTTTATATATACATAATATGTAAATTTTACATTAGTTCTAAAAGATTTTAATATTGCAGAAGATTACGGAGTAAAGTCTGTATAATCCTGCGCCCTTTCCAGAAGTTGAGCAGAGGTCGTTTTAGTTGTTTCGCCTGCGTTTTTCAACCAATGCCTTTGCATAATATACCTCGTAACAAGACAGGAGCCCCTCTCGGTCGCCCTTTGTGTGTATTAAGGCCTCAGCTCAAGTGAGCGTTGCGCGAGGGCTTTGAAGCCTGGATAGCACTTCTGTGGCATTAACAGGATTTTCAGGTCAATTGGAGGCAAGCCGCGCTCTTCCCTTCCATCGCTTGGGCGCAAGCCCCACAGAAGGGGGGCTTTGTGGCGGAGTGGGGCACTCCCTGGACTCAGAGTCGGAACTGTAGATGAGCTGAATGAGGAGGGGGAGCGGGGGGAGACCCAGTAGGGACGATAACGTCTCGGAGCCCATCCTTGGCTGTTCTTCTAGCCCGGCTCCTGCAAAGCAGCTCACGTGGGCGCCGCGGTGAAATAACGCCACGTCTGAGACCAGCGCATCCCACTGCATGTTCTGCCTACTTGCAAGCTAGTAATTCAGCGTGTTGCTCTTTCCTGAACGCTGGCAGAGGACACGAGACTCACGGGTCAGAGACAGAGAGCTTTCTTAATCATAGCAGGGCAGGCGGTATGAGCTTCCTACTTACGCATTTGTCCCCTTGCCGTGGGGGCGGATGTGCACATTCCGGGTGCGTGCCGGCACATTCAGTGAGCGTGTTCCAGTGTGGGAATGTGGAGCTTGGGGAAGCCACTGTGTTTATAGGAAGGGGTAAGCAAGCCTGCTGTTTGTCTTCAAGGGACGCATTTTCCTCCCCTTGAGGTGGTGGCTCACTGCGTAGGAACTCCGGAAATGGTCGGGCGAGGAACAGCCAGGCCGTACGTTCTTGGCATGCCTGGCGAGGCTGCAAGTGCTCGCAGAGAAGTGCCCCCACCGCTTCATGCTCTGCTTTGTCCACACGCCCCTTCGGGACCCTCTAAAATGGGAAATACGTTGCTGCCGACATTTGCACCGCATTTTAAAAAGCTTCTCGTTTAGAGGAAACCCAGAGAGTGTTGTTGATTTGTTTTTAAAATGTATAGAGTAGAAATTGTAAGGACAGTTTGTGGACGGGATGCAATTGCGTTTGATATTCTAAGTGGCATTGGAAGATCTCAAGGCTGGAAGAAAAATGGAGCGTAGTCCAGCTGCCTATCCGATATTTGGTGCTAAGTGATTACCTGCCTCTGTTCAGACACCCCCAGTTCCAAGGCTTTTCCACTTGCTTGATCACTGGGGCTGCCTTTTCCTGAGTAACATTAAGCAAGTGTCAGGATGACGAAGCGGTGGCAATTGGTACGGTGGCCTCAGAGCGCAGTGCTGGGTTGTCTGCGGGAAATCCCACTCTACAGCATGTAAGCGTGGTATTTCTTCCAGCCTAATAGTATCCCCAACTTGACCGTATTTCTCCTTTCAGTAACTGCCACATTTTCCCTTAAATCTCAATGAAGTTGTCTATTGTGTCTCTAATTCCTTTGTCCCCATCCATATTCTTTATATTATGGAAAAGTTTCAAATCATATTAAAGTTGGGAGAATAGTACAGTGAAAACTTGTGTACCCCTTTTACCCCAGTTTCAGCAATTATTAACACAGGGCTAATCTAGTTTCATTTATATCCCTTCTGTGGATTAATTTGAAACAAATCCCAGACATTGTGTCCTTTCACCTACAGATATGTCAGCGTATATACCTAAAGGATCAGGGCTGCAGTTGACCCTTGAACAATGCAGGGATCAAGGGTGCCAGACTTCCCCACACAGTTGGAAATCCGTGTATAACTTTGATTCCCCCCAAAGCAAAAGCCTTATTGATAATATGAACAGTCAACTAACACATATTTTTATGTGATACATATTAAATACTGTGTTCTTGCAATAAAGTAAGCTAGAGAAGAGATGTTAAGAAAATCATAAGGAAGAGAAATATATTTATAGTACTGTACTGTAAAAAATCTGCATATAAGTGGATACGCATAGTTCAAACCCTTGTTCAGGGGTCAACTGTATTTTATTTATTTTTTTAATGTTTATTTTTTAATGTTTATTTTTGACAGAGAGAGATAGAGCGTGAGCAGGGGACAGACAGAGAGAGAGGGAGACACAGAATCTGAAGCAGGCTCCAGGCTCTGAGCTGTCAGCACAGAGCCCGACACGGGGCTCAAACTCCTGAGCTGAAGTCGGATGCTTAACTGACTGAGCCACCCAGGCGCCCCCAAGGATCAACTGTATTTTAAAAATATAGAACTGTGATACCACCATCATGTATAAAACATTAACAGAATTCCTTGCTATCATCACATAATGTCTTTAGATATCCAGTCAGCATTCAAAATTTACCTGATTACCTAAAAACTTTTTTATACTTGGTTTGAGGGTCCAAGTAAGGCCCACACGTTGTATTTATAGTTGATATAGCCTTCTTTCAATCTATAGGTTTCTCCATCCCTCTTTTTTTTTTTTTTAATTTTCTTGCAGTTTCCTTGTTGAAGAACACAGTCATTTGTCCTGTGAAATTTCCTACATTCTGGATTTTGCTGCATGTATCCATGTGGCGTCCTTTAATGTACTTGTTCCCCTGTCCCTCCATTTCTAGAACTGGTAGTTAGATCTAGAGGCTCATTTCTCTTAAACGCAGGCAGGCTTCCTTCCGTACCAGTATGTCAGAACTGCTCTTGTCACTGTCCCCACCCCCATTCATCTTGCTGACCCCAGTGGCCAGCCCTCAGTTTCGATGTCACCTGGCACCTAATATATGCTCAAATGCTGGTGGTGGTAGCAGTTAGTATTTTTCCCCATCTTCCTCAAATAAGTAACATCTCTGTTCTTCACATTAAGTGACTTGCCTAAAACAGTGGTCAAATGGGGGTTCACATAGGAGCCTTTTGCCTCACGACACCCTACCACTTTACTACTGTGATTTCTTTTTAATGTTTATTTATCTTTGCGAGAGAGAGAGAGAGAGAGAGCGAGCATGAGCAGGGGAAGGGCAGAGAGAGAGGGAGACAGAATCCGAAGCAGGCTCCGGGCTCCGAGCTGTCAGCACAGAACCAGACGCAGGGCCAGAACTCACGGACAGCAAGATCACGACCTGAGCCGCGGTCGGATGCTTGACCGACTGAGCCACCCCAGGTGCCCTGCGCTACTGTAATGTTCGTTTCAGCGTGTGAACTAATGGTAACTGCCTGACATCTGGCAGTGCGCCAGGCATAATATTAATGCCGACACGGGAGTTGAGAATTCAGGGGCTCCTACACAGAGATACAACGTTTTCAATGAATACAGCTATCAAAATGTGTAACTATTCTTAAGTATTTTAGAACAGGGTGCTGTATAATTTTAAAAATTTCATTCTGGGTTGGGAATGAAAAACTGTTCCGTTAAGTTAACTGGAAGCCTTTCTTACTTTCTTTCTCTTTAGTGGACTCATCGGGCGAAGCTGGGCTATGTTGTTTGCCAGTGGAGGATTCAGGGTGAAACTCTATGATATTGAACAACAGCAGGTAACAAATGCCTTGGAAAACATCAGGTACGTTAGCTGGCACCTTCTGGGAGGACTTGACACGGCTCTTTTGCTCTCAGGAGGTCTTGGTTATCATATTCTTAAGGCTTCAAACACTTGTGATTTTATTCTTCCCTTTGGTGGAGGTTCCAGTGCCTTGGAGCTGGTAGAGACCCGCGGTGGCTGAGACGTAAATTAAGACCGAAGAAGGAGCTCAGATGGTGAGGAAAGGACCCTTAGGGTTGTAAAGATGTGTGATGGGAGTCGAGTCGCTGAACAGGCATCTCAGGCTTCCAGCCGGAGTGAGTGAGTGAGCTTACCTCGCTGTGTCCCACGGGGCTGGACGTCTGGGTCTCCCTGTGGTCCCCGGGCAGACAGCGGTGGCTCACAGCACGCGGTAGCCGGAGCTGTGTGGGCATTGCGTTTTAGGAACAGGAGGTCCCGTGGTGTGTTTCGACCTATTGATCTAATGATGCCAGGACTCAAATGGACCGTGACAACTGTGACAGTTAAAGGCCTCAGAGTAGGTGAATTTACATAGGCTGAGTGCTACGCTTGGGGGAGGGCTAAGTTTTGGGAATAATCACAGGGGGCAGGATAAAAACAGGAACCAAAGGAAAAAGGCCAAGAATGAGGGAGGTCAAAGATAGAGGCTCCAAACGAATCCAATGTTCCGGAAGATGAAAGGGCCTTATTCGTGACCTCTTCACCCAACATGACCATCACTGAACACGGTTTTGACCGTCTCACACATGGTGTCGTTCAGGCAGGTATTCTCCTTGGAGGATATCCGCGAACGTGCAACCTGAAGTTGTAGTCGTGTAACAAGACTGGGCTTACTTTATAGTTTATTTTTTGAAAAGACTAATATACATGGCTACTATTTAATATTATTGGTGCCTGATTAGATTGAACTTTTAAAAGCCAGTTTGTAAGAGTTTTGCATCAAAAAACCCAAAATAATTTGTTGCTATTAGCAGCCTTATGAAAGAAAAGTACATCTGAATTCTTGCATATCTAAAACTTAAGTGTACACACGGTCCTTTTGTCAATAGCAGTAGCTTTGTTTTTGTAGCCCATCTACACATGACTCTGAGTTCACTTAAATATGCAGAACTGGTTGTACTTCTTTGGCAGGAAGTAGAGATCTCAGGGTATCTTGTGACTGACTACCTTTTTCTTCTGGAATTATTACTAGCAAATAGT